>NC_082686.1:126458624-126758624 GCF_949987515.2 Delphinus delphis | reverse complement strand
ATATGAGTGTTACACTAGAAGTTTTAGAACAGATGTAGATGCTGCGAAGACCATTTTATTATGGTAACTGAAGGTACTGAATGACCTCAGCAAGTCCTGACAGTGGAGAGTACGGAGGCGGGAGTATCATCACTGCCAAGGTTCCATCTGAGAAAGACAGAGGCGAGAGGAGAGAACAAGTGCATTCAGAAGTATTTCAGGGTCATCTTGTGGGAAAGATGGCCAGCTTGTTTTCAGATAGTAGAGAAAATGTCTTATCATGAGCACAGGAGTAGAGAAGGTGTCTGTTAACAGGATATAAAAGAATATTAGAATTTCCATGTTAACAGAAGAAAATGAAATGGACTGAACAGAAAATTTATCAAACTAGCAAGAAAAAAAGAATAAACTCAAGTATTACTCTTAAGAATCTTGCAAGAAAATCTAGGAAATTAAAAGTACAATCTAGGGACTTCCCTGGTGGCACAGTGGTTAAGAATCTGCCTGCCAATGCAGCGGACACAGGTTCAAGCCCTGGTCTGGGAAGATACCACATGCCATGGAGCAACTAAGCCCGTGCACCACAACTACTGAGCCTGCGCTCTGGAGCCCACGTGCCACAACTACTGAGTCTGAGAGCCACAACTGCTGAAGGCTGCACACCTAGAGCCCGTGCTCCACAACAAGAGAAGCCACTGCAATGAGAAGCCCGAGCACCGCAATGAAGAGCAGCCTCCGCTCGTCCCAACTAGAGAAAGCCCGCACGCAGCAACGAAGAACCAACACAGCCAAAAATAATAAAATTTGAAAAAATTTTTTTTAAATACAATCTAGTGTCAAGATAGACTTTCTTGACCAATCCTGATAAGCCAGACACTTCGCCGCTGCCACACCAACAGATCTATCTGACTGTAAAAAATGGCAAATTGGGGAGAATATATATATATAATTAATGAAAGATTGGCTAGCTGTTCACAAAACTGATTCCTTTTCCTCAAGGGATGTACTTTTTCCCCATTATATTTTTACAGCTTATTGAGATACAACTGAGGTACAGTAGCCACGTTTAACGTGTACAGTAGAATGAGTCTTGCCATATGCATAACACCTGTGAAATCATCACCGTGATCAAGGTAAAGAACATTCATCACCCCCAAAAGTTTCTTGGTGCCCCTTTATAATCCATCCCTCACTCTCCACTCCATCCCCATGGGCTTACACGTAGCCTACATTTCCTAACTTTCCTATAGGGTCATGGCCAAGTGCCTAGGCGCCGGCCAGAGGGATGAGAGTGGAAGCCACAGCGTCCTCCAGGCCTAGTCTCCCACACATGACCATTTCTCTCTTCCCCTATGTCTCGGCTGTCTGTTGACAGCCACGGTGACCAAGGAAGCCGCTGTTGAAGATGGCAGAGCACTCGTCAGCCTGGATCTCTGAATGACTGTGGAGCAGAGTACCCATCCCATTGACAATAAATCTCTATTGTGTTAAACCATTACTTGGGTGTTTGTTGCAGCAACGAGTATTGCCTTAGCTAATACAATAATATTCACAGAACACTTACAAATTGACAAGAAATGACCAAACAACCCAATGGAAAAAGGTTAACGAGAGTCAGTTCACAGGAGGGCAAATCCAAATTATGAACATATGAAACATATGGAAAGATGTTCATATACTAGTAAGTGTGAATATTCAAATTAAAGGAACATACTGAACTAGTAACCATTAAAGAGACAGTACTATCAGGGATGAAGTGGAAAGGGTACTCAAACACTGGTGGTAAAAATGTGAGTTGTTACAAACATTTTAGAAAATTAATCTGGCAACATATACTAAAATAATAAATACACATATTCTTTGCTTTAGTAGTTCCACTCCTGGGAACACATTTCAGACAATAAAGGCACTAGGATACAAGGATATCTTTGTAAGAGAATGTTTATTGCAGGTCGTACATATGACAAAAACAAAAACAATTGAAACATAACTGGAAACAAAAATTATAACTATCAGTAAATGAATGGTTGAATAAATGATAAAATAACCATTCCATGGAAAGTAATGCAGCAAATATGAAAAAATAAATGAGAGCTAAATCAGATAACATGTAGGGATTTCCATGAGGTTTCACTGATTAAGAAAAGAAAAATGCAGAAAAGTGTATATAACACAAACTTATTTTCATTAAACAAAACCTTCCAGTATATGTGTACAAAAATATGTTTATATGTATATATGTGTGTGTGTAAAATTAAAAGAGCGTGGAGGGATTCCCTGGTGGCGCAGTGGTTGAGAGTCCGCCTGCCGATGCAGGGGACACGTGTTCGTGTCCCGGTCTGGGAAGATCCCACATGCCGCAGAGCGGCTGGGCCCGTGAGCCATGGCCACTGAGCCTGCACGTCCGGGGCCTGTGCTCCGCAACGGGAGAGACCACAACGGTGAGAGGCCCGCGTACCGCCAAAAAAAAAAGAGCATGGAAAACTATTTAGAGATAACATAGGACATTAAAACACGAATCATAAGTATGGTTGGGGAGGAAGGTATGAGAGGTTAAATAATGGCTCCCCAAGATGTCCATGTTCTAATCCTCAGAACCTGTGAATATTACCTTTTATGGCAAAAGGAACTTCACAGGTGTGATTAAATTAAGAACCTCAAACTGGGGAAATTATCCTAGATAATTTAGGAAATTATCCTAGGAAATTATCCTAGAGTGGGCCCAGTATCACTGCAGGGGTTTTTATAAGAGGGAGGCAGGTGAGGATAGAAAAGAAAGGAGAGAGAGGAAAAGGCAGTGGGACAACATTGGCAGCCACAAGCCAAGGGATGCAGCCACCAAGAGCTGGAAAGCACAGGGAACAAACAGATTCTCCCCTGGAGCCTCTGAAAGGAATCAGCCCTGGCCACACCTTGATTTTAGCCCTGTAAGACTCGTTTCAACTTCTGGCCTCTGGAACTATCAGAGAAATAAATGTCTGCTTTAAGCTACTACGTATGTGGATACTTGTTACAACAGCAACAGGAAACTAACGCAGGGGTGATATTGGTAAAGGGAGTGGTAAGTGAAAATCTTAGATGAGTCCCTAATGACCTTCATCCGTGTGTCATCTTCTCCTCTCGGGTGTGGGTGGAATCAGTGAATATGATGGGATATCACTCCTGTGATTACGTTAGATGGTGAAAGTGAAGGGATTTTTGAAGATGTAATTAGGTTTGACTTTGAATTCATCAAAAACATTGTCCTGGGTGATCCTGATTTAATCAAGTAAACTCTTTAAAAGAGGGCTTAGGCCTTCCCTGAGATCAGAAATGCTGGCTTTGCAGAAGTCGGTCACCACGAGTTCTACAGCCCCAGTGGATGAATTCTGCCAACAACCGCATGAGCTTAGAAGGGGATGCTGATGAAACTGCAACCCCAAAGACACCTTAATGCAGCCTGTGAGACCCTGATCAGAGGACCCAGCTGAGCCATGCCCAAACCCTTGACCCAAAGAAACGGGGAGATCATAAATGGGTGTTATTTTAAGCCTTTGAGTTGGGAGTAATTTCTTACACAATAGGAAACTAATACAGAGGGTGAAAATAGAGGACAAAGGAAAGATGAGGTAGAAGAAAGAAATTACTGCACTCAAAAATGATACTGATTATATTTATAATCAATATAAAACCGTAGAGATTGATATAAAGTAAAAATGAATATTTTAAAGGGAAAAAATAAACCTCACAAACATGTGGAAATGTAAAGAACAATTGTTGATTGAATTTCGAAGAATTTGGGGGAATGGTATGTGAGAAAGAGAGAAGGATGAAGGTACCTGTGCTGCTATAAAGTGAGAAATGAGAGAGAGATGGCGGAAAGGACTTTAAGAAGTTTAGCTGTATGTTTTAAGTGGAATGCCCTTTGGTACACATTGGGGTGGTTTCAGTGGAGTTTTTCACTGTAGTCAATGTGGGGATGTTGACGATATTTCTTTTGGCTACAAGGTAATGCTAAGGCTGTCCAGAACGTGGCCCCTCTTTCTATGGATTATGGTCCCCCAAATTCCCTGTGGCCCCCCCATAGCCCTTGGGCGAAAGCCCACGCTTCTTAGCAGGACTCCCGAGCCTCGTACCTTTGGCCCAACCTGTCTATGTACAGAGCTTTCGTTCTTTCCATTTAAATCACAGAGTCACATAGCCCTCCTTTATATATATATGGAGCCATCTTATGCGGTTATATCAGTAGGACAGGTTCTTACAGTGGAATTGCTGGGTGAAAGGATATGCACATTAAATTATTATTAAATCTTTATGTTTTCAAAGTTTGTCTCCATAAGAAACCTGTATCGAGGGGCTTCCCTGGTGGCGCAGTGGTTGAGAGTCCGCCTGCCGATGCAGGGGACGCGGGTTCGTGCCCCGGTCCGGGAGGATCCCACATACCGCGGAGCGGCTGGGCCCGTGAGCCATGGCCGCTGAGCCTGCGCGTCCAGAGCCTGTGCTCCGCAGCGGGAGAGACCGCAACAGTGAGAGGCCCGCGTCCCGCAAAAAAAAAAACAAAAAAAAAACAAACCTGTATCGAGCTATAGCCTCCTCCACATAGGGCATGAGAGGGCCCATTTCCCCATATCTTGCCTGCTGCAATAGTATAAATATTGATAATACCATTTATCAGAAATCTTAAAAATTTTTGCCTATCGGGCAAAAAACGATAAAGCTTGTTTCTCTGATATGCATCAGCCATTTGCATTATTTCTCTGAACTGCCCATTCATAACCTTCCAGTCTGAAATGACTGTTGCCAAATGAAAGGCAAACCACCTTCTGTGGGACACAGTGACAGAAAAACTTCCCCCTTCCAACAATATCACCATGGAGTGGTGAAGGACTGAGTATCTCACCATCTAAGCTATTCTGTTACTCACAAAAAGCTGCTTTGGGAAAACATTCTGGTGAGTAAAACAGTAGAAATATTCCTGCCTACTAAGGTATGTGATACAACACAAATGAATCATTAAAATCATTGTAAGAATAGCTCTCATTTAAGTATAAAAGTCAGCAGGGCAAGTTTTTTCAGGGTTTGCTACAATAATCTACTCTGACTTAATGTCTTCTCTCTTACAAGGTTCTAAAACGTTGCCAAATTTATCTTGTTCACCTGCTTCGCTCTGCTAACTTTCAAAGGAGCTGGATCTACATTGTTGAAACTCCATAGGGTAATATTTAGTTACCATTTTACTAAAGATCCCTGGCTGAGTCAACAAGCATAACTCACTTCATTCATTCATCCACTCATTCATTCATTCAAAAAAATATTTAACATGGATTACACACTAGGCTTCTGGTAAGACTGAGGAAACGGTGATGAACATAACTGACATATACCCTGTCTTCATGGATGTATAGTTTAGTGGGAGAAGTCAGTTCAATAAACAGAGCATTATTTTATAGTGTGATGATTAAGGAAGTTCAGTAAGCAGTCGTGGCTGGTTTGGGGTGGGCATGGGGAAGAGTGCTCCAAGCAGAGGAAACTGCATGTCTTTTATCAAAAACTATCATCATGATCGTGTGATATTCCCTAAGCATGCATGATGTTAGCTAGACATGGAATCAACAACTGTGAAAATTTTAAGAACCTTGATATATCCACTAGAGTCTCTGCCTCTGCCAGACAGGGAAGGGTCTCCCTAGAGTCGCTGGAACCTCTTGCCTGCTCTACAATCATTCAGCTGACATCTGTGGGGCATCTTCTCCATGCCGAGCTATGTGTTGGACATTGTGAATACCTAGCTGAATAAGACACCATTGCTAGCCTCAAGGGTCAATAGTCTCATAGGGATGGGAGGAGATAGACAAATAAGTAACTATTACCATAATTCCACATGATAAATACTGTGGAAGAGGAAGTATGGACATTATGAGATGAGAATAAAAAGAAGGAATGAACTTACTCCACCAGGGAGCGGGGAAGGAATCACAGATCTTGATGAGTGGATATTTACCAGAAAGTCAAACTGGGAAATATTTTTTTTGTCATTGTTGTTAAACAGAAGGAACACCAAGACTGAAAAGGAAACATGTACATCCAGACGGTGAAGGCCTTGACTGGTGAGTGAGCAATGATGTCTGGACTGTTAACCCCAGGAGAGGATGGGTGAAGGTGTTATACAGGAAGTGTCATGGCAACCATCCATCTATGCAATGGGGGATTTATTTTCAGAGCCCACTCTGAACAGGAAGTAATCTTTTACACCCCCTAAAATTTAAGCCACTCTTTCCTCACGCTCCGCCATTACAGCTCCAAATAATGCAATCCCATAGGGGTACTGCCTATTCCAGGAAGTCCAGAGACAGATTTGCCTAAGACCAACCATTCTTGTGGCTAATGTTCAGAAGCTGAGAACTACCAGCAAAAGTAATAAAAACCTGAGATAAAAAAGTGAGCATCACAGTACAGGTACCCCAAGAATCAAACAGTGAGAAGCACACAGAGGGATACTGTTAAGGGTTATTACCAGTTTCTTAGGAAAGATCCACTGGAGACAAATGAAACCACCCATTACGTATCCTCTTTATGGTTAGCTGAATATAACTGTGTATGATAAACTTGAGAGTGTTCTCATTTCAGAGTGTGGCTTCAGTCATCATCTTTTGCCGTCTTCATAAATTCCCTAGTTAAAGAACCCTTCTGTATAGGGTTCTGTATGCAGATGTCTGTGCTGAGCAGACAGTCAAGAGTTCAGTGTCCAGGGTGGACAAAACCAGCTAACAAGGCCCCCATTTAGACTGCTGTCTGGACGTGTCACCTGCGACACAGCTTAAGGTGTTTGGACTTCATTCTGTAGGCCAGAAATTCCTAGTGTCTGAGCAGTGAAAGAGCTGTACAGATCCTCTTAGACCTTCGGGTAACCAGGCAGGACCCGAGGCAATCATAGTCCTAAGCTCTTGGCCTTCAGCCACAAATAATCTCTTCCATTTAGCCCAATGGAAGCCTAAAACTATTACAGTTTCCTATGTGTAGATAAGTGAAAAGACCAGACTG
The DNA here is from genome assembly GCF_949987515.2 of Delphinus delphis. Lineage (NCBI taxonomy): Eukaryota > Metazoa > Chordata > Mammalia > Artiodactyla > Delphinidae > Delphinus > Delphinus delphis. The sequence goes on along the minus strand of NC_082686.1, from coordinate 126,751,625 downwards.
CAAGGGGCAGCTGTAATGAGCTGTGGTTATTGTTCTGAAACACGGGCACCTCCAACTCAAAGCTTTGGATGCCTCTCTGGGTGTGCCAAGGAAATAGGCTTGTAGGATAGAAGACCTGGGTAGGACGTCCACACTGGGATAATGAAGGCGAATTAGCAGGAAGGATTGAGAGCAGAGGTAAAGTCATCATTAAATTACCCTTTGAGATGCAATTACACGAAAGATAGTAAACAGCTGCTATCCATCTCTTTCTAGAAATGAGACAGAACTGGGTTTTAACTGCAGCCTGAGGAATTGATGTTAGATAAAAGGATGCAACAGGACCACTTCCACGCTCTCAAGTCACTCGTGTTTATACTACGAGAGCTTTCCTTGTATAAGTATCATAGTCTGCTTTGATATGGAGTCACCAGTGTATTCATCTGCCATGTTCATTCATTTTTATATCCACAATACAGAGTGGGCTTTCAATAAATGTCGCATTCCATTAACTTGTCAAGTGATGGTGATCAGGAGAGACAGCATGAAATTACCTGAAATTCATTAAATACAGAACAAATTTCCTCACTTGGAATGTCTTAGGAATCATGGACCATGGAGCCATGATGTATCCTTTTGTTATGCCTTTTTATTTCTCACACCCCTGTCTCCCAAGTTCTAAACTGAGAAACTCATACTCTCTTCTATGGAGGTAGTTGACTTACTGAATTTTCAAGAGTGAAATGTCATTGGTTATGTTCCTTTGGAACTTAAATCTATGAGATGTTCTTTAGCATAAATACATTCTATAGTTGAAGATTTACTGCTCTGTTCGCCGCATGTTCTGAATTCATTATGTAGTTCCTGATTCTTCAGTTGCCAGTTTTTCACATCCCTGTATTGTCATCTTGCTCCCTCCCTGACTACATGCCCTGCCTGAGGACGGACAAAGAACCAATTAATGTATTGGGTTTTTCCTGCTCTATGAACTCTACTATCTTGAAACAGGAAGGGGGAATAAAAGGAAAACCTTGTTTTTGCTACTTGTCTGAATTTAAACAATCTCAGAGCTTTACTAAGACTTCTGTAAAAAGGAGTCATCAGGCTTCCCTGTTGGCACAGTGGTTGAGAATCCACCTGCCAATACAGGGGACACGGGTTCAAGCCCCGGTCTGGGAAGATCCCACAGGCTGCAAAGCAACTAAGCCCGTGCGCCACAACTACTGAGCCTGTGCTCTAGAGCCTGCGAGCCACAACTACTGAAGCCCGCGCGCCTAAAGCCCTTGCTCTGCAACAAGAGAAGCCACCGCGATGAGAAGCCCACGCAACGCTTCGAAGAGTAGCCCCCACTCGCCGCAACTAGAGAAAGCCACGCGCAGCAACGAAGACCCATAAGTTAATTAATTTTTTAAAAAATGAATCATTGCAGTGAATAAAACTCCAATCTGCATAAGTCTTAAAATCCACTATAGCAGTCGGGGTCCTGGCAGGGAATAATTGACACACTCAATTACCTCGGGAGTAAATGAGGAGAGTTTAAGAATTATTTCATGAAGATGGGTCAGAGTTAAGGGAACCAACCAGAAATGGTGAAGCACCCAGGAATGAGCCACATTAGGGAGCTATTAACATCCATAGAGTTGGAAGGGCAAAGTGATGGCCCCGGTCATTGCTGAGGCCTGGGAGAGGGCCTGCCTGGCTGGAGCTATGGTCTGAAGTAGAACACAACTGCCAAGTCAAAACCTGGCAGGGAATAAATAACCCATCCTCTCTCCTCCAGCCCTCAGACCTCCTGATGGTGGTTCCCATTGGCCAGTCCAACGTGAGGTCTCCAGAGATCTGCCTCTGGAGATACAGAACATGGGGAGAAAGGGTAAGTATTTTGGGGGTGTCAAACAAAGAACATGGAGCTACTCACGGTATCAGTCGGGCTCCAACAGGGACAAATGGTAACCCTTAGTTAGAATAATACATCAAGAGCTCCCCCACAAGGCATCTCTTTACAAAAGTGTGGGCAGGACATGGGGGAACCACAGAGGTCCATGCAGTAACCTGGAATTAGTAGCAATGGAGCTAGTACCACCTAATGATTCTAATACCAATTCTAACGTGTGAGGTTTTTTTCCCCCATACCACCCAGCAATTCCAACACCAGCTGGGCGTCCTACAATTTAACTCAGTTCTGACGCTGTCCACCTGGAGAAGAAATCAGATCCCACCACTTAAGGGCTCAGCCCCACAAGACTGCCCTCCACTTTGGATGCCAATCAGAAGTCCAGAGTTTTATCTGTGCTACTGACCAACTGGCTATAAATTAGAGGTTCCCACGACCCCCTTCTCAGTTAATTTGCTAGAGAAGCTCACAGAACTCAGGATTACTGACTTATTACAAAAGATATTGAAGGATACAATGCAACAGCCAGATGAAGAGATACATAGGGCAAGATTCTAAACAAAGGAGCTTCTGTCCTCACGGAGTTTGGGGCCTGGCACAGTGGCACATGGAAGTATTCTGGTTCACCAACCTGGAAGCTCTCCAAACCCCATCCTTGTCCGTTTTTATGGCGGCTTCATTACGTAGGCACGACTGATTAAGTCAATGGCCATGGTGGTTGAATTCACTCTCCAGCCCCTCTCCTCTCCCTGGAGGTCAGGGAGGTGGGACTGACAGTTCCAACCCTCCAATCACATGGTAGTTTCCCCTGGCAACCAGTTTCCATTCTTTGGTTATCTGGGGGTTTTCCAAAGGTTGCCTCATTAACAAAAGACCCGCCCCCCATCATTTAGGGAATTCCAAGGGTTTTAGGAGCTATGTGCCAGGATTGGAGCAAAGACCAAATATATATATATAGTTTTTATTATAAAGTACAATATTATACCTCCCCAGCCCCAAAGAGGCAAGGGGAGAACACTGATACCAGAACCCGGAAGGAGAGTGTGTGGAGGAGGCTGCCTTGAGAGGAGCAGTGGCGTTTGATGAAGAAACACAAACAGCCTAAGGGAGAGCCAGGGTGTAAATACCCTGACCTCCCCCTTATTCCACCCTCTAGAGTCCCACCAGGGCCTCCAGTTAGCCAAAATGCACTGGAGGCCAAGGCAAATGGACCTCTGGTAATATGCCCATATAGGTCAGCCTCCCGATAGGGAGTAGGGTGGAGAAGAGTGCAAGGTGAACCTAGAGAGCCCAAAGATACCTAGCACCCCTGCTTTTAAGTCTCTCTTTTCCTTCCTTCCCTCCTTCTTTCCTTCCTTCTTTCCTTCCTTCCTTCCTTCCTTCCTTCCTTCCTTCCTTCCTCCCTCCCTCCCTTCCACTAAACTTTACTAACCTTGATACCAGTGGTCCCCAACATTTTGGGCACCAGGGACCGTGGAAGACAATTTTTCCACGGACAGGGCGGCGGTGGGGGAAATGGTTCAGGAGGTAATGCGAGCTCTGGGGAGCCACGGGGGAGCGGCGGATGAAGCTTCGCTCGCTCGCTCACCTCCTGCTGTGCAGCACTGTGGTTCTCACACAAATTATTTCATTTAACCCTTAAGATTTCTCTCTAAGGCAGGAAATATTGCTTTTCCCCCCAGCAAGCGTCCTCCACCATGTTGACCTCTCAGCCATTTCAACCTTTTTAATAGAAGAGCTCTTTTTAAAAAATGAAACCTCACTGGAACTCTAATATATGAAACCAGTCAAGGAGTATATATTAATGGAAAGTTTAAAATGTAAATTTACATTTCCTTATAATTAGGTTAACCAAGGAGAACAGGATTTTTTTTTTTTTTTTTTTTTTTTTTTTTTTTTTTTTTTGCTGCACCTAGAGGCTTGTGGGATCTTAGTTCCCCGACCAGGGATCGAACCCGGGCCCTCAGCAGTGAGAGTGCAGAGTCCTAACCACTGGACCACCAGGGAAGTCCCTGAGAACAGGATTTTTGGTTAATGCAAAAGTTTGACATTGGTTTCACTAGCTTCCATTAACATCAGCAACCGCAAATGTTGATAGACTCCCTGAAACAGAGTTTGATGACCACTGAAATAAGTGACTGTGGAAACAGGAAATTTCAGTTTTTTCGACCTAAAATTTCCCGGCAATGCCTCCCTTTTGTAATCAGAATCTGACTACTAGAACACGTGAGATACAACTGACAGCTACACTTTTCCGGTCACCTGGTCAGGAAATCTCATCCCTCTGAAAACTCATCCTTTATACCTCAGTTATCGAACACTTTGGAGCAGCTTAGCCCAGGAAATGAAGGCTCTTGTTAAAAACACGGAGATTTAGGAAGCCGGGACGCGATTAACCATGTTGGCATTTGGCCAAATGACCAGTTAACAACCAGGGCCAGGAAAATAAGTGCTGATTAGTAATCCCTGGGTTTAGACCCAATCCTAACAATCCACTGTGACAGACCAGAAAATTCCTAACCTATTGTAGCTGCAACCACGCTGCCTTGAACAAAAAAGTATTAGTCTAATCAAAATTTATTCACCAGTGCTCTACTCATAAAGAAAAAAAATCCTGTAAGATTATTTATATTTAAATCTAGCAGACTGGAAATCACCTAGGTGCTCTCCAGAAAACATAAAATTAAACTTTGAACCTACACGTGAGGTTTCTAATGGTCAATGTTTGTTTAAAAAATGTTTGGATGTTGAATTTAGTCTTCATTCATTCATTCATTTAACAAATATTTGAATGCAGGTCATGCTCCAGGAGCTATTCTAAATTCCCCATAAGTCTCAGCGAGCGATATACCAGAAAGAACACTGGTTCCGAAGTCGATTGGAATTGGTGTACCGGTTTTGAATGCATTTTATCAAGTAACAGAATACCAAACTTACACCGGCTCAAACTAACCTTTTACATTTTTGTCCAATTCCTAGAAGTCTGGAGGGAAGCAGCTGCTGCCAGTTGTTCAGAGGCTTGACCACGAGGGGCTGCATCTCTGCAGTGCTGCTGGTCTTTCTCTCATACTCATCCCTCTGTGGTGACCAGATGGCTGTGAGGGAAGGAGGACATGAGGACATGGGTTGGTGATGGCGATCTTGGAGGAGGGTTGTGATGAAGGTAAGTCCCATTAGGGGCATGTTGTCAGGGGACTGGGTGATGCCATGACACTTAGCATATGTGTCCTATAGGCCAGTAGAGATACAGAACTGGATTTGAAGTCAGAATTGAGGAGGACGTCTAAGGAGGCAAGAAGGCAGGAAGAGTCAAAATCGAGAGGTTAGGGGAAGAGTGAATTCTTAGAACTGAGAGATATACCCCTTCTGTAAACAGGGATTGGTCTGAAAGGGAGGTGAGTGTAGATGGGACAGCTGAAATATGGTAGCCTCAACAAAGAGGGAGGTAATGTCCTCTGGGAGGGGGATTGGGGCCATATTGAGTGATTGGATTGGAAACAGCCAGTGTGGGGATGTGTAAGGGCTGAAGAAAACTGGCTCAGCTGGTAGCATGATAAAACTTGTAGTGATTCAGGTCTGCAGATTTCCAGTTTCCCCAGCAGCAGTTCAGGGCCTAAGAGAGGAAACACAGCCAGAGGACACGAATGACACAAGGATGGTGATGGCCACGGATGATGAGGGCTTCAGGAGTGTCCATGGTGACCAGGTAGAAGAGGCTGACTAGAATCCCAGCTAAGCAAGGAGAGCATTCAGGGAGTCCCCCATCTACGAGGAAGTCCCCTGGCGCCATGTCTCAGGCTCCTTCTCCTGGAGAAGGAAGAACTTTGGGATTCCTTTCCCTACAAGACCAGCTGCAGAGCACCAGTGGTAGATAAGTTTTCCAAGAAAAAACAGAGAAGGGACAACTGGAATCAAATGATGAAGAGGTTAGCCAGGCTCCAGGTTCTAGCAAACTCTGGTGTAATAGAACTTTATCTCCAGATCCCGGATCACTTCTGAGGGGCTAACTCTAAATCCTGCTGAACTGACATACTTTCTCTTATGTTTATACTTTGCTTCTTATCCTTGTATTTTTGAGTGGGGTTCTCCAAACCTCCTTCCCCTATGGAGGGCTTTCTTTTTTTTAAGATTTTTTTGTTGCGGACCATTTTTAAAGTCTTTATTGAATTTATTACAATGTTACTTCTGTTTTCTGTTTTGGTTTTTTGGCCATGAGGCATGCGGATCTTAGCTCCCTGACCAGGGGTTGAACCCGCACCCCCTGCATTGGAAGGCAAAGTCTTAATCACTGGACCGCCAGGTGAAGTGAAGTCCCCTGCTATGGAGGGTTCTAACTCTGAAGGACATGCTGGTATATCCTTTAAGAAGACTCCTCCGTAGCACAGGGAGATCAGCTCCATGCTTTTTGTCCACCTAGAGGGGTGGGATAGGGAGGGCGGGAGGGAGATGAAAGAGGGAGGGGATATGGGGATATATGTATACATATAGCTGATTCAGTTTGTTATATAGCAGAAACTAACACACCATTGTAAAACAATTATGCTCTAATAAAGATGTTAAAAAAAAAAAAAGACTCCTCCAACCAAGTTCTGACCAGTAGAGGCACTGATGCAGAATTAGCCACTCTCTCGTCACAGGATGGTCATCTACACTTCTGTGGCCCTCCAGGATCATTCCTGGTTCCTGGGGAAGTTCCTTGTACTCATGTAGCAACACAGGAAGGGGGTGGGTATTAGGCGAATTGGGAGTGATTGAAGGATCTATCGTAGATAGAGCTCCAAGTCTGAGGAAAGTAGAAGGATGTGACTGGAGAGCACCAAGAATGCCAAATGTGAAATCTTTCCAGGGGAAGAAAGAGTACCATGATGGTTTCTGAACTGGTGAAATCAAATGACAGCTCTTGTTTCTCTCCACTTCTTCGCCTCAGAACTGTAACCTTCCCTTTAGGAAAGAAAGATGGTTTCTCTAGTCTCACAGAATTCTAGGCTCTTAGTATTGGGAGGTCATCTACTGGTCATCTAGTCCAGGCTACCACCAAAGCAGCAGGCGCTTCTGAAATTGCCTTGGTAGCTGGCTGGTTAGCACTTCCTCAAACCTTCCTGGGGCTGCGAGCTGTTCACTGCTGGTGAAGAAGTCCATTACTTTCTGGAAACTCCTGATTTCTTAGACAACTGTCCCTGACGTGGGATTGTCATTTACAACACTTCCCTGTAGCTCTCATTTATTTGTCCCAGTTTCATCCTCTGGTGCCTCATGAGGTAGAGATTTTCCCTTTCTCAAATGAGGGTCCTTCCAATGTTTCAGTGCTTCTCTCAGGTTGCCACTAATACTTTTTCTTGAGACCAAACACCCCCAGTCCTTTAACTTCCCCTTCAGTGGCATGGCTTTGGGACTCCTCACCACGCTGGTCTTCATCTCTCAGTTGGTCATGCAAGAATGACACACCCAGACCTGGACACCACATTTAGGCTGCAGGCTGACCAGGATGAGGAACAGTGGAACTATTCCCTCCTCTAAACTGGACACTCATGATACAACTACTCTAGCCTAAGATTGCATTCGTCTCTTTAGTCTGATGAGGCTATAACCCCATCTTCTGGGATTTCAGTGTACTACCACTTAGCTCTGCTTTCTTCCTGTGGTTTCGGAACCAAAATTATGTACGAAACTTGTCCTGAATCCTCTTTCTCCAAAGTCTTGGGCTAAATTCCACACCTCATTCGGATCCCTGGGAAATTTCTCATTACCAAGTGTCATGTTTGTTGCTTCCATTTCCCCAACTGAGATGTTACTTCAGTTTCGTTTAGCGATATTTGTTGAGTCATTGCCGTGTGCCAGGAATTGTACTGGATGCTAAAGTCGGAGGAGAGGATACAAATGAATCAGGGTATGCTTTCTACCCTAGCACAGCTTGCAACACAAAAACACAGCATAATAATGCGATACAGGAAGAATTGTAACATATAAACACAGTGTTTATGGGGGTCCAGATGAGCGACTCTTGGCCCAAAATGGAAATTCAGGGAAGGGTTCCCAGAAAGAGAAGTATCTTGACTGTTGGGTAAGAATTAGAGGGCACTGGGAACTATGTGGGAAGACAGCAAGGACAGAAAGAGTGAAGTCAAGGAGGCAGAAAGCATGCTGGTGTATGTGAGGAGCTACAGGCTCTTTGGAAGTACTAGAGCATCAAGGACCAGAAAAGGAGGGGTGAGGTCACCGAAAACCTTAATCTCCACCTTGGGCTTGACTCAGTAGGCATTGGCGAGCTCTCAAAATGTTTCAAGAAGATGGGAGAGTGATCAAATTTGCCTTTATCACTTTGGTCTCAATATAAAAAATAGATTTCAAGAAGGTTAATCTGGAGGCAGGCAAATGGGTCGGGAGTACTTAAAAGTCTAATGTGATAATTTAAGCAAGAGATGTTGAGGACCTTAACGAAGACAGTGGTAGTAGGATTAGACAGATCAAGCAATATAATGGGTACAATGGACAGGCCTTGGTTTTGGAGAGCTATGAATGACAGAGAATAACAATAACAACAAAAATTCAGATTAGCTCCCCAAAATCTGGATTGAATGGCTAGGAGAATGGTGATACAACCAGCTGAGAGGGTAGCGAGATGTCTGGGGAACGATGAGTTCAAGTTTGAACATGTGGAACTTGAATTGCTTATCGAACATGCAATTATAATGTCCAACAAGTAATTGGGTTTATGTACCTGAGTGTCACAGGAGAGACCAGACTGGGAGATGAGGGGCTTTGGTTCCTTGGTGGGAGTTAAAATCATGAGAATAGTTGAGCCAGTATAAGGAGAGTATGTAAAGAGATAGCCATGGCGCCAGAACACAACTGTGAGGTACACCAATATTTAAGGTAGATTTTACAAACAAGTTCAGCATGTTTTCTTTGATTCTGTGGCCAACATTTAACATCAGAAATTTCATCTGAAAATGAGAATTTCCAGATTCTCTTAAAGTCAGGGGCTCTGGACCCCCTGGACTTGCATTTTCACACAGCAACATTCTACCAAAACTGAGCAGCAGCTTCCCGTTTTGAATGGGATACATGTTCTCCAACTGTTTACAGCCCCCACCACTCACCGCTGTCTTTCTAACGCCAAGGCTAATGTCAACTCCCATTAATTATTACTATGGTGCTGCTGTTTCATATACTTGCTTCATTTATTTATATTACTTCCCTGGTCCTGGTAGATACTTGAGTTTTTAATTCCCAGCTTAAAAGGTGAGTAAAGGAAGAGGAGGCCCCTAGAGAGATCAAGAAGCACAGTCAGAAATGGCAAGGAACCAGGAGATAAATATTCTAGTTGCCAAGAAATTTCAAGAATGAGAAGATCAATAGTGTCAAGTACTACAGAGAGGTCTAATAAGATAAAGATTAAAAGTGACTATTGGTTTTGTCAATATGAAGACCATTCGAAATCTTTGCCAGAGTAGAGATCTTGGCCAGAATCATTTTCAGCAGAAGGATGGGTGAAGGAAGTGAGATCTCAGGGATGTGAGGACTGAACGCAAGGTGAGCAAGTGGAAAAACAAGTGAATTTTCTTCTTTCCAGAAACTTGACTAGAAAGGGAAGCTTGACTAGAAAGATCTGGGCAGCGGCCAGAGGCATTGGAAGGTGGAGAGGGTCAAAAGAGATTGTTTCTTTCCAAAAGAAGTCTTTGAACATATTTACGGATTGTATGCAAAGAGCCAGTAGAAAGGAGAACAACTGGTGATGTGTAGGAGAGATGATAGGCATAGAAGACGATGCCAGAGATGAGAGGAAAAGGATCAAGAATACAGGTGAAGGGGCTGGCTTTGAACTAAAAAGGGAATTCTTTATCCCCATGAATGGTGGAGAGGAGAAAGTTATGGGAAAAGGGAAGTTTGTAAGGTCAAACTGTTTATGGATAATCACTTTCTTGATAAAGTAGAGGGAGGGTCATCTGCTGAATGTGAGAACTATTGGTTGGAAGGGCTGTCAGAATTCCTGGGTGGGAAGGGGAGTAGGGGCTCACTGAGAATCATCACAAGGGTTGTTGAAAGGTCCCAAGGGCCCAGCTGAGGCTGGAGGTCAGTAATTCCCAGTGACGCCAGTGGTTTGAGTGGTTGAGTGATCTTCTCTAGCACCTGAGGGACATGCTCAGCTACGCAGCGTATTTACTACAGCACATGGCAGTACTATCTTTAGGGGTGGCAAATACTATGGCTAAAAATACAGACCTAGTGAAAAAGCATGGATGACTGTCATCTTCAAAGCAGGAACTGTTCAAGAAACCTCAGTTGAACTCTTGGTATCATCTTTGACACATTCCCCAAGTTTTAGCATCAGGAGGAAGGTAATACTTGGCTCAAGAAGGCTCTTACTACAATTGTTTTTTCCAATTTTCAGCTGACTGAAGGTGCTCATTCTCATCCAGGGTAAGTGGACCATGTTTCAGGGAACTTCAAGACAGAAGACGGAAGCAGAGTCCGGAACCTAGCCAAGGGGCGGGTTAAAACTTGAACTGAGAAGACGGCATCAAGAAAGAGCCAGAGAGAAGGCAGTAAAAATTAAGGGACAAAGACTGAGGTGGAGAAGGGTTAGGGACAGAGGGGACAAAAGAAAGTGAGAAAACAAAGAAAGAAGGGGGGAAGGGAGAAGTCTGAAAAGACAGAGAGACGGAGAGGTACTCCAAAGAAAAGTGAGGAATGAAGCAAGAAGGAAGAGGCTAACTCCGACTCTGGAACCAAGAAGGCTGCCTGGGAACCAGCCGCTCCCATCCATCTGCCTTGGGATTTGGGTCTGGGGCCTCACCTGCAAAGCTCTCCTGTTGGTACCACAGATGCACACCCCTTCCCACCCATGGCCTCCACCAACTGCTCAAAGTCCAGGCCTTTTTCTTTTAAGGTCTCTGTCAATTAAATGGACAGTGGTGTCCAAGAAGCTACAAGTATATAACTCAGCAGAAATTTCTCCCCTTTTTATTTTTTAACCTCCATGTAACCATAATAGGACCCCGCTAAGCCTCAAAACCAGTCTATTTTGCTGACAAAAGTTAAAACAAATTGAGAGTTATAAAACTTCCTTCAGGGCTTCCCTGGTGGCACAGTGGTTGAGAGTCCGCCTGCCGATGCAGGGTACACGGGTTCGTGCCCCGGTCCGGGAAAATCCCACATGCCGCGGAGCGGCTGGGCCCGTGAGCCATGGCCGCTGGGCCTGCGTGTCTGGAGCCTGTGGCCACAGCAGTGAGAGGCCCACGTACCACAAAAAAAAAAGAAAAAAAAAACTTTCTTCAGCCATTGGCTGGTTAGGTAATCCTGGGTCCTCCACTTAAACTCTGAGTCCCTGTAAACTTTTTTTTAAAAGTCTGTAAATCCATTCATCTCATCAGTCTACAAAATGACCTTCTCTGAGTATGAAGGTACAAAGACCTTGTAACACCCTGTTTTCAAGGAGCTTATTAATCCGTAGAGGGTGAACATATGTGTGGCCACAATTTTTTTAGGTTATGTCACCCTCAGGGTGTCTCTTATTCAAGGAGCTGTTAGCTTCCTCTAAATATCCCTTAGGTGTTACTCCAGTTTTTTTAATTGTTATTTTGTATTTGTTTTAAATAACAGCTTTATTGAGACCCACACTAGCTTTTTATGTGGTGTCCTAAGCTACACCACCACCATCTTCCAAATGGTTTGCCTTCTTAATCCCCTTGTTCTAGAAATTCCGGAGTTCCCAACTGTGTCATAGGTCCCCAAGACCACACCCAGTTTTGGTGATTCACTAGGACTCACAGGACTCAGCAAATAATCATATTCATGGCTGCGATTGATTATGGAGAAAGGATATAAAGCAATCAGCAAAGGGAAGAGGCACATGGGTGGAAATCTGGAGGAAACCAGCATAGGCTTCTAAGAGGCCTCTCCCAATGGAGTCACACAGGATGTGCTTAGTTCCTCCCACAATAAATTGTGACGTCACAGGCTTCCCAGGTGGCGCAGTGGTTGAGAATCTGCCTGCCAATGCAGGGGACACAGGTTCGAGCCCTGGTCTGGGAAGATCCCAAGTGCCACGGAGCAACTAGGCCCATGAGCCACAACTACTGAGCCTGCGCATCTGGAGCCTGTGCTCCACAACAAGAGAGGCCGCGACAGTGAGAGGCCCGTGCACCGCGAGGAAGAGTGGCCCCCGCTCGCCGCAACTAGAGAAAGCCCTCGCACAGAAACGAAGACCCAACACAGCCATAAATAAATAAAAATTAAAAAAAAAAATTGTGACATCACATGTGAAATGTTGTTTCCCAGGGAAGCTCACTGAAGATTCAGTGCCAGGGTTTTTACTGGGGGCTGGTCACACAGACATCCTCTGCCCAGCACATACCAAAATTCCAGACTCCCAGAAGGAAAGCAGCTGTTCAGACAGTTTAGGCAAGTAAGCCACTCTTACCGCTCGATTTTCTTCCAGTGTAGAGAACGGTTTACCATTCAAGTTCCCAGATACCAGCCAAGGACCAACCTGGCAAGCGGCCTTTTTAGGCATAGCAGCCTCAGCCTTGCTAGTTCATTATTTTCTGCACACCAACATTATTGAGATATTTATTGGTTATAATAAATTCACTCCGCAATACTACCTTGGAATACCTGTCACTAACTAAAATCATAATATATTGTATATGTTATTCAGTTGCCTACTTGTTTATTTTCTGCCTCCCCTACTAGAACGTAAGCCTTGGGAAGGTAAGGACATTGTCACGTTCACTGCAGTATCTTTCACACCTTGAACAGGGCCTCCCCCACCATAGGCACTCAACAAATAATGGTTGAAGGAATAAAAGGAGAGATCAACAGTCCAGCCTGGGCCAGATTCAGGTGTGAGCTTCCCGGGAACATCTGGGGAGTAAAACTCCTTCATGGGTGACAATGACCATCAGATAAGACATGGGCCTAAGGAGTACTTTTCAAAGGCAGTTTTGTCGCAGAGATCCCTGGTCTGGTAGGCTTCTAAAGTCAGAGTCTCTGCCATGCAAGCAACGTAAATGTCCATCAACAGATGAATGGACAAAGAAGATGTGGTATATATATACACAATGGAATATTACTCAGCCATTAAAAAGAATGAAATTATGCCATTTGCAGCAATATGGATGGACCTGGAGATTATCATACTAAGTGAAGTAAGTCAGACAGAGAAAGACAAATCTCATATGATATCGCTTATATGAGAAATCTAAAAAAAAAAAAGACACAAATAAACTTATTTACGAAACAGAAACAGACTCACAGACATAGAAAACAAACTTATGATTACCGAAGGGGAAAGGTCGGGGGGAGGGATAAGTTGGGAGTTTGGGATTGACATATGCACACTACTACATGTAAAATAGATAACCAACAAGGACCTACTATATAGCACAGGGAACTCTGCTCAGTAATCTGTAATAACCTAAATGGGAAAAGAATTTGAAAAAGAATAGATATTTATGTATATGTATAACTGAATCACTTTGCTGTACATCTGAAACTAACACAACATTTTAAATCAGCTATAGTCCAATATAAAATACAATTTAAAGAAATAAATTAATTAAATTAAAAACATAAAAATAAATAAAGGTCAGGTCGACTGTCAAAAAATAAATAAAGTCAGAGTCTCTGGGATCTCACCTGCAGCTGAGTCAAGAACAAAATATAAGAATGTTCTGTATCTGCTTATTCCTTTCCCTCTCTTACAAAAGATAAACACGGCGCCAGTGAGGTTTTCACGTGTTCCTCCCCACTCTCGGAAACATTTCCAATGCCCAGATTACGTAGCTCCTGGGGGTAGGAAAAACCATGTTCCTTGCAAAAAATGGCAATCTGTGCAGCCTTGGAGAAACCCTCAAGGACTCATGAATGGAAAGGGATCTCCGGACCGAAAATCAGTTCTCACTTAATGTCTCCTCTCGCTGTTGCTCTGACAGTTGAATGGGGTCAGTCTTTCATCTTATGTAATATGATGGGACAATTCAGCTTCCAATGAGTGTAGCAAATTTCCCTAGAGCTACACAGGACGGAGCGAAGCAGTTACATAAACACATATGGAGACTTCGAAATTTTAAAGAGAGGCCAGATACTCGGAGGGACGTGTTGCCCGCGGGGGAAATTAACAGCTGGGTCAACAAGCAGAACCCTCCAAGTTCCACGCGGATCTGGACACTTTACGACTGCACCTCAAGAAGAGGAAATGGCTTTAGGTACACATTCTTTGCGCTCACTCTGAGAAGAAGAAAATAAACAACAACATTTTATCTCAGGACACCAGGAGGAAGAAAAAGTAATACTGCCAGAAATGACCACCAGGTGAAGGATTTGGGGTCAGAACAATGTATCAGTTGGGGAAACACACACTCAGAAGGACTGGCTGAAAGAATTGAATGAAGGGACTTGTTACAGGAGTGTGGACAGGTTAAGTGAACAAGGAGTGGTCAGGCACCTAGGCACTAACAGCAGCCGGAAGCTTATACTACGTTTAGGCCTGATGAGAGCAAAGGGCAGAAGGGGCGTCATTGGAGCCAGCAAGCTCCGTAGTCCTGGAAGAGGAGCCACCCATTAGAGCTGCAGCTGGACGCCGACAGGGTCGGAACCATAAGAAAATTTGGGGGGAGCAGGGAAGGGGGATGATAAGTATCCCAGTCTCTTTTTCCTCCTACTCGTCAATCTCCCACTGATGCCTCTCACTGGCCAAGGGCAACGGGAAGCCAGGGGCAAGGAACTCTGTGTGAGACAGAACACAGAGGTCAGCTTCCTTGGGCTCAATCAAGTCAGAGAAGGGATGAGCAAGCCGGAGAGCGCATGTGCACAAAAGTCAGCACAAGTGAGCTCTGCTACCCTCACCAGCCCTCAGCTGCCAACAATGGTTGACATCTGTGGAATGGGTTAGGCACTGTCCTGTGTCCTTTACACGGATAATCCTACTGCCTACTCGTGAAGTGATTTACCATGAAACGAACCAGCTTGAAGCTTCAGGGCCTCTCACTTGCACAGACATCTTTGAAGATCTGTAGTGGGATCCTAAAAATGAGTTCACACAGTCACATTTTTAGAAAGTGTGTAAGCGGAAGACATATTTACCTTAATCAAGATGACTGACCAGGCTTCCCTTCTTGTCAGGGGGCATTAAGTATCTGTGGGAATTTTTTGGATCTGACTAATGAGAAGTTGAGTTGGGATGACACTTAATTTGGATGCAGTGGAATCTTTTGAGGTGGTTTATAATCATCCCAGTGTAGGGATGGCTTCTAGGAATGCTCCTTCTGTCCACTCTGCTGATTCATCATAAAACAAAGCTCAGGATGAGGGATCATATCCTGAGATGAAACTGACCTACAGCACATGGTAGTGGATATGTGGGTGTGGAAGAGAAGCAAGATTTGAAAGAAACAGAGCCAGAAGCTAGTCTTTGGAAAATTCTTCCAATCATCAGATGTGAATTCTCATTGATGCCTAGACAAGATGGAAGTTCTCTCTTGGCAAGAATGATTCAGTGCATACAGTTGTAACTTCATTGTACTTTTCCCTCCATTTTTGATGGGAATTGTGTGAAATAATAGAGTTCCTGTGCCTGTGGGGCATAAACCAATATCACCACCAATTATACGCAAGTTATATAAGTTATTCTATATCTTACTATGTATTTTGTAAATTATATAAATAAAACTAGAGAAAAATATGTAAATATATTCTAAAATAATGTATAATAATAACAGCTAATATTTACAGAAACTATACGATGTGTCTGGAACTGTATTAAGCACTTGATAGATAATTCATTTAATCTTCACAAGAAATTTCTGAGGTAGGTATTGCCGTTATCCTCTTCCTGGCTTTTATTTTCAAAAGCCGAAACCCATTGTGGAGACCAAAATTAAAGGTGAGAGATGAGTACTTTTCCGAGAAGCATGATCAAAGAAGGACTTTTCTAGAACAAAGCCCCAGGGACTGGACCTCAGTGGCTGGGCCCCAGGCTGTAGCCATGATGTGCTATAAGGATCAGCGAGGCCAAAGTGTGGTATGGAAATAGCTATAAATTAAAACAGGATAACCATTAAAACATTGTACAATGGATAACCATGTTTTATGAATTCAACGAGTACATGGAATATTTTCATGTCTGTCCTAAACAGTACTTTAAACACACGTAAGAATACTCAGTGGTCATCAAGATCAAATGAAATCAGCCACCATCCCATGTAAAATAGTAACATTTAGCAAATACTAATGTATGTGTGTGTGTATATAAATATATATGTATATTTTTTATACAAAACATGCATTAGCAAATAACACTAATACTTGCAGACCCTAAGGAAACACTTGGTCTGGAACAATGAGGACTTCAGCAGAAATTAGTCGAACATCTAACAGGACAGAGGCCTGAAATTGTGATAAAGTTGCTTTATGAACATTTTAAAAATGAATTTTTTTAGACCTCTGAGTTTGAGGACTAAGATGTATATCTGCTATCTAAGTTTAACGCTGAAAGCTGAGTCGAAAGAATTATACAGCTTAGCTTCACCTCCTTTAGTATCTGGGTTAACTGACAAAAAGAACATTGGCTTTGAGCCAAAAATAACTAGCTTCAAATCCCAGTTCTGCTATTTATCAGGTAAGTGACCTTGGAAAATTTACAAAGTCTCCCTGAGCCTCAGTTTCCTCAACTGTAAAATGGGCGTCATTGTAGGAAATCACTTAGGTAGTACCTTTAAAACTCCCAGCTAGCTACTATGTAACAGGCACTTAAAGATCGGTTCCCCTTTTAAAAGAAAATAAAATCAACACATTTTCCGGAGGAAAGTGTTACAGAAGCACAAATTATATAGTCCTGTTCCAACACCACCTAGCTAATATGTTTTATGAAGAAACCCAACTGTAATTAAAAGAAATTTTGACTCACCCAACATTTTCCCCCTGCTTTCTAAAACTGGAAACCAAGGAGGTAACATGTATCCATCTGTGCACCCACACCCTTCTGAATATGAAATTTACATAAAAGCCTTCTCAGTCTGTTTATCCAGCCCTCCTTGGCTTTGAGGCAGATATATCTGCTTCAATTAGAACCTAATCCTGCTCACCTCATACTAAAACCAGTGAGAAAGAAAAACAATAGTCCATTTAATTAAATTATGCTAAAGCCTGAATTCAATCCATCGGTGTATTAAGAAGGAAGATTTTGAATATTGATTACTGTTCCCTGCATAAAAGCCCCACTACCTGCTCCCCACTCTCCCCCTAGTAAACAGTGATGTTTCCCCTCCCCCCCAACCCCGCCCTCTACCCTGGCAGATTTTATTTTATTTAAAAACAAATTAAATAGGTCCAGTTGTAGACAAAAAAAGAATGAGAGCTTCCCCTTCTCCCTTCTTTCAACAGTCTGTTTCTGGTTTCTGGGACTTTCTGTCTGTCCTTATCCCAACCACACGATGCTGGGGGAGGAGGGGCACCGTCCTCCTGGTGCCCACTGTGACTTTTCATTCCTTGGACAGCACCCTGGCCTACTAGGGTCTCTTTCCTCTCTGCCTGCCCTGTTTGTTCTGCTAACTACCCTTAAAGAGAGGCTTGGCTCTGCTTGGGCCCAGACCCTGAGCTACACCAGGCATCTCCCTTTTTTGTTTGCCTACAAGTTACGCAAACGGTTGTGCATAGAAACCTTGAGTTAACTGATGTCCTGCTTCTCACCTGTTTGGGATGATTTGGAGGCTCATACAGAATCTGCACCCCAACCCAGCTCTGAAGGAAGGTGCACAATAAACTTCAGATTCCATACTGCTCTGTGTGAAAGAGGAAGGGGCTCCCCCTTGCAGGAGTTGGCTAAGGAGGAAGAATTGCACAAACAGATTGGATTCCGGATTAGAGATTAGGGCAGTTACTTGCAAATCTGATTGTACCATGGAATCATTCTGGGAACTTTTAAATAATATTGAAGTCCTAGCCCCATTTCACCCGATTTAATTCATCTGGTTGGGACTTAGGATGTTATATATATATTTTTTAATTGTGGTAAAAAAAAACTCCACATAACATTTCCACCATAACCATTTTAAAGTGTATACGTTCATTAGTGCTGTGAAAGAGATCACCAGTTCTCTTTTATCTTGCGGCTCTGAACTCTAACCCCACTAAATATCAATTCCTCTTTTTCCCCCCTCTCTCCAGACCCTGGTAACCACCATACCACTTTCTGTCTCTATGAATTTGACTACTTTAGATATTTCATTTAAATGGACTCATGCAGTATTTGTCCTTTTGTGACTGGCATATTTCACTTAGTATAATGTCCTCAAGTTTCATCCATGTTGTAGCATGTGACTAGTTTCCCCCTTTTTTTTTAAAGGCTGAATAATATTCCTTTGTATGTTTGCACCATATCTTGTTTATCCATCTGTCTTTTGATGGATATTTGGTTTGCTTCCACCTCTTGGCTATTGTGAATAATGCTGCTTATGAACACGAGTGTGCAAATCTCTCTTCAAGACCCTACTTTAGATTCTTTTGGATACACATCCAGAAGTAGGATTGCTGGACCGTATGATAGTTCTATTTTTAAGTTGTTGAGAAACCTCCATACTGTTTTCCATGATGGCTGCACAATTTTACATTCTTATCAATGGTGTACAAGAGTTCTAATCTCTTCACATCCTTGCCCACATTTGCTATCTTGTGGGGTGTTTTTTGGTTTGGTTTGTAATAGCCATCTTAATGGGCGTGAGGAATGATGGTGATATCTCATTGTGATTTTGATATGAATTTCTCTAATTAGTGATATTGAGCATCTTTTGATATGCCTGTTGGCCATTTATATATCACCTTTGGAGAAATATCTATTCAAGTCCTTTAGCCAATTTTTAATCAGGTTATTTAATTTTCTGTTGTTTTCGAGTTGTAGGAGTTCATTATATATTCTGGATATCAATCGCTTACCAGATATTATGATTTGCAAATATTTTCTTCCATTCCATCGATTGCTTTTTCACTCTGTTGATTGCATCCTTTGATGCACAAAAGTTTTAAGTTTGACGTATTCCCATTTGTCTATTTTTGCTTTTGTTGTCTGCGCTTTTGATGTCATATCCAAGACACCATTGTCAAATCCAATGTCATTAAGGTTTTCCCCTATGTTTTCTTCTAGGAGGTTTATAGTTTTGGTTCTTACATTTAGGTCTTTACTGTATTTAGAGTTGACTTTTATATGTGGTAAGGGTCCAACCTCATTTTTTTTTTTTTTTTTGCATATGGTTATCCAATTTTCCCAACACCTTTTTTTTTTTTTGGCTGCGTTGGGTCTTCGTTGCTGTGGGCTTTTCTCTAGTTGTGGCGAGCGGGGGATACTCTTCATTGAGGTGCACGAGCTTCTCATTGCGGTGGCTTCTCTTGTTGTGGATCACGGGCTCTAGGTGCTCAGGCTTCAGTAGTTGTGGCTCGCGGGCTCTAGAGTGCAGGCTCAGTAGTTGTGGCACACAGGCTTAGTTGCTCCGCGGCATGTGGGATCTTCCCGGACCAGGGCTCGAACCCGTGTCCCCTGCATTGGCAGGCGGATTCTCGACCACTGTGCCACCAGGGAAGCCCCCAACACCATTTGTTGAAGAGACTTTCCTTTGTCCATCGAGTGGTCTTTGTACTTTTGTTGAAGATCATGTGACCATATAGTAAGGGTTTATTTCTCTATTCTATTCCACTGGTCTATATGTCTGCCATTATGCCAGTTTCACATTGTTTGGATCACTGTAGCTTCATAATATGTTTTGAGATCAGGAGTGTGAGTCCTCCAACTTTGTTCTTCTTTTTCAAATTGTTTGGACTATTTGGGATCACTTGAGATTTTATGTAAGGTTTAGGATGAATTTTTCTGTTTCTGAAAAAAACTGCCACTGGGATTTTGATAGGAATTACATTAAATCTGTAGATTATTTTGAGTAGTATGGACATCTTAATAATATTAAGTCTTCCAATCCATGAAAACGATGTCTTTCCATTTATTTCTGCTTGTATTTTCCCCAGCCTCAGTAATTTCTTCAGAGATGGGTTCATTGCCCCTTCAGAGCCAATGAGACACAAGGAGAATTTTATTGAGATTTCTGAAACAAAAGCAAGCTCTAGTCCCATGTGCCTTGAACCTGAGGGGATAAAGAGACTAAATATGTTGTTACCATCAAGCCATGAAACCGGAGATGGATGTCAACACAGTAAAAGGCTGCGATAAGAGATGGAGTGATATTGAGCCTGGATGATTTCCTCTGAGCCCTGAAGGCATCACTACTCCTGATCTTTTCAGTTATGTGAGCCCAAACTGTTCCCTTTCTGCTTAAACAAGTTTTCAGGGAATTCCCTGGTGGTCCAGTGGTTAGGACTCCATGCTCTCACTTCCTAGGGCCCGGGTTCAATCCCTGGTCGGGGAACTAAGATCCCACAAGCCGTGCAGCCAAAAATAAATAAATAAAAATAAAATAGTTTTCGGTTGGCATTTCTGTCACTTGCAACCAAGATCCTCACTGATTTAGAAAACAAGATAGCTGTCAAAGAGTGGGTGGCCAGGCAGCCGGAACCCAGGCCAGCAGTCCTGGGCATGAGCTTTCAACGATCAGAATAATGCTGCCCTTGAACAGAACTTGATCACTGGTTGAGGCCAGTCTGCAATTCGAAAAGGTAGCCCAGCTTGCCAACCTTGCAAGAATCTCCAGAGTCCCCAAGCCCATCACATCTGACTGATTCTTGCAGATTGCTCCTCTCTTCCTCCCAGCACTAATCTATTCTGCCCGTCAACACTGCTCTCAGGGAAAGATGTCATTAATTCATTCACACTAAGGTTTACATGACTCATATGTTCCTACCTGTTAGAATATCTACATTTCAAAAGGGGGGAAAATATCCCAGTAACGAATAACATTTCTAGTGATGGAATGTTTTAACATGAGAGTAGTTACTTATTTAAAATTTTAAACTGTCTTGGTTCACTGTACCATCTTTGAAGCACAATTCATTGCAGACAAATGAATTTGTCTGTGCCTTTATAGCTCTATACTGATCATATAACTCAGTGATACAGTACTTTATTAATCATTATAGAATACAGCAATTCACAGTAGGCTCAGTTTACTCTGAGCCTAAAGTACCCTCAAAAACATCAAGGAAAGCTCAGCATCATTGATACTTATTGAACACTTATTACACGTTCTGTATGCTAGGCACTGTTCTAAGAACTTTACGTAGGTTACCTGGTCTAATCCTCACTGGTACTCCACGAGGCAACTACCTTACGAATCACATATCGCAGCTGAGGAAACTAAGGCACAGAGATGTTAAGCAACTTGTTCAAAGCGGCACAGTTACTTTTTAAGAAAACTACAGAGCAAAAAATTAGAGGCTCCAGGGTGGAGATGGCCTCCAGGGTTCCTCTGAGGTCCCCCAGGATTCACAAGCTGGAATCTAATGAAACTGTGAACTGAGAAAAATTATTTTAGGATCACAGAAAACAGGAGCGTCCAATGTGCCATTAAAAATACAAGAAAAATGAGATCCAGCCCGAATATCAGAAATAAGACGAGATCACAAAGCTGGTGCTTCCTAGTCTGTGCTCTTTGCATTCATTCATTCACTTATTCATTCCTTCAGCATAAACATCCCACAGAAAATGTTCATTCACTGCACATGGAAAATGTTGGGGGGGCCAAATTTTAAAATGTAAATATATAAGAAAAATAAATAAATAAGCTCTTTGTCCTCAAAGAAATAATAGTGTTGGGGGAAAAGTGTGAAATCGTTGCGACAAAGTGTGATGATGCACTGATCAGCCGCTTGGGAAGGGAGGATGAAGCCAAGACAGGGAAGGGCCGTCCAGAGAGGGAACCACAGAGGCCAGGAGACAGGGTGGGAGACAGCACGGGAAGTGTTCGGGGAGCTGCAGGGGCCTTGTTGCTGAAAGTGAGGCTGGGAAGATGGGCAGCCAGGGTGGTGAGAATTCTTACAGCAGGCCGAGAATTAACTCTTTTGGGGGGGCCATGGGTGTTCTTGGTCACATTTGCAATTGGAAACAGATAAAAGTCTGGGATTAACATATACACACTATTATATATAAAACAGGTGAACAACCAGGATCTACTATATAGCACAGGGAACAATACTCAGTATCTTGTAATGACCTATAATGGAAAAGAATCTGAAAAAGAATCACTCGCTGTACACTTGAAACGAACACAACATTGTAAATTAACTACACTTCGATAAGAAAATTTCTGTGCAGAAGAGGTTAGAGCTGGGTAGGTGTGCTGAGCGGGGGATTTCGAGCATGGAAGTGACCTGGTTAGATTTGTTCTTAGGTTTGGGGTGAGGTGGGGAGGCTTCTGAGGAGCTGGGAAGAAAATGGATGAAGTTACAGGGGGTCGGGTTCAGAGGCCATTGCCTTAATCAGACGAGAGCTCACGAGCTCTCACGAGGGCTGCAGAGATGGGAGTAGGGGTGCACTGAGAGATACACAGGAAGTAAACTCACAGGGCTTGGTTACTGAGCATATCAGGTATGGGGGGCAAAAGGGAAAAAGGCAAGTCTGCCCCCTGGTTTCTGAGCTGGGAGATGGAGAAGATGGTAAGGCCTCGGGCTTCTTTTCTGCATTAGTACACGCAGGCTGTAAACAATTCAACCAGGCAGACCTGGAAGAAGCAACAAGTAACAGCTCCCTTCTCTTCTTCCTGCCTCATCTCCAGTGCCACTCGCAAAGACAGAACCATTGTTAGTGCTATCTTCGTGTATTCCTTCAGATGTTTTTCTATGCCCATGCTGAACTCAGATAATTTTTTTGTGTGTGTGATACGCAGGCCTCTCACTGCCGTGGCCTTTCCCGTTGCGGAGCACAGGCTCCGGACGCGCAGGCTCAGCGGCCATGGCCCACGGGCCCAGCCGCTCCACGGCATGTGGGATCCTCCCGGACCGGGGCACGAACCCGCGTCCCCTGCATCGGCAGGCGGACTCTCAACCACTGCGCCACCAGGGAAGCCCTGAACTCAGATAATTTTTTAAACACAAAGAACGATTCTGCTACAAAGACATCTTGCTAAATTGTTGAAGTTTCTGGAGAGAATGTTTGCAATCAACTATGCCTATCACAGTGTTGGGCAAAGTTTCAGGAAAGGGGGCAGTGTCAGAGATGACACTTCTGGGAACCACATCGCTGAGAGTTTATTTGGGGCTATGACACAGATTCACCCCGTGTGACAGCACAGTCCTTCAGAGGACTAAAAAACTGTCACACGATGCCCAGGTATAATGCACCAGTAATGCAATTAATAAACCTTCTTTGTTAACAATTCTCCTATAATATAGGTATATTCATCTCCAAGAATTAAATATAAAAATACATCCTCTTTGGTATTCAATGCCCTGGAAATGCCAGCAGAATTGTTTGTGGGTACATCAGCTTTCAACTGGAGAATTGGCTTTGGAAATTTTTCTTTCCCCTGTGACCGAGATAATATTACTTCTACAAATTAAAAGTAAGGTAAATGTCATAAGGATGTGAAGAGATGATTTTGATAGCATATGCAACTGCAGTTAAGTGGGATCTCTCTCTCTCTGTATCTCTCTCTCTCTCTCTCTCTCTCTCTCTCCACACACACACACACACACACACACACTACATAAAAGTTGCTCAAATTTTCAGAGGAAAAACAAAGTCTACCCTTTTTATGGAGCTAAAATAAATCATATTGCACACACTAAATTGTGCATGTTCCTATAGGGAATTCACTGGTTGGGAGCCGCTATCAAGAACTAAAATGGAACAAAATAGCCCCATTTAAGAACTCTAAATCTTTCTACAATTACGTTTCAGAGAGAACCTGTAACAACAGTTATAGTAGAATGGTAACTAAGAATATTAGGGCATTGGGCAAGAAAAATTTAAGTCTTATGCTTAATATTTTTAACTTGACGTAAAAATAGAAACTAATGTGTAGCAAGTGTTAATTCTTGGTCCCTTGGTTTTCTTCAAATGTGCTTATGATTTTAGCTATTTCCAGTGAGGCATCTCCCCAGTTCAGGAAGTAATTATCATATGTTATAATATAACATCTGTTACTATGATAAAGAATAGATAACATTCACTGAGCATTTATTAGGTGCCAGGTACTATTTTAAGGTGTTTGTATCATTATTCTATTCATCCTTGCAATCCATTATTATCCCCCATTTTAAACATATGACCATTCCTGACTTCTAGTATTGGGTAATATAGACTTGAGGGCTGCTTAATCAGGGTATTGTTTTGGGGTGACAAAACATTAAAATGGTTTCAAAAACATTCGTGCAAGGAATCCCGTCCAAATCAGGTATTTGGGGCTGCTTCACAGCTGAGAGTAAATTGCCCAGGTTGGTAACGGCAATAAAACGGAACTTAAAGCATTTGGTTCCACCCTTGGCACACAGAGAGTCCAAACTCAGAAACATTACCCTTTTGCATCTTGGACTACGGGTTGCCAGGATAGGGCATTCAACATGAATCCAGAAGAGAACTGCTTCCAGATCTCAAATTAGGGAGAGGGTGTGTATATCCTGGGAGGTTGCAGTGGGAAGCTGTGGATACGTGCATGGACAGGGTGCATACTTCATCAATGAGATCCCACCACAGAGTCAGTAAAAGTTTGTTGCTGTCAAAACAATCAGACCAACCAACCAAAACAATCATATATATGTTCCCATTAGAATGTTCGTGAAGACATTTTATTAAACGAAAAAGCCAGATGTAGAAGAGTCTGCGTGGTACATTATCAATTGTTTAGAAAGCAGGCGGTGGAGAGAGGATGTATTTACATCTATGCTAAGATGGTCAGTGAATATAACAGGAAAGTTTCACAAGAAATCACCTCGGGGGAGAGAGCTTGGGAAACTGAAGGTCAAGGATAGAAGACGACTTAGTTTTCACTGTTTACATTTTTAAATTTTGTAAACCATGTGTATACATTACTACTTCAGTTAGATAGATAGATAATAGAAGGATGGATGGATGGTGGTTGGTTGGATAGATAGAAAGATAGATATTTATAGTCAGCAAGATTTCTTACATTTCCCCCTTCATATCCATTTCCCCTACATATCAATTTTCCACTCTTCTCCACCATGCCCGATGCCCTGAGAGACTGACTTTTGGTTTCCAGTTAGGTTTGGCCAATGGGAACACCAGTAGCAGATCAGAGGAGAGGAAAAGGAAGTGGCTCTCTCCACACAGCCTTCTTTATCTATAGATTCTGAGAACTGTGCCCTCTCCAGTCCCCTTCACTTCTCATAGAGGATGACATCATCCCTTGTGATTCCTCGAAACTCTGCCCACACCTTTGTAAACTGTCCCTTTATAAACTCTCCTGCTCAGATTACCACGTTTGAGTGAGCCGAAATTTCCAGCTGGGACGCTAAGACAGACAGAGATGGTAGACTGAGATAGATAGATAGATCAAAGGAAGGAAAGGAGAAAGGAAGGAGGGAGGGAGGAACGAGGGAAGGGGAAAGAAAATAACTTTGAAAGAAGGTGGTTTAGATGTGTTGGTTCACCAGGGCACCCCATTGCAGAGTCTGGCACTCAGCATTTCAGACGCATTAACTTCATTCTGCTAGGGCTCTGAGAATGGTTCTCTTCTTGGGGGTAGACTCCCAAAGGTCACAAAAGACTGAAGAATAAATCAGAACACAGGTTCCTTATTTAAGGCACAAACCAGAACTCCCAAAGGGACTGGCCGTTTATCTGCTCTGGACAGCACCTTCCTCCCAGGAGAGGAATCCAAGGGTAAAGCCAGATTACCCTCTGGGAGCAGACAACTAGGGTCAGAGCAGTGGAGCTCAGCGAGTCTCGTGTTTAAAGGATCAGGGTGTCATCATCTTTTTGTGTCCATCTCTGTTGCAGGAACGTCTTTCTATCAGGAACACAACATATCAGGTTTAAAGGCCAAAACCTCCCTCTCCCAACAACTGAAGGCACGTTGCTAACTTTTTCTCTCTCTGACATTCTCTTTTATATTTTCTCTGCTGATTCTGATTGACCTTTTTTTTTTTTTTTGGCTGCATTGGGTCTTCATGGCTGCACGGGCTTTCTCTAGTTGTGGCGAGCTGGGGCTGCTCTTTGTTGCAGTGCGCGGGCTTCTCATTGCGGTGGCTTCTTTTGTTGCGGAGCACGGGGTCTAGGTACGCAGGCTTCAGTAGTTGTGGCATACTGGCTCAGTAGTTGTGGCTCACGTGCTCTAGAGCACAGTGTCAGTAGTTGTGGCTCACGGGCTTAGTTGCTCCGCGGCACGTGGGATCTTCCTGGACCAGGGCTTGAACCTGTGTCCCCTGCATTGGCAGGCGGATTCTTAACCACTATACCACCAGGGAAGTCCCTGATTGGCTCATTTTTCTCTTTAGACATGCTAATACCATTTACTCTGCAAAGATTTTAGACAGGCTATTATTGTCAGATTTTGCTTGTCCTTCCCGCTTCTGATCTGGAGAAACATTTTGCCTACACATGCACCCATTTATTCAGTTAATGGTATTTATTTCGGGTCCTCCCTGTGTCAGAAGATATGTGTTCCATGCCCTGGAGACATAGTGGAGAACAAGAAAATTTCCCTGTCCTCATGGAAATCTTATTTTAATGGGAGAAACAGACAATAGTCAAGTTGACCAACAAACAAATTATATAATACAATTTTAGGTGGCAATATGAAGAAAATAAAACAGAGCAATGGGACAGAGTGGTTGGCCAAGGGGTGCTTTCAAGGAGGGTGATCCAGGAAAGACCTTCTGAGAAGGCAATGTTTGGGCTGAGATCTGCAATGGAAAGATGGGACCAGCTATTGGGAGGTCTAGGGGATAATCATTCCCAGCACAGGGAAGGACAAGAGCAAAGTCCCTGGGGCCCACACAGCACTGACTGTCCCAGGACGAGAAAGCAGACAGGTGCTGAGCCCAAGGAGAGCGGGAAAGGGTGGTAAGAAGAGATTTCATGGGGTAGATAGGCTGGAGCCCAGAGGAGCTTGTAGGTCCCAGTAGAGTCCAGATTATATTACGAGTGAGATGGGATGTCACCACAAAGCATCCATCAGGTGTGTGATGGGATCTGATTTACATTTATAAAGAATCATTGTGTTGGCCAAATTGAGAATAAATTGTACAAGGGAGAGAACCTAAGAGGTAATTGCAAGAGCCCAGGCTAGAGCCAATGGTGACTAAGACGAGCATGATAACAACACCCAGTCAGTATCAGGATATAATTTGGAGACGGAGATGGAAGAATGTACTGATAGATTGAATGTTGCAGAGTAGAAGATTGAATTTTGCAGAGCAAAAATCAAGAACAACTCTGGGGTTTGACCTGAGCTGAGGGGAGACAGGGATGCCATTAACAGTATGGGAAAGGATCAGGATTAGGGAGTGGGGAGGAAGCGTTCTGTTTTGGTTTTGTTAAATGATTCTTCCAATCATTATCATCTGATGGTTCACGTCTCAGAGTTCTGGGGGGAGACCTGGCTCACATTCTTACTCTTGGAATTCCTTGCTCCCTCTTTTATCCCCCCATAATACAAGCAAGCAGAAAAGACAAATAACTGGATTTTTTTCCCCTTCCTTCTATTTCTATGAAAAAGAAACACATGACAAATAAACCCAAATCGATTTATTTAAAATAGAACTTGCAGAGTGTCATAGGGTCAGCACAGTTTCAGCCTAGTGCTCTGTACCATCTGTACTCTCTGCTCTGCTTGGGGGGAGCTGATGGTCCAAGTGACCGTGGTGATGATCCCGGGACGCTGCAGGGTATGTGTGTCTTCTGAATCGTCACAGAAAGATGAACTTCTGTGCAGCCTCAAGTTAGTGTTAGGTAGACACTGTTTTACCCACATTATGCTCTCAGCCAAATCCCAGAATGAACTAAAAGGCTTCATGGTGATTATTTAATATAATAAATTTTCAAACAAGTAGAGGGTGACTCCCTCAACAAGTTCAGAGGTGTGAGAGCTTTTAAAATGTCTCATTACCGGGACATCCCTGGTGGTCCAGTGGGTAAGACTCTGAGCTCCCAATGCAGGGGGCCTCGGTTCGATCCCTGGTCGGGGAACTAGATCCCTCATGCATGCCGCAACTAAGCGTCTGCATGCCGCAACTAAAGATCCCACGTGATGCAACTAAGACCCAGCACAGCCTAAATAAATTAATTAATTAAATATTTTTTTAAATGCCTCATCACCCCCCAAAGATACTAAAATGACCCCTTGAGGGTTATTTTCTCCCTTGGCTGCTTCCCCTAACCTGTTGGAAACCACTATCTGTGATGAAAACTCCCCCCAATGACAGTGGATTTTATCTGCTGCTTCTGCATAGGCAGAAAAAAAGGTTGAGAACTATGAATCATGTCAAATTTACCAGTGTGAAGTAGGAAAAAATAAAAGCCAAAGAGGAAAATTACTTGTCCATGGTCATTGGATAAGATAGTGTCAAGACCTTTAGTTGAACCCAGGTCTCCTGACTATGCCACTTCTAAAATACCTTGAAGGTTTATAGAACAAATTTTGAAAGAAGTATTTCTTGAATTATAATTCCTTTAGAAGCAATGCTTCCTGTTAAACAAAATATTGAGTTGACGAATATATCCTGTTTTCCTATTCTAAGAAAAAGGTTAATTTATGTTTAACTTTTTTAAAAATTAATTAATTAATTAATTAATTTAGGCTGCATTGGGTCTTCATTGCTGTGCACGGACTTTCTCTCTAGTTGTGGCGATCGGGGGCTACTCTTCATTGCCGTGCGTGGGCTTCTCACTGCGGTGGCTTCTCTTGTTGCAGAGCATGAGCTCTAGGCACGCGGGCTTCAGTAGTTGTGGCTCTTGGGCTCAGTAGTTGTGGCTTGTGGGCTCTAGAGCGCAGGCTCAGTAGTTGTGGCCCAGGGGCTTAAGTTGCTCCGTGGCATGTGGGATTTTCCTGGACCAGGGCTTGAACCCGTGTACCCTGCATTGGCAGGCGGATTCTTAACCACTGCGCCACCAGGGATGTCCCATGTTTAACTTCTTGCACGAGGAAATATACGGAGAGCTATATGTCGAGTGGTGGCATTTCAAGATATTTTCTTTTTTTTCCCTTTTGGGGGATATAATTTCAACATAGTAGAATTCTCCCTCTAAAGGAGAATTAGGTATGCAGTTCTAGAAATGTTGACAAGAGTTTTCAGGTATGTAACCCCACCACAGTCATCACCCAAATTTCCCTTCTGCCTCTTAATAGTCAATACCTGCCAGCCCCAGATTCTGACAATCACTGGTGTAATTTTTGTCCCAATAGTTTTGCCCTTTCCAGACATCATATAAGTGAAATCATACAATTGAGTCTGACTTCTTTCACTTGGCAAAAAACATTTGAGATTTATCCATTTTGGTGTGTGTGTCGGTAGTTTGTTTCTCTTTGATCCTGAGTGGTATTTCATTGCTTAGATGTACCACAGTTTATCCATTCACAGTTGGTGGACATTTAGGTTGTTTCCATTTGGGGGCAATTATGAATTAAACCACTATAAACATTTGAGTACAGGTTTTTATGTGGCCATATGCTTTCGTTTCTCTTTGGTAAATATCTAGAGTAGATTACTGAGTCATACTGAAAGTGTATGTTTAATTTTTCAAGGAACTACTAAACTTTTTCCCCAAGTGGCTGTACCATTTTGCCTTCGCACCAACATGCATTAGAGTTCCATTTGCTCTGCATCTTTGCCAGGACTTGGTGTTGTCAGGTTTTTTGTTGGTTTTTTTTGTTTGTATGTTTTATTTTATCTTGTTTTAATCATTTTATAAGTGGATTATAGTATCCCATTGTGGTTTTATTTTGACCAATGATATGCAGCATCTTTTCAAGGGCTCATCTGCCACTCACATCTCTTCTTTGGTGAAATGTCTGTTAAAAAATTTTTCCCGCTTTCTTTCCTTAGGATGTTTATTTTCCTATTGTCGAGAGTTCTTTATATATTCTATATATGAGTCCTTTATCACGTACATATTTTTCATATATTTTCTCCCATTCTGTGACTTACCTTTTCATTTTTTTTACAGTGTCTTTCAAAGAGTAGACACTTGTATCAATTTTTTAATTTTATGGTTCATATTATTTTGTCTAAGAAATCTTTACCTAACTTAAGGTTACAAAGATTTTGTCCTAGAAGCTTTAGATTTTAGGCCTCATATTTAGACCTATCATACATTTCTAATTAATTTTTAATAGGATATGGTTCTCCTTTTAAAATATCTTTGTTAAAGGAATCTTCTTCATAATGATAAAACATTTCTTGTGTCATCATTGATATGAAAACGTCATTGGCTAGCGTAGCTTTCATTCCAACAGAAGTGAAGACACAGAGTGAAGTGTGGTTCTCTTTCATAAGCCTCCCAGGTTCACTGAATTTATATCTATTCTCTGTAGTGCCCACGGCTCAGTGCCCAGGGCTTTGACATCATTTAAAGACACAGCGTCATGTCTGATCTGACTAGCTGGTCATTTTCAGCACATGACGAGTCAAAGAGTTTTGGCTCCTAAGTATGGTAATTCCATAGGCTCTTCCCAGACCAGCTTGGGTTTCCCAGCACTCACCACCCCTTTATCCAACCATGGGTGCTCATCTTGGAAAGAGCCTTTAAAGATAAGGCATCTGTAGCCTTCTAGGTTGCTTTGTCTACAATTTGCTTTTATTATTTTTTCATATAAGGACTATGCACAGAGAAGTCAGATAATTAATAAAGATCTCATGTCCATTTCGATCTGAATTTCCTGGTAAGGGCCTCTTAACCTAGAAGTTTTGCCTTGCTTTACAAGAGCTTAATGAAGCTATCTTGGCCACCAGGTTTAAACTGTTCAGTTTTAACACTTTGATGTCCTAGTGACTAGCTTATGTTTTACCATCCAAGAGGACAGTATTGTTTTACAAAGGTGAATAAATATGCACTTGGGCAAGATCTTCTCACGGGTGAACAAAGTATTTATTTTTCTAATTAAGCTGAGGAAGAGAGGGGTGGAGAGGCGGGGAGAGAATGGTTATGGTAGAAGGAAAGATATGTGAAGATTAATTCAGGTGTGATCCGCCCTGAGGGTGGGCGGAAAAGATCAGATCTGAGTAGGGCATGCCTTGTTGCTTGCAGATTTGCTAAAGGATATTACAATCTGGGAAGGCAAAGAAGAGGAAGGGACCCAGTATTCAGCAGAGAGTATAGAGGGAAACTGAGTTTGAGCTAGGGCTGGGCGTGCAGGTCAAGTCCCAGATCGCCATACCTAACTGCACTGTTTTGGGGGGTTTTTTTAGTAACCATTTTTAAAATTTAAGTACAGTTAATTTACAATGTTGTGTTAGTTTCATGTGTACAGCCAAGTGATTCAGATATATAGATATAGATGTATGTACACACACGCATACATATGTTTGTACTCTTTTTCAGATTCTTTTCCATGATAGGTTATTACAAGATATTGAGTAGAGTTCCCTGTGCTATACAGTAGGTCTTTGTTGTTTATCTATTTATATACAGTAGTGTATATATGTTAACCCCATACTCCTAATTTATCCCCCATCCCCTCTGGTAAGTTTGTTTTCTATGTCTGTGAGCCTATTTCTGTTTTGTAAATAAGTTCATTGTATCATTTTTTTAGATTCCACATATAAGTGATAGCATATGATATTTGTCTTTCTCCAGCTGACCCTAACCGCACTGTTATACAATCCGTCTCAGGACCAGCTAGTGAGGCCCCACGCTGAAGGGCAGCCAGCACACTGCCAGCTACAGAGCCGCAGCAGGGTTGCTTGTGTGTGCCCAGGACTCAGTTCAGCCCTACCTGCGCCCTTCTGTTCTTCTCCATAAAGTTAATCCCAGGAAGGTCAGCAACCCAGGACTCTTGTGGTTCCTCCAGGGTTGGAGCGGGGGGTCCTGGACATCTATGGGGGTAGGGACAGCATGAGAGGGAAATGCTCCTGCTTGATGAAGGAGGGACCAACTAAGACCAGCCTGAGCAAAAGTTCCCATGAGCTAAGGCAGGGCGGGACACAGGGCCTTCATGCACTGCACATGGGGTCCAAGGTTGATACCACACACCCTTCACTCAGGTGACCCTCCCAGCCAGTTCCACCTGGTGCAACAAACCAAGTACCAGACTTGGTGGGAAGAGCTGAAATCTGTGCTTCTCAGGAAAACAAACAAACAGATAAAAGACTTAAGAAAACTTGGGCAGGGGAGACTTACATTTGACTTCTGGGAAGAAGGGTGACAGCTGGCAGAAAAACGGAGCAATCAGCTAGAGCAGTAGAGGACACTTCAAGGCCCTCTTTGTGGGGCAAGACTGCTTCCTTCTTTCTGCAGACTGGCCTCCAAAGCTTTGACCTTGTGCCTCTCAATTCACCTCCAAGTTTCCAGGAGACGGACTCTGAGTGATCCAGATGTCTATTCCTAACCAATGTAGGCGAGAAAGGGTGGGTCACACAGTACAAATGTGGTAGCCACAGAGTTGATATCTGTGTGTATTGAAGGAATTTCTCAAAGGAAGTGCTGGGGGCCGTGCAGACACCCCAAAGGCACACGTGTTACACTGCAGTAGCACCTGCAGTAGTCATTTCACGCTGTTGGCTCCGCGGGTATCATTGTCTGGTTAATTGTCTTTTCCCGTGAAGCCCTGTCAACCCAGATTTCCCCAGGCAATTAACGTTTTCAAACCTGAAGATATCTTGTGGCTTTGGTCCCATCCTTAGAAACTCTTAAGACAATATCGAGTCTCCATTTGGCCATCTACTACTTTTAGCCCTCTCTGCCCATAGTCAGTACTCAGGTAAAGGTTTGATATGAAGCTAACATTTTGAATGACAGACTAGTCTATGTTTTTAAGGAAGTCACTAATAAAAATGTATGTCTATGTACACACTGCTATATTTAAAAGGACCTACTGCATAGTACAGGGAACTCTGCTCAATACTCTGTAATAACCTAAATGGGAAAAGAATTTGAAAAAGTGTAGATGCGTGTATATGTATAGCTGAATCACTTTGCTGCACACCTGAAACTAACACAGCATTGGTAATCAACTCTACTCCAATATAAAATTAAAAAATTTTTAAATGTCTTAAGTTTAGAATTAACACAACATTGTTAATCAACTATACTTCAATAAAAAATAAATATATTTAAAAAGAATATGGTAAATATGTAGAAAATATTAAAAATCACTCATTTTTAATAAGCCATGTTTATTAATTTTGCTTTAAGCAAAATAATATAAATAATAGTGTATTATGGAGTTTATAACAAATGTAGAAATAAAATATACAACAACAACAAAAATAAAATTTAGAGTTAGTCTAAATCTCTCTCTAGCTAGCACAGCTCCATAAGTCAACACTCCTTGTTTCTACAGATTTGACAAGATATA
This sequence comes from Delphinus delphis, assembly GCF_949987515.2. Taxonomy (NCBI): domain Eukaryota; kingdom Metazoa; phylum Chordata; class Mammalia; order Artiodactyla; family Delphinidae; genus Delphinus; species Delphinus delphis. The sequence goes on along the minus strand of NC_082686.1, from coordinate 126,718,343 downwards.
AATCCACCTAATTGTACTATCATTCAATTCTCCAAGTTGAAAATATTTTAGGAGACTTTGTGATCTGCCTGACTGAAAATTAAGCTATCCTACTACTTGGAACATCTTAACCAGAGAAGGGGTAGGAAATCTAATAATTGCCCCAGTGTGTCTGAAAAGAAATGAGTTAATACGTAGAATAACAGCTGAAACAGAGTAAGCCCCACTATGTATTACATTTTTGTTAATATTATTTTGATGCAAATCATCAAGGAAACTGTCAGGATTTTAAGTGTCACACACCCACACAAAAGAAAACATTTATACAATAATAATAGCTGGTAATGACAGATTCAAACTACTCAAAGTTTACCATCTCAACACACCTACCCTGGGTTATATCAACGAGGAAAATTATTACTATTTCCCTGTACTGGAAACTGGTTCATCTATTCTTATTAAAGGAGGTACCTCAGACTGTGTCTTCCTTCTGTAATAGCTTGGGCATCCTGCTCGGTTGAGGTTTACGAATCAACCTATCCTTGTAATGAGATACCAACAAGAAACCCAGAAATATCAGGGGTATCACACATCTTATCTGACACAGGCAGCAATCTTCCTCCACTCCCGGCTCTCTGGCTGTTCTGTATAAGAAGCCCAACTCTTACACTTATCCCACAGTCGTCACCAACCCTGAAAATCCCACACTGAATTCTCCCTCCAGTCCAAGTCCACAGAGGCTTCATCTGTATTCTGAGAGAACTTTGTTTTCTTTTCCTTCCCTTCCCTCAACCCTTTTAATCCTCTAGTTCAAGCAATTAGCTCTACGAATATGAGCTCTCATCAAGGTCTAGCACATGCGGTAATTTTCCCCCTAATAAATCAATCAGCTCTTTCTGTGGAGTGGTTTCTTTTCCCCTTACAGTCATTAGAGAATGACAATGCTACTTCAGGATCCCCGGCAACTTGAATTAGTCGAGGAACGTCAATCAAATTTGCCAGATTTTGCTTTAAAGATGAGAAAAAGGGGATAGATTCACAAAGGCCTCTTGTCTCAGAATAGGAACCTGGATAAACCCTTGCTGAATCTCTCTGAGAGACGCCTTGGAGTATAATGATCCATTTGGAAGAAAATCGAAATCACTCTTACTTGTGACAAATCAGACAAAACCCAGAAAGGCTCACCAAATAATCTAACAAATAATAATTGGAATAATCAACCATCCGGTGTTTCTCAGCCGTGCCATGTTCTATGATACATAACAGGTTAGTACGGCAGATAAAGAGGAGAAATAATCTAGCAAATGGACACATTTTAATACTATAACTTGTGAGAAAAATGTTTTGTCGTTAGAAGGGAATTAAACGATCGTGTGGTCCATGCTTATCACACTTTAGGGTTGGGATGGGGGGGTCTTAGGGAATAAGGAGCGAGGGGGGTGCCCAGTGACAAAGCTCCTGGGTCCCCACCTCTCCCCATATAAAAGCTCGATGTTTATCTCTTATTACACCCAAGAGTTCAGTTGAGGAAACGGTTTCTCCAGTTAAAAATAATTTGAGAATGGCTATACATATAGCCAAGACCACTCTTTTCATAAATGACTAAAACAAATGCCAGAGGAATTAAAGAATTCTTAATTTAGTGAGGGACCTGGAGCCAGACCCTGGAGCACATCTTTCTCCCCAGCTCTCTCTCCACACCCCACCATGCCGTGCTACCTCTTACTCTCAGGGGACAAGTCAGGTGAGAATCTCTACGCCTTTGGATTGGAGCCTTTTTTTTCTTTTTTTTGAATGACCATAAGGAAAACCCAATGAAGCCAAATTAGCGTGAGAAGAGACACAAATACTATATTGGAAGTAAAAACATCGACTGCGGTTGTACTCCTTTCTTGATATTGTTTCCAGTCACACTGGGGAATTATATCATCATCCAGCACCGGAAAGGGGTCACTGGGGAGGGTAGAAAGACTTAGCTCCCTTTTCTTATGTCACCAAATGTATTGCTATTAAGATTGAGAGAAGTAAAGAATACTTGGTGAAAACTTGCTGACATTAATGACTCACGTTCTCAGAGAGGCTGCAAGGAAAATGGTGTCATCACTGTCATTCAAGACACTTAAGATGGAATTTCAAAAGAAGGCTGTCAGGCATAATGACTGCCGGGTTCTATTATATCATTCTCAGAGGGTGGATCACACACACTACTATGCAGCTTGTGGGTGGTTGATATTGAAGTTTGAAAGGGAGCTGCGCAGAGAGGAGGGGAGACGGGCGTAGGACCCGAGGTGGGCCCTTCACAACCGGGAGACATCACCACTAACGCTCGTGTGGTGACTTGGGGTAAAGCTATGATCCACGACCTGGTCTTTCATCTTGGATAGGCTGAAACTTGACCTCATCAGGACAATTCGACAAGATGATGCTCTTGGTGCTGAACAGAATTCAGGAAAGTCTGAGCTGTAAGTGGTTGTGCCAGTTTATTAATTTATAATGAGAAACTTTCTCTCAAGTGACCAGATGGCCATGCCTGATACATTCCACCGCTGAGATATCTGCAAAGCCCAGTCAGTCATCAGAAGGCAGCCGTTTAGAATGGGGTCTGAACCCTGGCTCCGAACCTTGACCGCACAGTGCAATTACCTGGTGTGATTCGCCATGAAGGCCATACTCGAATATCAAACAAATCTGAATTTCAGGGATTAGAACCCAGACATCAGCAGTTTTTAAAAATCTCCTCAAGTGATTCCAATGAGCAGCTGAGAACCACTGGCTTAGGGCAAAGAGACCAGCCAGGTCACCAGGAGGTTTTAGGCCTCCTTGTTTCCACAAGGGGATCCGTAATTTGTATGTCATAGACAAGTAGTTTTTTTTTTTAACAGGGAACAGATATAGTTTTGTCAATTTTTTAGCTTGCCAGGTAAGATGTTAAAAATTCAACTACTATTATTCCATTAAAGAAAGGAAATCTTAACAAAAATTAGGAAAGACAAATTTCAGAATGAAAGGTGAACTCACTATGCTGTATTTATTTTTCTCACGTTTCTACAGATCAGGGAAAACTTCGCTATAGACTGATGCAAACTTAAGAACTGACGTGATCTAACTGCTGTCCACACACATAGCCAGGGCTTTTCTTCTTGGACAGCTTCAGGTACATTTGACAGGGTTTTGTTCATGAAACCAACATCCTACGCTAACTACCCCTCTCTTACTGTGTCCTTTCTGTAGAGGTATTCATTGTATTGATTAAGTTGTAGGTGACTTCTGCTTCTAGGATTGGACATGTTCTGTCTCCTCCAATTACAGAATATGTTGATTTAATTAACTTAGCTCTCCTTAGACATCTTAAAGTTTCTGGAATGGGTGTGGCATATGGATCCTCACATAACGGCTTACTAGGGGCACTGGTGCCCCCTTGTTTTGCTAGTAGACAATCATGGCAATTATTCTAAATCCACTGGAGAATTCATTGGGAAGCCAAATGAGTCGTTTATTCTGTGTGTCAAGTTACATGAAATAAATAGGCTTACTTATATTGTAAACCTAATTTTGAGTGACTCTTCGGAATCTTGTGTGTGCCCTGTCCTGTGGCCATGGTTTATGTTCCCCCCTCCTCCCCTGAAGGGACATTGGAATGATTGAATTGGTTCTATACTTAGTTGTCTATCTCCAACAAGACAGCCTCTGGCAACTACGAAAAGAGGGTAGCCGTGCCAAGAAGTCCAAGAGTATACCTTAAAGTCCCCCTCAAAGAGCTATTAACCTAAGACTCATTTATGCTGCCAGTGGTGTGGAATCTTCACAGATTAATTTCTTCTAAGCTGCCATGCTTAAAAGTGCATCAAGAGACTAGAAGCTAGCGCCAACAGGTGCTTCTGACCAACTGGGAAAGTTCTATTTGCAGATGTCTGTGTTTTCCAGGCACCCAAGATGTATAACAGATGATGGGCTACCCTGCCATTACTCCCAGCCCAACCCAACCCAAACTGAAGAGCCGGCCATCTCTTCAAGGTCAAGGGCTGCTACGAATAGCAAATAAAGCTCAGGAAGCCTGGATTTGAATCCAGTTCCACTACTCTCTTGGGCAAGTTGTTTGCTTGTTCTGAGCCTCAGTTTCGTTATCTGTGAAATGGGGATATCATCGTGATCTTCTTCCTCATCACTTTATACACTAATCGTGAGAATTAGATAATTTAGATAAAATACTTAGCAAGGCACCAGATGTAATAAGTTCTTACTAAAAGTTCAGTTTGTAGGTCAGAGCCTAGCACAATAATGTGGCATAAATAGACATTCATTAAACACTTACACACACACACACACACACAAACAAGTACTATATCTGTTTGCAGAAAGAGGAATCTCACTGGAAATGCGGTTAAAAAGCTGTCACTGAATTCTGAACTTTAGTTTTCAGATCTCGACAATTTAACCAAACTCACTTTGCTATTTAGTATTGCTCACACCTTGGTCTCTTGTCTCTCTGACCAGTTACCTCTGCTGGGACCTGTGCTTTTCAGTGATGAATTCTCAGTGCCTTCCATCTGACTACAATCCATTATTTCCATGACAATGCCTTCGTCTTCTTTCCAGATTCTTGTGTTTCTCAGATCCAGAACCACATTCCCTTGCCATTGTCCCAAAGCAGCCAAATGTTTTAAAGGAAAACATTTAGAAATCTAGATATTTGCACCTGCCTCTCCATATTTTTGTGTGCCAGGAAAAAACTGAATCAAACTCTCTATTGACACACTGGTTCTAAATCACTGATCTGGGAGAAAAGGAGCTAGGAGCCCCGGTGGCTTGTCTACGGTGCTTCAGATCCATACAGAATCCCCTTCCGTCCATTATTTTATCCTGCTACAATGAACATTTTCCAAAATCAATTAATTGCCAATATATGTGTGTGTGTGTGTGTGTGTGTGTGTGTGTGTGTGTGTGTGTGTATTCTTCCTACCTCTAATGACACTCCTCTTCTCTCCCCACCAAAAGCAAAAACAAAAATAAAAACACATCAATAAATGAACTTCTCAAGTTGCTGAAAATTTACCATAGGAGCCAAGCCCGTTTCTGAAAGTTTCAACTCACCCAATCAGACAAAAGGCAGAGGAGAGGGGAGGCATTCATCAAGTTACACGGAGGACTCCATCTGTTATCTTAGACCTCTGTTACCAAGGGACACAAGAGGAGCTACTTGAAGGCAGTTTGAAAGAGTTTTATTTTACAGATTCTTAGTCCAAAGATTTCAAATTAGAAGCGGCGGCAGAAAAGGAGAAAAAAAACAAGTAAGCGTGATGAAGCCACCTTCATCCTGGCATTCTGACATTTAACCTGGTGAGAAACACCATCGATGGTGAAGTTGCCTTTTCAGCAGGGTTCTGTCTGTTCACCTTCCATAATAAATGCAGTCAAAGGGGCAGTCACTTCTCATCGGTCACAAAGGTCTGGTTTTTGAACCTCACCCTCACAAGAGCCATTTCTCATCATGCCAAGCCAACAGAAGAAAGTCATTTTTTGCATGGCTGGGATGTTAAGCTTTGTGTGTGCCCTCGGAGCTGTGGCAGCCCTGGGGACACCTTTGTGGATCAAAGCCACCTTCTTCTGCAAAACTGGGGCTCTGCTCGTCAATGCCTCGGGGCAGGAGCTGGACAAGTTCATGGGCGAGATGCAGTACGGGCTTTTCCATGGAGAGGGCGTGAGGCAATGCGGGCTGGGAGCAAGGCCCTTTCGGTTCTCATGTAAGTAACTATTGCATTTGAATTATTTAATACTTTAGGCGAACTCTTCCAAGTGTTGCAAGAAATTATTTTTAAGAGCCTGGCCCTGTCTATTGCAGGATGTTTTAAACAGGTATGAACTACTTGAAATACCCAGGTCTCTTCTGGACGGTTTCTTCTTCCTAGTTTTTATTATTCCATTCTTGCTATTTTTCTTATGACAATTTATAGTTCGTGAGTTGCCAGGGAATTAAACTTTTTGAAAAGACAAGCAACTAAAATTCTTAAATATTAATATTTATGTAAGAAATTATGGGCTCCGTTTTTAAAAGGGAGGAACTTGTGCGACAGGAAAGCTGTAAGAGATGATCTTGGTTTTGTTCTTTAAAAAAGAACCAGTGTCATGGGCTCCTTAACCAACTCTAGCTGCTTTCCCCCCTTGCACAGAACTTTGTTTCCTGTCTACACCCTTATTTTCCCTCCTAGGAGCTTTGCTGTTGAAAAATATTCTTTTTTTTTTTTTTCCTTACCCAATTTGGATCATTTGACTGTAGAAATTTAAAATGATATGCTGTGCTAACTGAGAAAGAATTAGAAGCCTGTTTAGGATAGAAAATTTGCCACTGATTAACCTTCGAATCACGTACAGAATGTGAGACAGATTTTCCTGTCGCGATATTTGTGAAATGGAAGTGTTACCTGTAGTATTTACAACCTGTTTATCTTAAGAAGAGAATTTTTAAAAAATTACCATGTGAATAGGCAACTCATTAAATGAAAATTAATAAAAAGTCATTTGTTATATCTCTCCTAGTGCACATTCAGAAATTATTATTATTTCAAAAGGGCTGGTTTGGAACAATCTTATGAAGACACAGCCAGGAAATTACTGCATAAATCACTCTTCAGGAAAGGAGGTTACCAAGTGAGGCATTTAAAATGAATTATTATGTTGCCTGGGTATTTTTTTTCTAGCATAGGTAGAAGGCTAAATTAATTGAATTTATTATTAACGTATGCAGTGTCTAATTAAATTTCAGTGCTGGCCTATTTATATTTCTGCAACATTCCTGACAATTTCTTAGCAGTCATTGGACACCAACCTTCAACTCACAAAGGCTGTTAAGTGATATGAATTTGCATAGGGCTCCAGAAAATCCCCAAGAATTAGTCTTCAGCTTTTCAAGAAATTATCATCTACTAGATTTGATGAAGTGGATACCCACCCTTTTCACTGCATGGCTTTAGTTCATTAAGGTAATGGGGCTCTTAGAGTTGCTTAGCTTCCCTTAGGGGGGAAAAAAAGAACAAAGCAGAATGTCACGTGATTTGCAACTGTATTAAAAAACAAAAAAGGAAAAAAGATGAGTGAACCGATTTAACCATGAGTCATTGGCAGCTAAAGTGTGAGTAACGCTTCTCACAAATGAACTTAGACAAAAGCAGGGAGCCTACAGGGGACTTTTCTGGAGCTTCTGCATTTTGTACAATGAAATGAAGATAAGCTTCACTCATAGCACAGGACATGTTCCAAAACGATATGTCTTCTAAACACTTACTTCACGGTAAGTGCTATGCATATCTTGTCTCATGTAATCCTCACAGGGCCACAGTCCTCTCTGGTTCAATGAAGGATTTTTTGTGGCTGTGTCCCACGCCGGCCCTGTCTGTAATGAAGCTGTTCTAATCAGGTGCCCCTTTGCCTTCTGTGAAGCCTCACAGAGCTGGTGGGGTTTAAACAGTACCCTACCCTATCTCACAGGATTGCATTAGTCCCCATGATACTCTTAACATCTTCCCCAGCCTAGTGAAGAAAATCTTGCATTGGACGGTGCAGATTTAGTTGGAGGTTTACTCTGAATAAATTGGGCATTGACAGTGTCCTTATTCTACATGAATTTTTGCTTGGTTCTGCTGTACAAGTTGATGTGTGTTATTTTTATGTGCAATGTATGTGTCCCTCTTAAAACCCAGATGTATGGTACAACGTGAGGATGAAGAATGGACCAGAAAAATAGTTAGGTGATGTTGTCATATTTGTTCCTATTAAATGTTCCCTATTGACCATTCTATCTCTTTTAATTATAACAAACATCTTCCCTGCCAGCATGCACAATTATGCTGGGAAAACTTCTGCCTCGTTTACTCTGGCTGATTCTCATCCATTTATGGGTCAGTGATTCATCTTCTAGAGGTCACTAGCCTTCCTACCTAGCACACAATTTCATTCATTATAATGAAGGACTGTTTTTCTTTCTAGGCAACACAACTTGGTCGGCTTAGTTTTTCCTGATATGTCACCCGTAAAATTTTAATGATGATGTTTCAACTCTAAATGTAGTCATCAAGACAAAAAGTACTGGTTTTTGAGCGCAGGGTGTGTGGGTGTGTTTCTGTTTTGGTTTGAAACAGTGCAGAGCGTCATCAAAATATGATACCCAAGAATCATATGGTGTCAATCATTCCTAGATACGCTGATCTCTTCATTGCCAAGACAGTTCAATGAGCTGGGGAAAACATATGGAATTTTTTTTTGACATGCGAAAAATAAAATTTAACCAATCACGTATCACAGCTCGCAACTTGAGTCATACTTTCTAAAGCATCTTGGACCTTATGATGGAAAATTTGGAAAAAGCTTAGAAGAAATTTAGCTGACTTCACGTTTTAGAGAAGCAGAGTTTCTTGACCAAATGAGGCATATGACCCAGACAGCAGAGGGAATGTTGAAACTACTTCGGTGAGCAAGCAGGTGGCTTCTCAAACGTATTTTGGCGTAGAATAGTTGGGATTCAGGGTCTCTGTGACCAACACTGAGAGTTGGCACTCTGTCTCCATGGTCCCCTGCAGGTGTGACTCCTGTCTCCTGCTGTTCCCACCTGTTCCAGGTGATCAACTTGCATCTCTCCCATCACCCTACCTACACATGGCAGAGCTGCAAAGGTCTTTGATGTACCTCCTTCTAGTAACAATGCCTATCTCTCCCCTCTTCCTTAGCGCACCGCCTGTGTGGAAGCAGGCACAGCGCAGGTAGGAGGGACACCTATTGAGTTTGAGGAAGACTACCTGGTAGGAGGGAGGGGGGCAAGGAAGCCACCTGTACTGTGTCACCCAGCATGCAGGGCCCCTCTGGCCTTTTAGCTCGGGGTGTGGGGGAGGGGCTACTGTCTAGTCTCACTCACCCATTGAAACAGTCCAGCTAATAGTGATGTTGTTTTCCTCCCATTGGGGGGAAAAAGTGATTAGTGGGATAGCAGATCGTAATGTTTAGGAAACACTAGCATGAAGGGGAAAGCCAAATTCTCACAGTTATATCCTTTCCAGACCTTAATGTTCACTCTGTTATTTCAAATCACCTTGTACTAAAAGTGTCTGAGGATGTGTGTTTCACTGCAAGGAGAAACGGAGCCCCAAGAAGGCAAGGGGATGTGTATCCCTCAAACCATCCCGTTTCTCCCTCAAACCAGGACCTAGCATGACGTCTGTCACAAAGGGATACTTAGTAAATGTTTAAGCCATTTGCGATGCAATTTGCCACTCGCTGGAGGTTAGACTTCCAGCAAATTATTTCACTTCGTTGGTTTTCAGTTCTTGCATCTACAAAATGGGAGGTGAAACTAGGCTATTTCTAATGTCTCTTCCAGTTCAAACACTCTATGATCTGTATAACAAGGGGCTGGCTGTTCTAGACAAGGCCCTTCCAGCTTTAAATTTGCATGACTCTTCTGGCTTCAGTTGCTTGAAACCCCCACTGACAGATTTTCGCCACCATCATTAGAAGTGGTGAGTTTTGTGTGCCTTTGCTCTTTCGTTTTCAAAGCTCCTGATTTTTAAAGTGAAGTATTCTGAGATACCTACCATTTATTAGGACCCAGATGAATTTCATTATCAAAGTGAATGCTTCTCTTTTTTTCCCCCCCTGTCACAACCTTTTACTTTTTGTGTAGAAAATTGCAGGTTAAAGAAGGAGAAAATGAAAAATGGGGAATTCTGGAATTCTAAGGAAATGGGTTAGTGGGTTCCAAAGAGCAGGAACAGCCATAAACACTCAAGTAATTAAGAGAGAATTATTGAGAAAGCAAAAAAAGGAGAAAATCAAAAGGCAGGGAGAGGCGGCCCTACTTGCTTCCGTTTTTTTCTTTCATTTTTCCTAAAACTCCTCTTCCATTCTCACTGAAAAACTCCTCTTTCCTGAATCTGATTTCATGAACTGGTAATGGCAAGAAATGAGGAGTGACTAGTATATTTAACACTCCACAGGTAGTCTTTACCCAAAGGCAGAACTTAAGCAGAAATTATCCTCAAATTAGCGAGAAATATGGAAAAGGTGTTTTTGAGAAAAGGCACTTCTGGCTCTCCTTGGCTAGTACAGGACAAGAACATTTATTTCTCTCTCCTCCCTAACAACTACCTCTAATATCCTTACCAGAAAAATAATCCACAAAATCAGCCTTCTTTGACAATTGTAATTTTGCATATATGTGTACACACACACACACACACACACACACACACACACACACACACCTTCCTTCCCTTTAAATTACCCTCCACTCTAACAGCCAGTAAAGCCATTGACCTGGGCTTTCCTGAGAGATGAAGTAGAGGCTGACATTACGGGGCTGCTTCTGAGGTTCTATGTGGCAGGTCCTCAGTGGAACTTCCAGAACTTAACCCTGGAGTGTGAACTTTACCTGTTGGAGGATGACTCCTAAATTGTCCTCACAATTTGCTGCTCTGCCTTCTCTTTTGGTCTCTGAGGGTGACTCATCGTCCCCAAGGACTTTCAGACAATCCAAAAGAAAAAAATACTAATTTCAGCTGCCCGATTATTGGGTGTCTCACGGGTGCCAGGCATTTTGCAGATATGAACTCCAACCCTTACACGGGAGATGTTATGATGCTACTTCTCTTGAACAAATATAGAAACTGGAAACTCAGAGAGATCACAAAACCTTCCCAAAGACACAGACCTAGTAGGTAGCAGACCTAGGATTGAAATTCTTGATCTGCTCATTCCTCTGCCACATTCTGTCTCCTTACGATACGCAAAAAAGGATGCAAAGAGTTGAGGAAAATGTAAGAGTAGGACTCAGTTTCACCACCTATTTAAAATATTATGTTGGGTTGGTGAGGGTGTGGAGAAAAAGGAACCTTTGTGCACTGTTGGTGGGAATGTAAATTGGTATACCCACTACCCAGTATACTACGGAGGTTCCTCAAAAAATTAAAAATAGGACTACCACACGATCCAGCAATTCCACACCGAGATATTTATCCAAGAAAGCAAAAACACTAATTCAAAAAGATATACACATCCCTATGTTCATAGCAGCATCATTTATAACAGCCAAGATATAGAAACAAAGTATCCATCAACAGATGAATGGATAAAAAAGATACGTTTTATATATACAATGGAATATTACTCAGCCATAAAAAGAATGAAATCTTGCCACTTGTGACGATGTGGATCAAACTGGAGGGTGTTATACTTAGTAAAATGTCACACAGAGAAAGACAAATACCGTGTGTTTTCAATTATATGCAGTGAATTACAAAATACAAACATAACAAAACAGAAACAGACCTACAGATACAGAGGACAAACTAGTGGTTAGCAGACGGGAGTTGGGTGGGGCAGGCAAAGTAGGGGAAGGGGATGAAGGGGTACAAATTCCCAGTTTTAAAATAAATAGTTATAAGGATGTAATATACAACACAGGAAATATAGTCAATATTTGTAACTTTGCAGTATAATCTATAAAAAGATCAAATTACTATGTTGTACACATGAAATTAATATAATATTGTAAGTCAACTATACTTCAATTAAAAAAAAAAACCTCAAAGATGAGAAACAATTATGTTGGTGCTTCACAAGAGCTAGTTCTCATATGACCAGGTGATGGTACTTGGCCTTAAGATTTGAATTCATTCATTTCCTCTTTATTTCACATTTCAGTGGCCCTGATATCTCAGTCCCAATCTTTGACCTTTGGAAAGTAAAACTGTCAAGCCAAGCCTGTTTAAGAATCTAGGTTGAGCAGGTCACATGGGTTACGTAAGTATATCACCTTGACGTTGATAGTTTACGTTGAAGGCAGAGATATCTGACCGCACATGTGGTTAGCTGAGTTAAAATCTGCCAGCGAAAATCTACACGGTACGATCTTCAAAGTTAGCTACTTGGACTACAATAAATATTTCACCACAGCAATGACGAAGATGGCAGGCTCCTTCCTGAGGTGACATGAACAGTTTCAAAACAGAGGCAGGGATGGAAAAAAAAAAAACAAAACAAAAAGCAGGTACATTTGATTCACTACAAAAAAATGATACTTTTTAAATGAGGAATCAGTGGGATAGATGGGATAGAATGAGTATAAATCCAGATCTCTTTTTTCAAAAGATGAAAAATAAAAACTCATTTTAATCTCTGAACTCTATCAGGGTTTTCATAAAGCTAACGGCATATTTCTTTTAAAAACAAAACTCATCTAAATTAAACAATGACAAATGTGCCTTTCGTCTAGTCGTGCAGCTGAACACCCAGACTGGTTGTGGTGTGATGCTCTCTTATTACAGGTATGATAGCACTGACGAATAGCTGACTGTACCTGGCAGACGAATGTATGCAGGATTCGTATTCCGCTCCCCCTCAGCATGTTATAACTGTGGCAAAGCCATTCTTGGGAGTTATTACCCCAATATAATCACACCCCGTGGATTCAGAGCAGTTAAGTGGGTTCTGTTATCAGAGACACAGATGCACCAAAGCATCTGCTGTCCCTCAGCCACTGTGGGTGATTAAGACTCACTCATGGGGCTGCTTCCAATAGGCTGGAGTCAGGTAGATACAGTTCAGCTGAGAGAAATTCAGGCGCGGTACCAAGAAAACTGTATTTTAAATGCTTCTATCATATCATCATGTCTCCTCCTTTTAAGCGCTGGGGTCATGGATTTCATTCTCCCTGACCACGTAGCCATCAGAAGCCTGGCTCAATACCTGGGTGTGCGACTAGGGGTGATATTAAGGGAGATGAATGCATTGAGTTTATGTCAGGGAATGTCTTTTACTGGATTTTCATAATGACTAGTGGCAGATGGGCTGAGGGGAAAGTCAGATCAAGAGCATTTCTGTAAGAAGAAAAGAAATCTTCCTCCTTATTCCCTTTCAAGAAAATGAATAGCTGAGCACCAAGGGGCCAAATACAACTTCTTTTTGAAACCTACCTTTTATGTGAAGGACAAGTTGAGAAGAAAAACAGGACCTCTGAAGCTACCATCACGGCTTTAATCTGGGAAGAAGTGGCGGTACCATTGCTAACATCATTATCAGAGGGGCTGCTTTCATTCTGAGAGCTTCACAGATGGCGTTACCTGCAGTTTACATCTAGCCAGATGAAGACAAATAGGGTCGATGCGACCTAAACCATTAGATCAGTGGTCTGTAACCCTGGCTGTGATTTAGAATCACCCAGGGAGTCTTGAAAACTACTGACGCCAAGGCTCCACCCCAGACCAATTGAATCAGGATCTCTGGAGGTGGGACCTGAGCACTGGATGGTTTAGAAGCTCCCCAAGTGATTCTAATGTGTAGCCACGGTTGAGAACTATTGCGGTGGATGACGGCAAAACAGGTAGAATCAGGTGAGGCCGAGAGTCAGAAGCCCTCAGTGTTAGGGCTGGGCAGGTCACCAGAATGAGGGCAGTGAGGAGAAGCAGTATTTAGTATTGTTTCCACACAGCTGGGAGGTTTTCTGGTCACATTTGAGTTGGGATGCTTGCCTTCCATTCCTTTAGCTGCGTGTTTCTGTGAAGGGTCTCACGCTTCATCCACACCCACCTGGCCTCGGAGGGAATGAGAGATCTGATTGATGGGTTTGCAGTAAGCAACTGAGCATACTTGGCTCCCAGCCCCAGCGGCTTCAAAGGCTTCCCCTCTTTCCAAATCTGCCCACCAGTTACCGGAGTCTGCTCTTCCCCTGGCCAGCCTGTGGCTGGCTGAGAGTCGGGGAGAGGATCCTAACTCAGCGGAACTGGGCGGACGATCTAAACCACATTCCTCAGCACTGTATCAGAAATAAAGCGAACGTCTTGGCCTCCACCTGCGTGTCTCCTGTGGAAGGGCTCTGCTCCCTCTAAGAGTCAGGAGCCCTCTTTGGAGGTGTGTCATCAGCCCAAGCATCATTTTAGAAAACCATTACAGAGAATGTGCACGCAAGTGCACAAGGGAAACAGAAGCGAGAATGGGGACAGTAGCTCAGACACTGAGGGGAGTGTGTGACAGGGAGCAGATCAGTGATTAACTCTAAACCCAAAGCTCTTGGATTACGGACAGCAATAGTCACCCACCAGGTCAGAAAAAAAAAAACAAAACAGAAAACTCTGAGCTACAAGATAGTTTGCCTGACTTCCATGTAATCTAAGGGCTCCTCTGGGAGGATCTTAGGTCCTAATGTACAGATATGACCCCACCTGTGGGCCAAGTAACTCCTTTCCCTCCCAGTGATCAAGGCTGAGACTTGAAAATGCCAGCACTCACCGCACTGAGTTCTTACATCCACCGCTCTTGGTGGAACTATAACTCTTCGGCCATTCTTGTCACGTTAAAAAATATTTAAGTGATTACGTACAATTTACAAAGAGCTCCCACATAAATGATCTCACTGTGTCTCTCAAAAATTCTGTGACTTATTTCTGTTACCACCCACGTTTACAGGTAAGGGAGCTGAGGTAGCAGAGGCCCCCATGAGCAGTAAATGGAAAAAACAGATTAATCTCAGACTTTCCTAATGCCAAAAGCTGTGCTTTTCCAGACCTGCCATTTTGTCCTTTGGTTAATGCCTGGCTATTTTTCTCTCTTCACACCAGCTCCCCGCCCTTCTTGCTTTGGTCATGCATGATATTCTAACCATCTCATAGTCTTGGTTAGTGCCTAAACATAGGTTTAGACCGGGTTTACTGATTCCTGTTTTAAGAACTGCAGGATGAAAGATACGACTGCTAGACTGGAATCAGTAAGAGATAAAAAGAGAACAAACTTTCAGGATAAAATATAACAGAAGAACCCAGGAGATAGAAATAAAATAAATTTTAAGGCAAGTGAAATGAAACCCATACATTTATAGCAATCAAATAAAACATGGATTAATGGCAAGTAATAAAAGAACATACTTAGCAGTTAGTAAAAACAGTTTTTTTTATCTTATTACTTTCCAATGACCTACTGAAAACAGTGTAACCTCACATGTAAAACACAAATGCTTTGTAAGTTAGAGTACATGTGCCCTCATTCCTCTCACCCCCCACAAAAAGATCATTGGTGCTTATGTGCTCAAGTGTTCTTCTAGACTCTGAGGACACACAGGCAATAAGAGAAACAACTAAGAATCTAGCAGAAGTGTTTTTAAATAACTGACCACTTATAAGAGCTGTACAGGTTCCTCAGTCAAGAAGGGCTAGGTTGTGTTTTAATAAGAAACACGCCCAAATGTTATAGGTCTAAATCGACAAAGAATGGGAGTTCCCTGGCGGCCTAGTGGTTAGGATTCCAGGCTTTCACTGCCATGGCCCGGGTTCAATCCCTGGTCGGGGAACTGAGATCCCACAAGCTGTGCAGTGCGGCCAAAAAAAAAAAAAAAAAAAAAAAACCAACAAAGATTGATTTCTTGCTCACAGTACGTATTCGTCAGAGATTAGCTATAGGTGTGTTTCAGGATGCAGCCACCGTCCGGAATGTCAACAGCTGTTGCAACAAAGAGCTGTGGAGGCTCTCACACTGGTAACTAAATTCTCCGACCCGGAACTGACACATGCCACTTCCACTTATATTTTCTTAGCCAAGGTTGTTACCTGGGGCCTCCAAAGGGGCCAAAACGTGCAATCCTATCATGAGAACAGAATGGGGAAGAACCAGAACTATGGATGGGGGAATAGCACCCTTTACCATCACCATGAATGTTGTTGTTCAGAAAGCTCAAAGAAGGAGAATTACTCTCTGTCAGGCCAAGGCACAGAGAAATCAGGAAAGGAAGGATTAGAGTTAGATTTCACTAACTGGCATTGAAGAGGCCAATCTGAGCAAAGGAACAGCATGGGCCAAGGTATGAAGAGCCTGCTGTGGCCAGAGTGCAGAGGGTGCCTGAGAGACAGGTGGAAGAGGAAGGTAAGGCTGGAGACGGAGCAGGGACCAGGACGTGAGGGACTTCGCGGAACGGAAGCAGTTAGCTTTATCCTATGGGCATTGGGAGACCCTTTAAGGATGTTTAGCAGGTATGTGTCCGGACAGAAGACGGATTGGAAGATCAAAAGAGAGGTGGGGAGGATAGTCAGAAGGCTCCTCCAAGATCTGGAGGTCCAAACCAAAGCACTGTCAGAGGGCTGGAAAGGGGAGCAAATATTTCCAAGATAATCAGAAGAAAAATCAACAGGACTGCAGTGGTTGGGAGTCCGCCTGCCGATGCAGGGGACACGGGTTCGTGCTCCGGTCCGGGAAGATCCCACATGCCGCAGAGCGGCTGGGCCCGTGAGCCATGGCCACTGAGCCTGCGCATCCGGAGCCTGTGCTCTGCCACGGGAGAGGCCACAACAGTGAGAGGCCCGTGTACCGCAAAAAAAAAAAAAAACCAAAAACAAATCAACAGGACTTGGTGACAGAGGATGAACCCCAGATTTCCTCTGGAGGGACGGTTGTGATCGTCCACCAAGCTAAATACAGAAGGGGAACATTCAGAGAGAAGATGAACTTACTTTGTGTCATGTTTAATGAGGTTCACTTATGGGCCAGCAACAAGAGACATCCATCAGTTACGCAGAGCTGGAGGTCATGAGCGAGGCTGCGGCGGAGGCACAGTGCCGGGAATTGGCAGATTGGAGGTGGCAGGTGGAGCTACGGCTGAAGAGGAGGCTTCCCAGAGAGGGGGATCGAATGAGAAGGCGAAAGAAGATGTGTTCTGGAAAAGAGCAATATTTCCGGGTAGAAGAGGAGGGACTTGAGAAGGAGACTGAGAGGGGATGATCAGTGAGCTGGGAGGGAACTGGCTGAGGGGGAACCGTGGGAGGAGCAACCTTCCACCAGGAAGCGATGGTCAACAGTCCTGACCACCACAGAGGCATCGCGTGCGGGACAACGAAGATAGCCCTGGGACTCTTCCAGACGATCATGGGGGACCTTTGCTAAAGCAGTCCTGATGGAGTGGTCCTCCTTTAAGAAGGGAGGTCCTTGGGGCTTCCCTGGTGGCGCCGTGGTTGAGAGTCTGCCTGCCCATGCAGGGGACACGGGTTCGTGCCCCGGTCCGGGAGGATCCCACATGCCGCGGAGCGGCTGGGCCCGTGAGCCATGGCCGCTGGACCTGCACGTCCGGAGCCTGTGCTCCGCAGCGGGAGAGGACACAGCAGTGAGAGGCCCACGTACCACAAAAAAAAAAAAAAAAAAAAAAAGAATGGAGGTAAGGTTGGCCTGGACCAAAAAGAAGGGTGGCCCTGGGGTACTGAAAAGTTGAGGTAATTCCTCTGATAGCCTCTGTTTTCTCTGTGAAATGGAACAGTTCGGTTCGCTAGATATTTTCGAGCCTTTTGTAGGCCAGGCAGACAAGACTAAGGGAAATGGAGTGGGGATGTGACAGTTGCTTAAAAGCGGGGGGAGGTTTGGAATATCTGACGAGGGACAGAAGAGGGAAAGACTGGAAAAGGCTTTGCAGAAATGGGGGTGCCACAGATCAGAGGCTCAAGGAGAGTGGGAGTCCAGAGGCAAGACATACAGCCCAAGGAATGGAGCCTCCCCCCACCCCGGCCAAATGACAGCAGGAGAGTAAACTTCCTAAAGAGAGCATCCCTGTGACTGCGGTTTTACTCCCGGTCATTAACCTGTGACTTCCTCAGCTCTGTTTCATAATAGTAGACTGTAGTCATGAGGGTACCACAGCCTTCCTCTGTGCTGAGCAAGCTATGTGATATGGGTTCCCTTTCTCTCCTCTCCCTCCTGTGACGTGGCTGCCTTCTATTCTATTGGTAGAGTCAGTCCAATGACTAGTTTCTTCTAGCTGTGTTTCTGACTCGATATCTTGTCAGAAATCTCCACTTTCCAGACTTCACAGAGGGGAAATTGAGCTGTGAACCAGGAGTTTAACATGTATGTTACAGACTGTAACTCAACATCTTTAGGTTCCCTCGACCTTTACATATCTAGATAGCGTTCTCTTAGAAAGCATGCTGGCCCAAGTAAGTCTTTTCCTGGGAATTCATCCAGAAAGGTTATTCCTGCTCATCACCCACCCTCATAATAAGAGAGAAAAAGGTATGTGCTTGAAAACGTTCATGGAAGCATTAGCTATAATACCGAGATAATGGAAGGCTACCTAATGGACAATACTGCATCAGTTTGATGGAAAATTCATGTAGTTATCTAAATGGTAGTTATGAAGACAATCTGTATGACATGGGAAATGCTTATATTCTGAATAAAAAGAACAGAATGTGGCCTTAAAACTTCATTATGATTATAGTAATGTACGAAATAAATATTAAGATGGACTAAAGGTTTGAAAGGAACAAAAATAAAGGAAAAGCTTTGCTTTTTATGTTGGTGAGACTGTGAGTGAAATTTGTATCTTAATTTCCATTTCACTCTTATAATGTTGTTCAATTATAAGATCCCTCCATAAACAGTTGGACCTTTGCTCAAACTAACAGAAATATGGAGAGAACAAGTCCATCTTCCCCCATCCTCCTGCCCTGCTAACAAAAAAGAGCTGTGTCATGTTCAAGTCTGAGATGGATTCTTTCACAAATCCCAAACTTTAAACCTTATTATTAAACAGCCATCAGTTTCCATCTAACATGTTGACAATCTCCCAAGTATGTCGGATTAAAATTTTTCTTTTAATAAAGAGATTTGAAATTCCACTCCAGTTGCCAGCCAGGTCTTTCAACTTCTTAAAAGGAAAAAAAAAACCCCACAAAAACACACACTGGCTCCTATCATCCCTTTGGCAAACTATTCTATTTTATTTCCGCATTGTCCCAGATTCTCTCCAAAAACTCAATTCAGCTTCTATTACCACCAACCCCAGAAACAGCTTATATCAAGGTCACCAGTGACTGCCTGACTCAAAGGACAAATTCTGGTTCTCAACCAGAAACTCCCAACATACTTAAAACTGCCAACCCCCTTCTTCTTCTCCTTTGGCCCTGAGGTCGCTATCTGTACGGTCCTCTCCTCTCCTTCCTTCCCTCCTCACCGATGTGGCACTAACTCCTTTCCATCAGAATCACTGGCTTCCACCAAGAAACCCCAAATCTGCTAACCAGACTCCGTCCCTGCGTCCTACTCCAAGGAAAACGTATCCATCCAACATATCTGTGTCCAGAAGCTACATTATGCATTCTCCACAGCAGCAGGACCCCCTAAGAAGGTGAAAATGGATTCTTGGGGGCAAGAAAATATCCCTTACTCCTTAGAAAGTACGTATTATATGTGTATAAAGTACATATACAAATACAATACAGAAACCAATATACAATGTATCTGTGGTATTAAAATTTCATGAGTGGAGGGTGATTAGGAGGAATGTCTAAAAAGACTCCTTGGGTAAGGAGCAACAGTGAAAACAAAAGGCTGAGAAATACTGTTTGGCCAGCATTTTTAGGTGCTAGGAATACAGCAGTGGATAAACCAGACCAATGCACCTGTCCTCATGTTACAGGGGAAACAAAGAAACAAATAAGTAAAAATATGCCACTTATCAAACGGTGATAATTGCTATGGAGAAAAATAAAAACAACACAAGGTGCTGGGAATTCGGGGGTGGGGGGGTGACTGGGCAGGGGGTTGCAACTTTAAAAAAAGAAGGCCTCCCCAAGAAAGTGGCATCTAAGTAAATACACGGAGGTAAAGGAGCAAGCCATGAGTTATCTAGGGAAATAATACAGGCTGAGGGAACAGTATGTGCAAAGGCCCTGAGGTAGCAATCTTCTTGGCTCGTTTGAAGTACAGTAAGGAGACTAGTGGCTGGAGCACACCAAGCAAGGAAGCGGGTAGCAGATGAAGTCAGAGGTCTGACAAGAAGTCCAATCATGTACTGCCTAGTAGGCCATTGTATTGACTTGGCTTTTACTCTGGGTGAGATTAGAATTTTCTAGAAGGGTTTGAGCAGGGGACTGAAATAACCCAATTCACTTTTAAAAGATTCCACTGGCTACTGGGTTGAGAGCAGATTGCAGGATGGAGGGGTGGAAACAGGGAGACCAGTTAGGAAGCCCTTGCAGTCCTCCAAGTGAGAGATGGTGGTGGCTTAGACCAGGTGGAGCAGTGAAGACAGGGAGATGTGGTCAGGCTCTGAAGATGGTGCCGGGAGGTTTTCCTGATGGATTAAACATGAAATGTGAGAGTTAGAGAAGAATCAAGGGTGAGGCCAAGGAAGGATCGGACTGCCAGCAACTGAAGGCTTTTGCTAAAGGAAGAAGGCTAAAGGAAGCAAGGGTGAGAAGAGGAGATTATGAGTTCAGTTTGGGACACATTGAGATGCCTATTCAATATCCCAGTCAAGATGTTCAATAGGTAATTGGACGACATGCAAGGGTGGAATTCAGGGAGAAGTCTGGGCTGGAAACATCTGCTTGAGAGTACTTCCAGTTAAAGCCAGGATACTGCATAGAGCACCAGGGGAGTACGGGAAGAGGACGAAGTGGTCAAGGAACTGAGTTGTCCCCTGGGTGGCTCAGGAGATGAGGTAAACCAACAAAGTAGTTCAAGATGGTAGCCAGGGAGGTAGCAAACCCAGGCGAGTGCAGTTTCTGCAAGCCAGGGGGAAGAAAGCGTTTCCAGGAGGAGGGAATGAGCCACTGTGTCAAACGTAGACTAGGTGAGATGAGGAGAAAGATGGACCATTGGGTTTGGCAGCTTGAAGCTCTTTGGTGCCCTGGGAAATGTAGCATTAGTGCAATGGGTTCAAGAGAGAAAGTGGAGAGAGGAATGAGATGCTGAGAGTGTAGGCAACTCCCTGAGAGCGTTTGCTGTAAGGGAAACTGAGAAAGAGGGTAATAGCTGGAGAAGGACTTAAGTGAGATTTTTTGTTTTAAGATGAGAAAATGATAGCATGTTTGTGTGATGATGGAACTGATCCAACAGACGGGGAAAACTGATGCTGTGGCAGAGAGAGGAGAGAATTCCTCAGCAGTGTCTTTGAGGAAGTGGGAAGGGTGGACTGTGGTGGAATTGGCCTTAGGGGCGCACCACAGCAGACCTCTACTAAACACCTACCATGCACTAGGTTCTCCATACGCTGATGTCATTGAATCCTCACAGACGGGAGAGAAAGGTGGGATTAGTCTTATTTTTCAGATAAGGAAATCAAGGTTTAGGGAGTTCAGAGAGTTCGAAAAGAAGCTGAAACATGAACTTCCTTTGTCAAATTTCAAATGACTGGGGCTTCCCTGGTGGCGCAGTGGTTGAGAGTCCACCTGCCGATGCAGGGGACGCGGGTTCGTGCCCCGGTCCGGGAAGATCCCACATGCCGCGGAGCGGCTGGGCCCGTGAGCCATGGCCGCTGAGTCTGCGCGTCCGGAGCCTGTGCTCCGCAACGGGAGAGGCCACAGCAGTGAGAGGCCCGCGTACCGCAAAAAAAAAAAAAAAAAAAAAAAAAAAATTCAAATGCCTGGTCATTGGCTGCCCATGGAACACTCTCATTTTACAGAGAGAAAGAGAGACCAATTAACCTGCTCAGGGTCCCATAGTGGACCAGAACCTGGGCGCCTGACTCTTGGCCCAGTAATCCTTTTCTTCTCTCTGACTAAGCTCTTCCTTCCTCCATGCCAAACGGTCACCTTTGCTGAGGCTATCACTCACGTCTGGAGGACCCTGCTCATTCTAGACCTTGTTCCTCCTGCTTTTTTTGGTTTTCAGTAAGGCTTATAGAGGTAAAACTGCATACAATACACCTCACCCTTTTTAGGTGTACAGGTCTATGAATTTTGACTGATGCATAGAGGCATGTAAATACCACCACAATCAAGATATAGAACACTTCCGTTACCCCCCAGATATCCCTTGTGCCTCTTTGTGGTCAATATCCTTCCCTACCCTCCAACCCCGGGCAACCACTGATCTGTTTTCTGTCCTTATCATTTTGCTTTTTCTAGAATGTCACATATATGGAATCATACGCAGCCTTTTGAATTCACTTACTTTCAGTTAGCATAATGCATTTCAGTACACCCAACCTGCTGTATGCACCAACAGTCCGTTCCTTTGTATTACTAAGTAGTATTTTGTTGTATGGACAGGTCACAGCTTGTTTGTCCATTCACCAGTTGATGAATATTTAAGATGTGTTTCAGTTTTTAGCAAATATGAATAAAGCCACTGTAAACATTTACATACAGATTTGTGTGTAGACATATGTTTTTAATGCTATTAGGCAAATATCTAGGAGTGGGATTGCTGGGTCATATGTTAAGTCTATGGGCTTTTAAGTACTAAAACAATTGGATATTCATATGCAAAAAAAAATTTAACCTTGGCCATGTACAAAAAATAACTCAAAATGGATCACAGACTTAAAGGTAAACCTAAAGCCAAAAAATGTCTAGAAGAAAAACATACAGGAAATTATTTGTGACCTTGCATTAGGGAAAGACTTCTTAGATTTGACCTCTAAACGTGACACATAAAAGAAAAAAACTCATAAATTGGAATTCATAAAAATAAGGACTGCTCTTCAAAAGATACTGATAAGAGAATGAAAAGACAAGTCACAAACTCAGAGAAAATATTTGTGAATTACTTATCTGATAAAGGGCTTGTATCCAGCATGCATAAACAATTCTCAAAACTCAATAATAATAGTAATAAACAATTCAATAAAAAACGCACAGAAGGGCTTCCCTGGTGGCGCAGTGGTTGAGAGTCCGCCTGCCAATGCAGGGGACGCAAGTTCGTGCCCCGTTCCGGGAAGATCCCACATGCCGCGGAGCGGCTGGGCCCGTGAGCCATGGCCGCTGAGCCTGAGCGTCCGGAGCCTGTGCTCCGCAACGGGAGAGGCCACAACAGTGAGAGGCCTGCGTACCGAAAAAAAAAAAATGCACAGAAGATGTGAATAGACACTTCAACAAAAAAGATATATGGGGTCTTCCCCGGTGGCGCAGTGGTTGAGAGTCCGCCTGCCGATGCAGGGGACACAGGTTCGTGCCCCGGTCCGGGAAGATCCCACATGCCGCGGAGCGGCTGGGCCCGTGAGCCATGGCCGCTGAGCCTGCGCGTCCGGAGCCTGTGCTCCGCAATGGGAGAGGCCACAACGGTGAGAGGCCTGCATACTGCAAAAAAAAAAAAAAAAAAAAAAAGATATATGGAAGGCAAGTAAACTCACAAAAGGATGCTCAACATCATTAGTCATTTGGCAAATGCAAATTAAAGCTACAAGATAAACTACACTTCTATTAAATGACTACAATTTTTAAAAACCTGACAAGGGCCAGTAAGAATGCAGAACACCTGGGACCCTCATACATTGCAAGGGGGAAGGTGAAATGGTACAGCCACTGTGGAAAATACTTGGCAGTCTCTTATAAAGTCACACATATAGGAGCTGGGGCTGGAGGACGGGTTGACTACAAAGGGGGAACAGGAAGCTTTGGGAAATGTGGAATAGTTCCATAACTTGATTGTGGTGGTGGTCACATGATCGTAAGCATTTGTCAAAACTCACAGAACTGTACGCTAAAAAGAGAATTCTTTTTACTGTGTTAATTTTACTTTGGTCTTAACAATAGGGGGAGAAAGTAAAAGCCAAGGCAGCAATGCCACTGTGTGACTTTACACAAATTACTCAACTTCTCTGCGCTTTTTTTTTAACCTATACACTGAGGATAAAATAGTACTTTCCTTATATTGTTGTAAGAATTAAGTGTGTTGATTTATGCAATATACCTAAAGCACATGGTACATAGCAAATGCCATATAATTAGTGGCTGTTATTTTTATTCGTATTATTATTACCCACATATTTCTCTTTGAGGAAGTCTGGTAATGAAATAATGAAGAGAAAAGAAGGGTAATTAGGGGTTTGGGGTGGTTGAAGGATGAGGAGACCTAGACACACGGACTCATAGACAGAATGGAGGAAATCAGTGATAAGGGAATGAAAGAGAGAGAGAGTAACGCTGAACCCACAGACCAAGCCTGTGCTGCTAACGTGGCATCGGCTGCCCGTTTTCATAAATAACTCCCCTTCCCTTGTCAACAGCTAATCAAGTAATTTCTCAAGGCCAGAAGCAACGCTGGATTAATGACAGTCCCTCCACAGATCAAAATGTTCAAATCCTTTTCCTGTGTTGTAATCCTACACCTCAAAGAATGGAAAGGACCGGACAAATCTACCTCCTAGATACACAATATCCAATATCATTAAAGTGACACCTCCCAATATTTATTTGAATGGTCTGCTCTCATCTTCTGCAAAGGAAAACTCATATTAGTGTTGGCTGGAAAATGGAGGGTTGTTATCAGAGTTCTGATTGGTCATTACAGACTCAGGGAATTTTCATCAAACAAAGAAACCTGATAAAATGTAAGCATAACATGCAGGGATTAGTGCACTCCTGGGTGACTTTGTCACAAGAGTAGGAATTTTAAGAGACTTCATAAGAATTAATATGCTCCACATGAAATTTATTTTAGCTTCTGGCTTTTCTTTCCAGGAGGCAAATCAGTGCAGTTTCTTCTGCCTTTGTTTCAATTCGGTAACAAACCTCAATTTTCAGAGGGGCTTCACCTAGCTGCCCCATCACACACAGAGGTGGCTACATTTTCTACAAGTGGGGAGATGGAAGGAAGCAAGGTTTTTGATAACTGCTAGTCAAAACCAAGTCAACAGCTACCCAAGTGTAAGAATAACAGGTTGGATTGATTGAGCTATCTCAGCAGTTGGAATCTCTGGAGGGCTGGTGATCATAGACCAGCTGCTTCGCTCTGCGCCCCCAGAGCACAGGGTAGCGTGGACCAGTAGAATCACTGACAGCCAAGGCTCAGCCCCTGTGCGCTTCCACACCCCGTGTGCCTCTGCACCCTCTTCCAAACAAAGCAGAGGCATTTTCTTGTTTTATATTTATCCATCCATTCATCCATCCATCCATCTATCCATCCATCTGATTTCTAATTGATAAGGACTTTTCAAAACACAATCACAACACCTTTAACATAACCAACAAAATCAATAATAGTTACGTAATATCATCTAAAACTCAGTCCATGTTCAATTTTCCTTGGTTATCTCAAAATGTCTTTCATAAAGTTTTGTTCAGATCCCAAATAATACCTATACGTTGCATTTGGTTAGTACCTCTCCTAAGTGTCTTTTAATCTAGAACCGTCGTGGGAATTTTTTGTCTTCATTTATCCTTTTGTTTTTTTAAAGTATTCATGTATTTATTGAATAGATAATGCTTGCAGAGTGGTAAAAATTTTTTTCCAAACTGTACTAAAAGGTACATAATGAAATATCCCTCAGTCTCCTCCCCCAGAAGCAGTGTTACCAGTTTCATGTGTAATCCTCTAGAAATAGTCTCTACCTAGACAAGCATGCCTGTCCCCAGGCTGTAGCCTGGTAGATAAGAGTGAGGACATGAGTTCAAGTCTGTACTCTGCCACTTACTAAGTAAAAATCTTGGGCACATCGCCTCTGAGTCCCAGTTTTTTCCTCTGGTAAATAGAACTAATAATAGTACCTATCTCATGGCATTGCTGAGAGAATTAAATCAGATAAGTTAAGTACCTAAATAATTACTTGTTATTATATACATTCTCCTTTGGCTTTTACCCAAATGATAGAATGAGGCATTTTTCTTTGTTTGATGTGTTTTTTTCATCTAACATCGCATTTTGATGATAATTCCATACCTGTTCTTAAAGATTTGCTTCATTGTTTGAAATCATTGACTTAATTCTACTGTATGGATGTCATACTGATAGACACGTAAGTTATTTCCAACCTTTTGTTTTTACCAAAAAAATGCTGCCATGAACACCCTTGTAATATTTTATTGGATTCATATGCAAAATATCCGTAGGATAAACTCTTGGCAGTAAAATTGCTGAGCTAAAGGATATGTGCATTTTAATTCTTTATAGGTAGTGCCCAACTGCCCCAAGGAAGCTGTACCAATTTACACTCCCAAGAAAAGTGCACAAGGATCTCCATTTCCCTACACCTTAGCTCACACAGGATATCACTGAACGTTTTCATCTTTGTCAATATGATTTGTGGAAAATGGTATCTCATAGATTTAGTGTGCATTTCTCTTATGGGAAGGTAAAAGAAATATAGCGCAAGTAAACCTCAGTAGTCAAATGACCGGCAGGGCACAAACAAATGACCTTGTCGGTACTCGTGGAGAGGATGTTCCCTAGCTGATAGCGCTAAGCATGTTTTATGCATGTCTGTAGGTAGTTAGTTATATCTAGCAGTGGTGAAAGGTTTGTTCTGAACCCTTCAACCGGGTTGCAGCTCCTTCACCTGGTTGCTTTCTGACACGTGGTCAGGAGCACAGCGTTGTGGCCTTAGGACATGTATTTGCACAGTCGACCACTTCCTCCTTGAAACATTTTCTTCCCTTGGCTTCCTGCTGTCCAATCCATGGATTTGCTCCTAACTCACAAGCTCTCTTTCTCTCCTGGGCCCTTCTCTCCTCTAGCTACAGCTTCTCCACAGGTGATAGCCATTCCCTTGGCTTTAAATACGAGCTCCAGAACCAGGGTGAGGCCACGGAGGCACCTAGGTCATAAAAGTTAAGGAGACATTTACTCTTGGGCTTGTGCAAGGGCAGGCTTGGCCCCAGAGCGTGACTGTCTCCTTAAGTTTCCCTATTTGCCCTAGGTACCTTGCTTTCCTCACCCTAGTTTCACCTCCTTAAATACCTCCACCCTCTCCCTGGACCTGCAGACAAATCCTATTTGTCATCTCTACTTGGATATCCGAAACACAGCTCAAACTTAAAATAGCTAAAACAGAACTCTTGCGTCACTTCCCCCTCCCCTGGCCAAACCTGCCCCTTCTACTTATCTGTCTCAATAGCATCACCATTTATTCAGTTACTCTAGTAGGAGTTATCCTTGATTTCTTTCTTTCAACAAGTTCTATCTTCCATCTCCACATCTGACAAGCTCTCACCACTTCTACGGCTACACCTTAGGCCAGGCCTCCATCTCTTATCACTGTAAATACCTGCCACCTCCCCACACCCACCCCCAGTATCCCCGCTTCCACCCTTGGCCTCTCCCTCCCCCTCCCCCTCCCCTCCCCTCCCCTCCCCTCCCCTCCCCCGTCTCCATCCCCTCCCCCTCCCCCTCCCCTCTCCCCCTTCCCCCTCCCTTGTGTACTCATTACTCAGCAGGCAGAGCGATCTTTTCACATCCTGAAGTAGATTAGGTCACTCTCCTACTTAAAACCCTCTAGTGGGAAATAAGAGATACGGGAACATATGTGTATGTATGACTGATTCACTTCGTTATAAAGCAGAAACTAACACACCATTGTAAAGCAGTTATACTCCAATAAAGATGTAAAAAAAAAAACCTCTAGTGGCTTCCAAATGAATTCAGCCTAAAGGCAGACCACCCCCCCCACCCCCGCCACCACGGTCAACAGACCAGGATCTAGCAGGAGCCGAGAATCTGATCCCAGCCTACAGAAACCCACTTCTTCCTCCACCTCATTCACCAGGAACCGCGGCCCACGCCGGCACACCGCTGCCTCAGCTGCATTCCCCTTCCCTGAAACGCTCTGCCCCCGACCTTTATACAGGCACTTCCTTCTCAACATTCAGGTGTCAGCTCAGGTGTCACCTTCCTGACCACCCCCATCCACTCATCCAGTCACTCAAAACCCCATCACCCTGTTTTCTTTCTCCACAGCATTATCACACTCTGAAAGTGTCTTGTTATCAGTGGGTAACAGCCGCTCAAAACTCAGGGGCTTGAAACAGAAATTTACCAGTTCGGCTGGGCAGTTCTTGATTGGGACTTTCCCTGTTGCAGTTAAACAGCAGCTGGGGTTGGAGTCATCTGGAGGCTTCTCTGGGCTGGATGTCTAAGGTTCTTCCCTCCCTTGTCTGGTGCCCCCGTGCTCCTCTGGGTGGCCTCCTTTTCCAGCAGAGAACTGGACTTCCTGCATGGCAGCTCAAGTCTCCAAGAGAAAAGAAGTGGAAATGGTTGGTCCTCTTATAAGCCAGGCCTGAAAGTGGCACCATGTATTTCTGCTGCCATATTCAAATGGTCAGAGCAGTCATAAGCCAGCCCAGGTTCAAGGGGACTGAGGAATAACTTCTACCTCTTAAAGCAGAAGTGACATGTTTGTAAAAGGAGGAAAGGAATTGATGGTGGCCTTCTTTGGCAATCAACTATCACGTTCGTTTACCTGTTATTTGTCTATCAACTCCCATTAGGTTATATAAACTCCATAAGACAACAGGGACCTTGTCTATCTTATTTTATGGCTCTATTTCCAGCGCCTAGAACAATGTCTGGCACACAGTAGGTGCTCAATAAATAAAGTCTGGGAAACTAAAATGGACTAAACTAAACTTCTCCAGTTTGGTTTTTCCAGATTCACTGACGCTAAGCATGCTGACGACTCACCAGATAAGAGAAATCCTACATTTATAAAGTATTTCATCTCTTCTGCAAACAAGAAAAACTTGCCCTGAACGCAAAATCTAGAAATAGATTTGGCATGTTTTCTAAATGGAAAATATTTCTTGTATCCCCAGAAATTATTTTCCCACAGCTTGTGCTACATCAAAATATTGAAGTTGACTGAAAATACCCCATTCTTTAATCTTGGTGTGGACAGGAAACAATTTTTGTTTTTGTATCAAAGGAAATATAGAAACCTCCTGACGTTTGAACTCCCCCAGTTCTGAAAATGTCATTACAAGTTAAGATAGACCTTTTTTTTTTAAAGACTAATGAGAAATGTCATTAAAAGTTTGGTCATCAAAATGTATAGATTTTGATTATAAAGCCAGCACTTGTTTATTTAAGTAATTACATATGAGCGAGGGCAAAAAAAAAAAAAAAATGCCCTCAAATCTCCCCCTTTGCTAGTTTTTACTGGTGAGTTCTATAAAATAATCCCATGTTTAAACCTTTTTGTAAATCCCTTGTAAATTAGTAAGTGAGAATGTATTCCTCTGAAGGATTTTAGTGATTTTTGAAGTTAAAAAAAAAGGATTTCATTTTTTTAAATTACACTTGCAGATGACCGCTGATGAAATTTCCTCTAATCTTTGTTTTATCTTCAGTTTTCCCAGATTTGCTCAAAGCCATCCCAGTGAGTATCCACGTCAATGTCATTCTTTTCTCCACGATCCTCATCGTTTTAACCCTGGTGGGGACGGCCTTCTTCATGTACAATGCTTTCGGCAAGCCCTTTGAAACCCTGCATGGTCCACTGGGGTTGTATCTCTTGAGCTTCATTTCCGGTGAGTACAGAATCCTATCTCTGAAGATAAATGCGCTTTTCAATGTGCAAAAGACAGAGCTACTCAAATGTAAAGTGACAGTACATATATGTGGATGTCCACGGTGGCACTATCTATGAGAGCAAAGAGTGGAGGTAACTATACTTATCCAACAATAGGGAGTTCAATAAATTCATTCCGGGGATCTATTTGACTAGAGGCATTGAACTATATTTTTGAAGATGAAATCAAAAGGACAAGTGCTTGTATCAAAAAGTTAAGTGAAAAAAGCCATATATAAGATTTTATAAACATGAACCTAATTTGATTTTATATATAAATATAGAGAATATATACATATATTGTATATAGACTCTCCATATATATAGCCTCCATATATAGATACATAAATACGCACACGTATATATATATATATATACATAAATACACACACATATATATATATACATAAATACACACACATATATATATACATAAATACACACACATATATATATATACATAAATACACACACACATATATATATATACATAAATACACACACATATATATATATATACACACGCACACATAGAGAGAGAGAGAGAGAAAGAGAATGTATTCTGTTGGTAGTAGTTATCTCTGAGCAGTAAAATTATGGGTGATTTTCATTTTTTCTCATACTTTTTACGATTTCCAAACATTCAGTAATGTGCCTTTATTTATTCCTAATCAGAAGAATAAATAAAAGCCATGAAAAAAGAGTAAAGAGCCAGTGTTCCACCCACACATGAGTTGCCATATTCAGGCCTATAGGGTCTTTGTGTAGCCTACGTAGGTGTATCTGGGCAAGGAGAAAACTCTAAACCCCAAAATTAGTTCATTAATGAACACGTCCTGCTCAGTAACTAGGGCTGATGGGAAACAATATAAAACCCAGGCAGTGCCACAGGGTGCTTAGGATATATTTACAAGAAAGAGAAAGAGATGAGAAAGTTGAAAGTGTCTACATAACTCACATGCACCATCCTTCAGTGGGAGGTCTCTGATTTCACCCCACTCCAAACTTGCAAAAAAGACTCAATGCTTTGTCATAGCCCCAGGAAGCAAGTCATTGTATTAATGATTTCATGGAGAGATGAGAGAGAACGTAACTCACACCAGCAAACAGTGTATTGAAGATCCCTATCAGACTCTCTGCTTCTCTGCAGCTGCCCTTTGGCTGCCAGCCCCCAGGCCACCAGGCCCCTTCCCTCTCTTGATACCACTCCCTTCTCCCTGCACAATTCAACTCCAGCCACAAACTCTCATAGCTCCCTCTCTATCAAACAAAGCCTTGTAGTTAACGGGTGCTCCCTTGTCTTAGAAAGCAGTATATGAGCCTCTATTCATGATCACTTGAGCACCCTTTGTTACCAACCTGGGTTCTTGGGCTCCTTAATCAATAGAAATTGGTAAAATGCGGAATTCAGGCAAGGCTTTATGGGGACTTGTGCTGAAGCACAAGGGAGTAACACCAAGTAACAGGTGCCCTAGCTTGCTCGCTGAGGTGGGGGGAGCCGGTTCCTTAAATGGGGTGAGGGTGGGAGCAGATCGGTGGGTCAGGCTGGAGGGGTGACAGGTGGTCTGCTCACCCCCTTGGTGGTGCTGTGTGAAGGGATCCTGCGCAGTACCCCGCTTTTGCTCCCCGCAACTCAGAAGTGGCAGCTGCGCTCTGACCTTTTTGTATCTTATTGTTCATAATTTGCCCCACGTGCACATGCGTGCAGTGATTTTTAGTCCCTTGTAGTTTCTTTGTATTCTTTCGCTCGAGGAGACAAAGGGGCCCAGGTCTCAGCCTGTCTCAACCTCTTGGGGTCTTCCACCATCTACATCTTGCTATTCAAATTATTTACCCAACCAAAATAGTTCTGTCTCTAGCGGAGGTTCTGCTAATATTTTCTCCATATTTTTCACAAGCAAATAATACAGTTTCAATTGTGCAGAAATGATTACCCTATGACGGCAGTGTCTAAGTCCTTCTCATCTTTGGATCGCTAGGGAAAGTATCCAGCATGGTCCTCTGCACACAATAAACGATTCAATACGTATTCACTGACTTGCGAAAGCAAGCCCAGAAGGAGATGTTAGGCCGGTCACTTAAACAGCACAGAATGCGAATGGGATGGAATTAGCAGAGTAGACCTGCAGAGGCGGTGGGACAAGATCCAAAGAGAGGGAACAGAATAATGTAAAGGAAGGCCAACAGCTTTGCAATCAGGGCAGAGGAGCTAGAACGCAAATACAGGGTACACACAGACAGACAGAGGTAGCGGTTCAATCTCAAGGGAAGGTCAGGTTAGAAGTGGGTATTGGGATTACTTCACCCCACCCACGACAGCAAACCAAACTGGAGGATCTGGGTGGTGTGCCGTTTCAGTGAAGGCCCTTGAAGCAACCAGGGACCAACTAGACAACAGGATACACACTATTTTAACAGAGGGAATATAATGTTCAGGAGTGGTTCTTCAAGGGGAGTCCCCAGACCAGCAGCACCTGCATCACCTGGGATCTTGATAGAAAAGCAAATTCTCCAGCTTCACCCCAGACCGCCTGAATCAGAAACTCTCGAGTAGGGCCCAGCCGTCTGTGTTTCACCAAGCCCTCCAGGTAATTCTGATGCAAGTTCAGGTTTGAGAACCAGGGCCATAGGGAGTTGATTAAATAGACGTTGGAGGACTGAAAAACAAGGAGACGCTGAGGTAACTCAGAGAT
Organism: Delphinus delphis; assembly: GCF_949987515.2. Classification (NCBI taxonomy): domain Eukaryota; kingdom Metazoa; phylum Chordata; class Mammalia; order Artiodactyla; family Delphinidae; genus Delphinus; species Delphinus delphis. The sequence goes on along the minus strand of NC_082686.1, from coordinate 126,686,432 downwards.
GGCCATGTCACAAAGCAGTGGCCAGCCCTAGGGCTAGGGAACCCAGGGAAGCGTTTAGTGTTACCAGAACCTAGAGGCTTAAGGAGAGGCCTCGGGGCACTGGGTCTCAGACCTCTGAGGAGGTGGCACTGTCATGTGACAGCAGCAGGCAGCTCTGGCAATGTGGAAAGGGCTTGGGAACTCCTCAGCTGAGGCCCAGAGAAGTGCTACCCAGTGGCAAGGCCAGCCAGACCTTCCTCCCCTGCCCTGGTATCCTCCCTGTTGGTAGGACTGGGGCAGGTGACAAGGCAGAACCAGAGTGGGGGGAGTCTGCACCCTGCATCACAAAGCACAGAGAAGAAGAGCTGGTTTGATGCCAAGACACCACCGCTTATTAAGTGGCACAGCCATCTCACACTCTGGCTTCTGGATGAAACTGAGAACAGCCCATTTGGAAGACAAATTATTTGACCGTTCTAACGGACGACCAAACTAACGGTATTTGAAAAGCAGGATGACTCAGAGAATGCAGACTTTAATCCAAGTCCCAGATCTTATCTCGGCTTTTGGCCAAGTCTAGTGCAGAGAAAACCTGAGCACAGAAATATATGCGGGAACACAGGCCCTGGGCTCACACTGTACTGTATTTATCCTTGAACTTGTTGCAAAAGCAGGTGCTCAATAAAGGTCTGTGGACGAGGGAAGGAAGAGAGAGGGAGAAAGGAAAGAAGGAGCCAGCTCCAGATCTGCGTCTCACAGAGGATAAAGGCCCAGTGTTTCCAGATTATCTGTTTCTTTTAAAAATTCTTTTTTTTTTTTTTTTTGCGGTACGCGGGCCTCTCACTGTTGTGGCCTCTCCCGTTGCGGAGCACAGGCTCCGGACGCGCAGGCTCAGCGGCCATGGCTTACGGGCCCAGCCGCTCCGCGGCATGTGGGATCTTCCCGGACCGGGGCATGAACCCGTGTCCCCGGCATCGGCAGGCGGACTCTCAACCACTGCGCCACCAGGGAAGCCCTAACATTCTTATTTTTAAAATAAGAATTCTTATTTTTAAAAACCAGAATTTTCAACAATTTTTAAAAAACTGTGCCTGACAACGAAACACGTTTGAAGGTCAGATGGACCGACAGTTTGTGACCTCTAGAGGTAACAGGTCACTCTTGAATCACAGACTAACTACTTCATTCCCTTTGATCTACATATAGTACCCGTAAGCCCCTGGAGGCTTGGAAAAGTTTATCGAAAGTTGTAATATTCACAGAGACCCCAGCTTTAAACCCCACTCGTGGAAAGGTGGGAATTTCACGGCCCTTATCACAAACACTCGGAATGTGAGGCAATGAATCACACACTCAGAGGCCAGAGCCTGTATTGGGGGGGGGGTCCCTTAATGCCCGTGGGAGTCACACTTCACTAGAGACCTCCTTCCCCTGGGGCAGCTCTCTTCTGCTGAGTTTCCTCCCCCGTTTCTCTACCCCGGCGGCCTCCCTCATAGCCAGCAGAGAAAACCTCCTTCCTCCCTTTTCTTCTTCTCCTCCTACTCAGCCCTGGGTTCCCCAAGATGCCACCTTTCCTTGTGCTGATGTCACACCAGGGCTCTTTCTTTAGCTGTCTACCTCCCTGCTGGATGGGACCCCCAGGCTTGGCATCCTCCTTGGGGGGGAAGAGAAGGGAAAGGAGCTCTTCCGGCTTGTCTGGGACCTTGTATGCTGCCTAGAGTAACAATGCTGTGGGCATCTCCTTGAGTTCCCTGATGCACTGCAAGCCAGACCTCAGGGGGAGAAAAGGAAAAAGGGCGCCAACTTCTGGATGAGGTCAGCAACGGTTTGTCACCACAGCCTGCTTGTCCTTGCAGCCCAATATCCTGTGGCCCTCCTGGACCAGAAAAGTGCCTCTTCCACTTCTCACGGCCTTCAGTCTGGTTCACATTCCTCAGCCTTCTTCATGTAACTTTTCTTCCCACTATCATTGTTCCATGAAACCCACCCAAGTCAGTTAATTTGCTCTTTCTCATCTTGTCAATCATAACCCAGGCCTGAGAAGTCTTTCCCTGAGTTAGGATTTTAGTAATATCTTAAGGATCTCCCATGGTTCATTTTGGACAGTGATTCTCTTCCCGGACCACGCATTAGAATCACCAGAAGTAAGTTCCAAAAATACTGATGCTGGTCCCACATCACAAATTGGAGTCTCTGGGGGTGGAGCCTGGGCACTGGTCTTTTTTCTTTTTTTTTAAGGTTTCATAGGTAATAATTCTAATGTGTGACCAGTGTCAAGAACCACTGATACAGGTGCACTCATTTCATTTATTCAACAAACGCTGACTGAGTGCCACCACGTAGCAGCCATTATGAGAGGTACTGGTGTTACCACAACCCATCAGGCACACAGTCCTGCCTTCGTGGAGGCTAAAATCTAGAGGGAGAGTCAACAGAAGTTTACACAGGGAATTAAAGATCACAATAATGGTGATGAACAGGCTGTCATGACAGAGAATGAAGGGAAGGGAAGATCGGGTCTTGATATGGCGGTCGGCAAAGGCTACTCCAGGTAGCTGAGTTCTAAAGATACAAAAGAGCTAAGGATCCTCAGAGAACTTCCCAAGGAGAGGAAAAAACACACATGAGGATGCTAGGGAAAGAGGCCAGCTTGTTGTAGGCACTGAAAGAAGGCCCATGTGGCTAGAGAACAGGCAGTGAGGGGAAAATGGCCAAAAAAAAAAAAAATTAGATCAGTTGACGTCAGTTAATGTCAGACCTCAAAAGCCACGGCAAGTCTTTCAGAATGGATTCTAATTGCAATGAGACACTTCTGAAAGTCCTTAAGAAGCTGTCTGATAGCTGATTTACCTTTTAATTTTTTATAAATTTATTTATTTATGGCTGCATTGGGTCTTCATTACTGCGCGTGGGCTTTCTCTGGTTGCGGCGAACGGGGTCTACTCTTCGTTGTGGTGCACGGGCTTCTCATTGCTGTGGCTTCTCTTGTTGTGGAGCACGGGCTCTAGGTGCGTGGGTTTCAATAGTTGTGGCACGTGGGCTCAGTAGTTGTGGCTCTCGGGCTCTAGAGCGCAAGCTCAGTAGTTATGGCACATGGGCTTCGTTGCTCCCTGGCATGTGGGATCTTCCCGGACCAGGGCTCGAACCCGTGTCCCCTGCATTGGCAGGCGGATTCTTAACCACTGCACCACCAGGGAAGTCCAACTGATTTCCCTTTTAAGAAATGTCTGGTGAAAGACTAGGCTGTTGCATTGGAGATGGAGAGAGATGAATGTATTCTAAGAGCATTTTGAAAGTAGATCCAAAATGTTTTGTAGGTAGCTTAAGCAATTAGTAGACAGTGGGGGCATTAACCCAGCTGAATAAGACAGGGGAGGAACAGGCTTAGAGTTTAGGGCAAAAAAGAAGTGGGGAGAGGAGCTTAGCATTAGAAATCAAGTGTTCCATTTAGGGCATGTCCAGTTTGAGATCCTATGAGATGTTCAAGAGGACATTTCAAGTAGACAGTCAGATATATGAGTCTGGAGCTCAGAGAAGAGGTCTAGACAAAAAACATAAATTTAAGAGTTGTCAGGATATAGATATCACTCAAAGCAATGAACATGGGTGAGATCATCTAGGAAGAGAATGTAGATAGATAAAAATTGGCCTAGGACCAATCCCTGAATAACACCATCAGTTAATTTTGGGGTTGAGAAGAAAGAGGAGAAGGAGGCAGCAAAGGACACTGACTAGGTGTGTCTGGAGAGGATGAAGGAAAATCAGGAGACGTGGTGTCCCAGAGGCTACAAGAGGGGGATGGTTCAAGAGTACAGGCCAACAATAGAAAACAAATTTATGGTTACCAAAGGGGGAAGGGGGTGGGGAAGGGATAAATTAGGAGTCTGGGATTAGCAGATACTGACAACTAGATATAAAACAGATAAACAGGGCTTCCCTGGTGGGGCAGTGGTTGAGAGTCCGCCTGCCGATGCAGGGGACGCAGGTTTGTGCCCCGGTCCGGGAAGATCCCACATGCCGCGGAGCGGCTGGGCCCGTGAGCCGTGGCCGCTGAGCCTGTGCGTCCGGAGCCTGTGCTCCGCAACGGGAGAGGCTGCAAGATTGAGAGGCCTGCGTACCACAAAAACAAACAAACAAACAAACAGATAAACAGCAAGGCCTACTGTAGAGCACAGGGAACCATAGTCAGTATCCTGTAATAAACCATAATGGAAAAGAATATGAAAAAGAATATATATACATACATACATACATATATATATAAATAACTGAATCATTTTGCTGTACACCAGACACTAACACGACATTGTAAATCAACTCTACTCCAATTAAAAGTTAAAAAAAAAAAGAGTACAGATCAACAATGAAGTATGGGAAAGGGAGGCCACCTGAGAGAGTCAATGAGAGGGAGGGAAGGGTGGCAGGGGAAGGCAGAATGGGGAAAACAGGGAGAAAAACACTTTCCTCAAGGTTTATAACACAGTAGGAGAGAGAGAGGCCCTCAAATTAAGGAGGTGGAGAAAGAGCAGGTGCCCAAATAGGAGGAGCTGAGTATAGCAGCAGCTAGACCCATAGTTTCACGCTGGAGCACTGATATATGCCTTTTACACATTCCATTCGAGAAGGTTCCCAATTGATGATAGAGAGTTTACCCCACATATGCATGTAAGAGAGCAGGTTACGTGGAAGACTCGCCATGGATCCTTAGTGGGACATCCTAGACAGTTCAGGGAATATTCCCTGAGGATGCTATGAAATGTATCGGTTCAGGCCTTTTAGAGGCGATGGAAACCACCGAAATGTGGACTTATTGCAAAGCGTATTTATTATGCCTTGTCTTACATGTAGCATCATGTTTGAGTTACACCAAGCAAGGCAAACAAAGAAAACAACGGCCTTTCTTTAAAAAGGGGATACTCCTAATGTGGACATAATTAATTACGACAATTACAGCCGTGGCATGGAACATACATAAGCTCAGTCATACGTAAAACAAGAAGACAGGAAAATAAAGAGCAGCACAGGGATAGAAGGGTGCTTCACGTCATACATCAGTTTCAGTATTAATCACACCCTGGCCTCTGTACTAAGTCTAGGGCATATTATTCTGCAACTGTTGGTGAAAAACCATCTGCAACTTAGTTCCACTTCAGTCCTTATGGAGGAGCTGTTGTTCAGAGTCTGAGAAAGATCCAGGGACACCTGGGCATTAAAGCCACAGAGCCTGAGGAAGGATAGGATTGGTCGTAGGAAAAGTCAGCAACAAAAAGACTAGTTTCTCAGCATAAACTTTGGAAGGAGGCCACAGAAGGAAGAGAAGTAATATTAGCCAGCCCGTGATGGTCAACGGACAAGGAATTTTGTTTTGAGATACAGGGCAGCATCTGAAGGGGCAGAACCGTAGTGACGGGATTGCATTCAGGTCATTCACGGCAAGGACGCGACAGAAGGACTGTTGAACTCACTTTGCACGGGGCCCGGCCGTGCATGATCTGGTGCAAGGAGACGCTCAATCTTGTCCTGTCACAACTGCAAAGAGACTCCTGTCCTGTTCAGAACATGCACAAGTGTCTCCCCTGTGTTTCATTTAGAGTCACAACCCAAGTCCTTGCTACGACCACCAAAGTAGCACTTGCTGTGCCCACCCTAGAAACCCGCACACATACCTCACCTCTTACTCCCCTCCGCCTGGTTCTCTTCTTCTCTCTGCTCAAATCCCCTGGTTCCCTTTGCACTCTCTGTTCCCTCAGCTTGAAATGCTCTTCCCCTCCAATACCTACCTTCTCACCCCCGACTTCTTCAAGAGGCACTAAAGTGTCATCTTCCCCAGGCCATCCCTCTTCCCTGCTTTATTTTATTCTCCTTAGTACACATCACACTCTGATAAACTACAGAATGGAATTACTTATGTTGTTATAGCCTCTCTCTCCACTCTCTCTACCACTGAGAGCTCCATGAAGATAGGGATTTTTGTCTGCTTCATTCAGTGCTGTATCCCCAGTGCCCAGAATAGTTCAGTCAGCATCCAATAAGTATTTGTTGGTAAATGAATAAAACAGAAGCAGCTCTACATATTTTCTAGTAACACGTGACAATCTCCTTTTCTGAAAATCAGTTCCAATGAGAAAAAGATCTTTGCATGAATCACTCTTCTCACTAACATGACATCTGTAAAACTTAAGTTAGATATGGGCTCTTCAACTCTCCATTACAGAAGACATTATATCACAGAAGAAGGGGAAAAGCTGAACCCAGCTGGTGTTATAACTTCCTCCTCACCTGCTCTTTGGAAATACAGGACCAAATTGCTCTCCATTATGACCTCAAAATCTACTCTTAGATATTAGCTTGCTTTACTAGTCTAGATGGTAGCCATTGGTCTCTAAAGCAGTTTGGAATTGGAGCAGCTTCCATTTGGGGAAGAAATCATTGCTGGAGATCTCACCAATAATAACTGACTTTCTAGTGAGATTACATAATTTCACAGAAAATTAGCACTTACACCTGAAGTGGCTTTTTCAACCCCATGTATCGTCTCTCAAGACTCCTTAAAGAAGGAAATCTTCAACTTATCATGCTGTAGAGGAAATGGAATGCCTCTAACAGTTGTCATTGTAGGGGAGAAAGTTTTCACTCTTCCTTTCCAGGTTCTTTGGCTGCCTCGTAATTAAATTGACATAAGACAGGTTAACAGGAGAAGAACAAATTTCGTTTCATACGTACAGGAGATCATAAAATATGAGACTCAAAGAACTGACCCAAGCAGGCCGCGTTTATACCTTTCAGACAAAGAAACAATAAATTTGTGAAAAACTGACCAAAGTAGTTTGGGCTTGGGGTAGTAAATTAGTGAAGAAGTAGCAAGGTTTGTTTATACAGCCATCTCGGCCCTGAATTCCCTATCTCTGGTGTTAAGGATGCCTTCTACCCTCCAGGTGCAGGGAGGGTACGCTTCATATGGGAAATTTATTTCCTGATTTCAGGGAGACAGAGGAAGGTCAGAGTGTCCTTCTTGCACTAGTTGTTTCTTAAGTAACTTTAATTCAAAATAATCAATCTGTTGAAGTGGTATATTTGGGAGGGGCAAATCTTGCTTCCACTCATCAGCTCTAAGAGAGTTTAAAGATGACATGTTAGCTTTCTGGAAATCTTGGCCATTACTTTAAATGGAATAGAAATTCTAATTTACTATTTCCCAGATGCAATCTTAGTGATAATAGGAGAAAGTTTCAGAGGTGTTTTTCACCTTTGAGAACACATGTCTACTGAAACCCATGGTACCCTAGACTCCCATGGACCCTGGCAGGATCTTCCCACCCATAAAGTATAGTCACTCTCAGGGGTCACCGAGGGATAAAGAAGCAGCTTTCTTGTTGGCTGTGAGCTTCATTCCCTATATTGTAAGGGACTGGGGGGGGAGAGGTGACCGATTCTGTAGTCTCAGCTGCCAGAGGAGAGCCCTGAGTGTGTAGTGTCTAGTACATGACACATGTTTGTTAATTGACTTATAATTCATGGTGTGACAGCCCTATAACTCAGCTCTCCTATTCAGTCAGAAATTAACTCAGTAATCAAAGTCATTAAAAGGAGAAGGGAAAAAAAAAAAAAAAAAAACACTACGGTACCAGCCAGATGGTGGGGAAATCAAACACATGAAAGGAAAATGGCTCGTCTTTGAGTAAGACACCCGGCAGCAAAACCTCGTTTGCCTGGTTATATTCCAAATTCTAGCTTGAGCAAGGCTTGTCAGGTTTCCCTAAATTTGGTGTAAACTTTAACCTTTCTTATGAGCTGCAGCAGTGTTGGTCAGATAGACAGACAAGGGGGAAATCTGTCCAAATGGCCCCAGCTGAGTTTGGGCTCTTGGGGGACATGGGTAACTGGGAGGAAGCATGCAGGCTTGATCCTCCTAACCCTTGGGCAAGAGCACGAATGAAAGCCCACATACCACGTGTCTCATCATTTAAAAGTTATAAGCTAATAGACTATTCAGTGAAACATGTTTATCCTTCACCCTTGACACACGTCTCTCTAGGACCTGGACCTGGAGGCCAGATTCAGATTTAGACTTCTTGAGCCCTGGGAATTCTGCAGCTGATGTGGTGATGAGAGGAGGGCCGAGCCCTGTCTATTCGTCTCTCTTCCCGTGGCTGGTTCCATCCACGCCGTAAAGGGCCTCGAGCATAAGTGTGTGGACACTCCACCGCGTATCTGAGCTCTGACCATGCCCCCCAAACAGCCGTTCCTTGGCCACCCTCAGGCCTACAGCAGAAGCCACAAAATCCACCCCTGTGTAAATGGACCCAGGGAAGATGCTCGTGCCAGCCCAGGAAGTGTGCTCAGGGCTGTTTGTGGAGGAAATTCCTGGGTCCCAGGGGTACCATCTGGCATGGAGTCAGGGACTCCAGATGGCCCCATCCCACTGACATCAAGCATTCCTCACCCCGTGGGGAGGGGTGTCAACAGGAGAGAGAGCAGGACCCTCTAAATGTGGGACCCATAGCAGGAGCCCCCTTGCTGGAAGCGAAGGGCCAGACCGGAAAACGTGCTGAGCCCTGTTCCCACCACCACTCACATCCCTTACACACCTCTCTTCATGTCCCCAGCAGCCAGGCCACAAACAGAAACTCTTTCTGGGTATCTCTTTTTTTTTTTTTTTTTTGCGGTACGCGGGCCTTTCACTGTTGTGGCCTCTCCCGTTGCGGAGCACAGGCTCTGGACGCGCAGGCTCAGCGGCCATGGCTCACGGGCCCAGCCGCTCCGTGGCATGTGGGATCTTCCCGGACCGGGGCATGAACCCGCGTCCCCTGCATCGGCAGGCGGACTCTCAACCACTGCGCCACCAGGGAAGCCCCTTCTTGGGTATCTTTTGGTCCATAATCCATAAATAGGTATTGGTGGTCCCACATTTCATTTAGAGCCAGGGACAGAGAGAGGCAAAAATATCCTAAATTCACACTGAGTTGTTTCCCTCCGCGTGTCCTAGCGTCACTGAGGGGTTGGCAGAGACTCAGGCTGGGTTTCCATGCTCTGACTCTGAAATGACCAAGTTGACCTCACGGACAACCCCAGACTCCAAGAGCAGAACCTCAGACCGTCCTCTTAACAACTATATCGTGTTTGGGGAGCTTGCATGCTTGAAGTATTAGCTCCAGTGAAGGGCTATGGGTCTTAGATACCCAAGCAACTTTTACTTTAAGAATTTGAAATGCAGTCTCAGTGTGATGCTTTCTCCTTAACAAAGCAGTACCTTTAAAATATTTAACAACTTGAAAAAGAGAACCGAGCTTGAATTTTCCTTTCAAGCACCAGGGAAATACAGTGTTTCGCTTCTGTCTGAAATTCACCATCTCCTCACACAAAGAGGTTCTCATGGTAAAAGCGATGGCATTTTCTCCACAATTTTCAAATAAAAGATAAAGAGAAAACAGCATCTCAGCCTTTTTGTTGGATCTAACAATAAAGGAATAATACAGTATTGCCAGGGGAGAGCTCTGGTTTTAAGCTCAGAATACAAAAATAGGCTGACAATTTTTACAAAGGAATATTCTCCAAGGCTGGTGGGAAGTGACGTTTCAAGAAAATTATATCACTTAATTACTTGGGGATGTATGATGGTGGCGGGAGCCAGTCCCAGGTGAAATTCTCACAGAAGAAATAGAATTTCACCTTTCCTCCTCACCCCCAAACCAACCCCACCCCCATCTTACCAACCCAAACCCAGCCTTCGGAAAAGGAATGGGAACATCATTTGCATGGTAGCACCTCATGTCTGGAGCGTTCTCCCCACACGGCCCAACCTCCCTTTGCTAACTTTTCCTACAGCTACTTCCAAAGGACCTTCTAGGATGCTGCCCACCTACTCAGTAATAGCTACCTGCACCTCCCTTACTATGACACCCACTGCAATTGGTTTACAACTGTTTTATCTGAGTTCCCTGCCCGATTATACTCTCTGTTACAGCAGAAACCATCTGCATTTTCTTTAATGTTGAAATCTCCACCACTATTCCCATGCTTGGCCCGTAATAAGTCTCATGGAATAAATGAATGAGTGAATTAATGAATGGGAACTTAAGCCACTATGTTGCTGCTCCCAGGGCATTTGAATTAACTGTAATTGAAGGCAAAAGCACTTACCCCTCCTCAAGGAGTCATAAACCTAATGGGAGAGCATGTGGAGGAACGAGGCGCTATAGTGTCAGTACGTTCTCTGGCGTGGCCTATCTGATGGATTCAGGGGTTTTTTTGGCGTGTGGTGGAACGAAGACTTGCAAGATGAAAAAATACATAAAAACCAGAGGAACAGCTACCAGTTAGTGAGCACTTCTATGTGCCAATTCTAATACCAAATGTTAATCTTGAATCATCTTTATTGTCCACATTTTATAGACAAGGAAGTGGAGGCTTGGAGGTTAAAATTGACGACTTTCACAAAGCTACTAGCGGAATCAGGGTTTGAACCCAAATTGGTTTGACCAAAGTCTGAAAACCATCTCAGCAAGTTTCCTGTTAACTAGCACCCCACTGTGATGGCCTAGGATGCAGATGTAGCTGTGGGAGCCCTGGGAGCCCCGGCTCTCCTCAATGCCCCTGACTCTGCCCCTCTTGCCACCTGCTTCTGCCCCCGTGCCATCCACCCATCTGGGGGGCTCTCATTCTCCATCCTCACGGGAGAGGGACTATTAGAGTTTCCAGGCACCACTCAATATGACGTGTTCCTGTCCTGCAGAGATCTCATCCAGGCCACAGCCACACCACTTAAGATTAGAGTAGGTTACCAATGAGTGATAAATAAGGGGAAAATAATAATAATAATAATAATAGGGCTTCCCTGGTGGCGCAGTGGTTAAGAATCCGCTTGCCAGTGCAGGGGACACGGGTTCGAGCCCTGGCCGGGAAGATCCCACATGCTGCGGAGCAACTCAGCCCGTGCGCCACAACTACTGAGCCTGAGGTCTAGAGCCCACAAGCCACAACTACTGAGCCCACGTGCCACAACTACTGAAGCCCGCGCACCTGGACCCTGTGCTCCGCAACAAGAGAAGCCACCGCAATAAGAAGCCCACGCACCACAACGAAGAGTAGCCCCCGCTCGCCCAACTAGAGAAAGCCCATGCGCAGCAACGAAGACCCAACACAGCCAAAAATAAATTAATTAATTAAATAATAATGGGTTAAAAAAATACATGTTTATTATTCTCTCACACAAAAATCTAGAGGTTAAAGTCCACTGAAGACACTGGTGGCTCCCAATGTCTGATATCCAAAATTCCTCCCTTCCTGTTTTTCCATAATATATGTCTTCCATTTCTAAGGCCACCTTGTCCAAAACGTCTGCTGGTGCTCCAGCCATTGCATCCATATTTCAGCTACAGGAAGGAGGACAGGGGAAAGAGAGTGCAGGCCCCTAATACTGCACACTTCAAGGAAACTTTCTGGCCCCTACATCCCAGCCCCCCTCAACCAATGTAGCCCTCATTCAAGTCAGCCACATGCCCAGGTAAAAATCCTGAGTTCTATTACAAACAAGGAGAACAGATACTCTCCGCCTTGACACCTTATCCATGGCTGCCTTTGCTCAGGTACGCATCTGGGCAGCTGTGGCCAGGTGGGAGCCCAAGGAGGGGGAGAAGCCATGTAAGCCTTCTGAAGGAAACCCTCAGCCCTTTCACAAGGGGGCTGGATGACTGCCATTTATTCTGCATGACCTGTGAAGTACAGAGAAATCGTTCTTTTGAAGCCACACCATAGCAGTGGCTGCTTTATAGCCTGATTCCACCACTGTGCTTTTAAGGTGCCCAGCAATTCAGCCTTCTCCTCACGCAAAGTGGAACGTCTCCCGGTCTCTGTAAGATCGGCATGATTCTACTCACACCACCCCCGAAAGTCTTCTCATGCAGAACCATAACCCGGGCACTACCAGCCATTGGTTGGAGAACCAGGCTCGGGATTAAAAATTTGAAATATATTTTTGCAGAAGAATGCACATGAGGATAACGGGAAAAGGCTTTCTTTAGTTTGCACACAAACCGTCTTTCCTGTCCCTTACAATCAGGAAATATTTGTCCCAACATGCTGTTTGTTCTTTCTCTTGCAGGCTCCTGCGGCTGTCTTGTCATGATACTGTTTGCCTCTGAAGTGAAAATCCACCGCCTCTCAGAAAAAATTGCAAATTACAAAGAAGGGACTTATGCCTACAAAACACAAAGTGAAAAGTACACCACGTCGTTCTGGGTGGTTTTCATTTGCTTTTTTGTTCACTTTTTGAATGGGCTTCTGATACGATTTGCTGGATTTCAGTTCCCTTTTGCAAAATCTAAAGACCCAGAGACAACTAACGTAGCTGCAGATCTAATGTACTGAAGGGCAGACATGGTTAATTCTGTCCAACCTTTTAGATGCACAAATTAAAGTACCAAACCCTCTGTGATAATGTTTACAAACTACGTACTAAGGATACAGGCCAGGAAGTCAGGGGAGCAGAAAGAAGGCTTTGGAAGGTTGTTTAACCTGGTGGGAAATTGCTTCGCCCGGGTAGTCAAGACAGTTGACTAGAATGGACAAATTGTTACTCCGTATCCACACCAGAGTGCAAAATGCCTGCTCCGTCAGGTAGGAATTGGAAGGCACGGGGAATATATTTTAATACAAACAAATACTATTTCTGATATATCTGCACATTTGTTGCCACAGGTACCAGAAAATAGAGCTGGAATCATTTTCCTAAAATGATAGTGCATTAAATGAGCATTGATAAAGTGTATCAATGCACTTTTTTAAAGTCATTTAAAGCACACTCTTACTATCCATGCCTATTGGTCAAAATGTATAAACTTCTAAGAGGAAAAAAGAAGAAACACAGTACTTTCAACAGACGTAATTGCTGGGACCACTGAGAAATCGTGAAAAATGATTCTTCCTAGTAAACTTGACGCAGAATGACTCATTGGGGCTGTTGCTTCTAAGTTTTTAGTGTTTTCAAGCACTAATTCCCAATTATGAAATTATATTACATTCTGGGATTACAGCGATATCACTGTCATCTTCGGTTTTGGTCTGTCACAAAAGCATGACTCAAGTCAATTTTTTTTTTTCCTGAATTACCCATGAAATTGATCTGCCGCTAACCAAAGGCCACAAGTGAGCCTAGAACTGACCGTTCCTCTATCCTCCACCTGCTGCCCTCGAGAAAGCGCTCAGGAAGAGGCAGAGAATGACAGAGAACACACCGCCAGGCCCCTCACCACAGCTGCTCGGTACTCAGCCGCCATACAAGAGGTTTTGACAGTGCTGGTTTTAAAAAATACTTTTTTCTCTTTGGGAACAATTTACAAGAAAAAAACAACTGTCTGTCTACCTGAGAAATAACTTGCTCTGATGGTGACCTGCAACCCACAGGCTGACATCAGAACACTCCCTTCGTTTCCAGATGTTAGTCTCTCTACCTTCATTCAGGAAATATATCTGGAGAATTTCTAGAAGTCTCCAAGTCAGTCTAGTGATGAAGAGGATGCTTATTTCAGTAACGGGCTAGTGGAGCCTAGTTCTGGAAGTCTTCACGAAACAGTTAAATACAGAAGCATCTCGTGGTCCCGTCTGCTTCTTCAGAGCAGCTCCTCTAGGAGTGAGCAGGAAAGCACAAGGAACTTCACCGCCAAGGGTAACTGGCCTGAGGCCCTGGAAGTCCCCAGAGTCCCACTGGATCCCTCTCTCTCTTCTCAGAGTTTTGAAAAACTTCTAACACGAAGCTTTCTTCTTCAGAAAACAACTCCCTGGTTGTTCTCTGTTCTGTAAACAGAGATAACTCAGAGTGGCAACTGAAACCTCAGTGACAACCTAATAGGCAAACTAACAATCTTCCTGATGGGAAGTAGAGGAGGACTGCTGACCCCCGCAAACTGGGTGGAACACAAAAATACAAGAAGATGCAACCTGGACCCTCAGAGGACAGCACCTAAGCTGTCCCCTTCTCTTCTCTCAGATGAAACGTTTGTGACACATGGCCTGAGAGTAACACTTCCAAGAGGGATATGGCCAGGACGTTCTCTGTGGGGATCAGAGGCCCCGGGAAAACAATCATCGCACTGTGTCCGACCTCCCACCCCAGGTGGCAGCCACTGTCTCACATTCCCTCTGGGACTCGGGGCCGCCTGCTGGCTGCAGGGTGGCAAACACAACACCACGGTTGGGGGCTCCTTTCCCGGTGTCCGTACACACCCTCAGCCCCCAGAACATCAGTGCTTATTATGCTGTGGGAGAGAACGGCAAGAAGCTGTGAAAGCTGGGTCCTTTGGGGCAGAGCTGGCAGTGGACACGGAACAGGAGGGTGCCTTCCCTCTGTGCTCACTTTACAGTTTACATGTTTTGTGCTCTGGAGGTCCCGTCTACTCCTTCAGAGCAGCTGCCCTCATGTCACTTGACAAGCATTCAAGGTTGATCGCTTTGGCTGGTGACTCACACAGCACACAACCCCGGGGCAATGCCTCTTCTCTCTGGGGGCCCATTTGCAGGGAGAGAGGTGAGATGGGGAGGTCTGCCCGTCTCAGCCCTGGTGGAGGGAGGAGGGGTCCACACTGGCGGCAGCGCCAGGATGAACCAGCTAGGAGGAATACACTAGCCTGCCATTACAGTGGGTATTGTCCCGATCATGTACCTAATGGAAACCCAAACAACTGGCCAGGGAGAGGCTGGGGAGCAGAGAGCTTAACCTCTCTCAATTTTCCTCAACCTTTCCCCTTCCAACAAGACCCAGTATAAGTAAAGAGGGTGATGGTTTAGAGAAATGCTGCTTCAAGAGCAGTCCCAAGCCATCAGCCCTGTTTTTCTAACTGCCTTGCTGCCCCTGACCCCTTCTATCTAGATGTTAGGAGCCTGTGGTATTTGGGTGCTCGGGGTGTGATCTGGTGGTCCTCCCATTCTCAACCCCCTTCATCATGGCTCATGGCAGTCGTTCATGGCTCAGGGCAGATGTCTGCTTCAGCAGATAAGCCCCCTCCTCCAAGTGACAAGGGACAGAGCAGTGCTGGTCAATGTATAGAAGAGGTACCTGTTCCTTGAAGCTAAAGGACAGAGAGAAAGGCTGGGCAGGCCTGGGGCCCTGGCTTCCAGGAGAAAATTCCCACTCAGGAAAACACCCTCTTGCTGATAAAAATGCAAACTCAATAAACTTACACTTTGATTTACAGACTCTGTGATTCCCCCGTACCCCCTTAGATAACCAGACACCCCTGCCGTGTCATGCCCAGAGCTGGGACTCACTGGCCTGTTTGGAAAGTCCAAAGGAGCCCAAGGCCAACTGGATGACCCTGTCAGAAACCTCCAGAAAGTGTCCCCTGTGGGTCCTACAGGACAGTATCACACAATGGCGGTAGAGACCCTGGGGAATAGCTATGGTGCTCTGAAAGCCACCCAACAATTAAAAGGCACACAGTATTGTAAATCAACTACACTTCAATAATTTTTTAAAAGGCACATGTCTTAAAAGGTAATTTCTCTTTACTAGAGTCTTGGTTGGAGGGACTTCGACTCACTCGCAAAGAACAGGATGAGTCGCAAGCTGGGTGTGTCCCTCCCTTGGCACAAGTTCTCTTCTCCCTGTGGGCCAGCAATCCAATCTTGGAGGAGGGGGAGAGTCTCAGGGGCTCCTGATATAGCCTCTGTTCCCTCTCTCCTCCAGTCTGGTTTGTAAGGGGGAGCACAGAGAAGGTGTCTGGACCCTCAAGCAATTCAAGCCCTTGCCCCAACAGAGACACACAGTCTCAGGGCACACAAGCCGCTCGCCTGTCATTACAGCCTCCTCAGGTTCCAGTTTGTCACGGACTTTACCTAGTGCAAAAAAGGGTATCACATCTAATTCACAGGTATGCATTCTAAGATGCCCCAGCTCACTAATTGCACTTAACTTGCCATCCTTTCATTTAGCCAAGGAAAAGGAAGAGTATGGCCTTCACGTGGGGAAGGACCATGTTTGATGCACATTCCTGCCAGACACCCCAGGAGAAGCTGGTGTAGACACTCATCTGCTCCCACATAGGTGCTGCCTTCACGCTGATCTTTGGCTGTCACCCCCTCCCTACTGGCCCTCTGTGGCAGACACTGCTATGCACTCCCCACCCCGTTCCTCTTAGGAACACAGTTAAGGCACGTTTCCCAGCTCCTTTGCAGCTGGAGCCATGGGAGTGAGTCTGGATTGATGGGATACAGGCTCAAGTGACCCAGGCCATTTTCGGGGCTGGTCCTGAAGACCCTCCCATGCGATGCTCCAGCTCTGCCTTCCCCTGGCACTGCAGGCTTGGAGGTCGTGGGATCCAAGTGGCGAGGCTACAAAGCAGAGGCAGTCTTCGTGACCTGCCCTGGAGCGTGACAAGAGTGGTAAATAAACTTTCTGTAGAGCCGCTGAGTTTGGGTGGTTGTTACTACTTAGCCTCGACAACAAAGCCCTGCTCTCCAGGAAAGTTCTGCTTCATGACAGTGAGAAGCTCTTTAAGGCCCTTGAGATACAGCCTGAGGCCAGGTACACCCTCTACCACCACCACTGAGTGGCTCCCCATGCCGTCGTCCTCCGCAAAGCCATGGCCCTCTGGCCACATTACTCATCACGCCCCACCCCGGAAATGAAGACCAGAGAGTGAATTTTCTGCATAAATATCTAATGAGTAAATAAAATACTTTTGCTTTTTCTGGTATCCTTCAGGATTCTTTCCAATGGACAATTAATAAACCCCTTTTCATTCATTCAGAAAGGTTTTATCTTGCACCTACAGTGGATCTAGCTGCGGGTAAGGCATTGAAGATGGGGGGAGGAAATGTAGAGTCAGAAAAACATTCTTTCTTGATCTGTGGTTGAGAGCAGAGAAGAATATCTGTCGATATCCTTATTTCCTTTTTAAAGCTTCAATTTATTATTAAAGACAGAGCTTTAAAATTTGTGCAGTAAAAACTCCACCTAATCAGATGCGATTCCTTAACTACATAAATCCCCCCCCAAATCAACAATTATCCTAGAGTTTCATTTTTCACAAAATATTGCAAGAACTGTGAAATTAATTAAATAATGCCAAGGAAGGTTTTTTAATGTATCTGAAAGAGCCAGGAGGGAGGGGGGAGGCTTCCATCACTGCCCAGGTTTGGGCTGTCACCTGGGTCGTGCCTAGGCAGGCAGCCATTTTCCCTTCCACAGTACCACTTGCCCTTACTTCCCCCTCCTGAGGGGTCAGGGCATTTGGAGGAGGTATTTTTCCACAGTTCTGGGTCAGACGAGCCCTGAGTGAGGCCTCGGGGCCCTGAGCAGAGTCCTTCCTGCAAGGACACTGATGGGAAACCCTCTCCCTGCTGTCAGCTGAGGCTTCACCTGGATGGCAATGAGGGTGACACCCAGGCACTGCCTTCATTTCCCCAACATTCTCTGGTGCTGGAAAAAGATGGTACTTAGTCTAGCAGAGATTCTAGGTTTAATCTAGGTGGACCTCTCCCCCTCCTGCCCATCCCCAGCCCTAGGAATTTTCTAGCTAGTTTGGAGACAAAAGCAAACTTTTTCTTCAAGAATGTATCTGACTCTGTTTCACACCTAAATTAGTGACTACTGAACTTAACATCAGTTTTTAAGTCCACCATTGTCACCCCCTTCTCCCCAAAGCTTATGTGTAGCTACCTGGACTGGGCAGAGGTATCTGGAATACAGGTGAAGAAATGAAACTGACATAGGAGAGCAGAAAAGCAAATAGAACCAGTGAAATATTTCACCCTCCACCCAACACACACACATTAACATGAAACTGGCAACAAGGACCTACTGTATAGCACTGGAAACTATCCTCAATATTTTGTAATAACCTACAAGGGAAAGGAATTTTAAAAAGAATACATATATATATATATATAAAACTGCATCACTGTGCTGTATACCTGAAACTAACATGACATTGTAAATCAACTATACTTCAATTTTAAAAAAAAAGAACTGGGAGCTCTTTCCTTCACGGTTTTTTTTTTTTCCCACTTTCTAGCAAACTTCACAACTGTCCTCCCACCTGCACAAATATGCTATTTCCTTTTTAAAATTCATAAATATATAAATACATAAAGTATATTTATGCTATACCAATTAATCCTCTATTCTTTACCCCCAAAGAAAGAAAACTTCCTATTTCACTTAATATCTTGGTCAGTGAATATTTAATATAGAAAAAAAAAGCCCACTTAAAACATCTTAACCATCGCCATCACACTAGTACACGAGGACGGCCCCAGGGAGAGGCGGATCTCGTGGAAAGCCAGTAGGACCAAGGTTGCCCTTCCCCTCCCTTCTCTTCTCTCCTACACCCTCCTCTGTGTGTATTTGTGTGTGTGTGTGTGTGTGTGTGTGTGTGTGTGTGTGTGTGTCTAAGGCCACATGCCTCTGGCCCGTTTCTCCCTGTACCTCTAATTCACTTTCCTCTCTCTCTCTCTGCATACCAGCTTTCTTTGTTTTTCAAAACAGGAGGGGGAGAAGTCCAGCTCTCCATTATCTGCAGGATCTACATTATCCCCAAGATCCAGAACCAATGAGTGAGAGGGAGTGGGGGAGGGAGGGAAGGAGGGGGAGAGAGAGAGAGAGAGAATGAGTATCAGAATGATGCAGCCCAGCCTCTGCACCAGATGCCCTTGGTCACGTGCCCATCCTTACTCCACGCAACTGAAGAAAGAGAGAGATGAGTCACAGAGGCAGGGAGGGGCTGGGCCCAGAGGATGAGTGTGTGTGTGTGTGTGTGTGTGTGTGTGTGTGTGTGTGCGAGGGGAGGTCTCCTAGAAGAGGATATGAGTTTGGCAGGTACCCCAAAACTACCCATCACGGTCGGTTATGTGATTCTGCGTCCCATACATTCATCTTTATTCCTTGTTATCTTTTAGTGTCATTTCTTGCCTTGTAATGACTGATCAAACTTCCTTCACAATTTCTTTCCCATTTTACTGTTTTCTAAAATCAGAGGGAGAAAGACATGGAGATACATTGAGAGAAAGACGTGGAGACACAGCTTCACTTTTTCTCTGTGCATCTCATTCACAGATATCCCAGCTGACGGAACAGTAAGTGCTTCCTTAAAGGGGGGGAGGGGGAGGGGCTCTCTAGATGATTTCTATGGAAAAGGAAAAGCAGTTTCGTTTCTAGATGTATTCATTCTACTCTAACGTGACACCCTTTTCCCATCCTTTCTCTGGCCTTCTTCACCCACTCCATAGCACATCTATGGCCAAACCCACGTGTACGTAACGAGCCAGGTGAGCCAGAGGGCCTGAGCGGAGATTGTTCTGATCATGTTTACAAACCCACATTTCTCTGCAAGAAGCTCACTTCAAGCCTTCTTATCTCCCTCCTGCCTTGCTTCCAGCTATTCTGTGAATCACATTAAAGTTCTTTATCTCATGAAACACATGCAGGATCAATAGCCATGCTTTCCCGTGTGTGTAATGTCTGCTGAAGAAAGCGGCAGGGCCTGACTCACTATGGGCACGCTTGCCCCCGCCTTGTTGCAGGAGATGCCATATGAAGCCACGAAGCCCTGGCCATTGGGTTCAAGGTGAGAGCTCTCCCAGCCTCACCTGAGGCTCATAGGACATCCACAGAGCGTCCTGTTTTTTGGAGGATTCTCAAAGGAATTTCCTTCCGGTCTTGGTATTAGGATTTGTTGTTCTTCTTCCAAAGAACCATAGTTGGTTGGTTGTTTCAATGGTGGTATCACCACCCCCGCAAACCCCCAAGTTGTTCAGTCACCGAAAAGCCTAAAGCCGCATCTGTGGCTCACTTGTGGCATCTAGGACTTCAAAGATACATGTTGTGTCCTAGTAACTAGCCTTATTCCTGGCTGGATTCGGGTTCCAATGATTTTTAAATTTTTTTAACTGTATTTACCTATTACTTCTACTTCTATTTTATGATATCTTCATGAATTGCATACTACTTTAGAAGTTGCTGTAAGTTTTTTTGAACAAACTGGGATATAAATTTTACAAATCCAAGTCTTTCCATCATGCTAGGACTACAAGGGCTTAAGGAAAGATGTAAATAAAATATAACCCAATCCTCAAAATGCTTTCTCCGTAAATCAATTCTGTTTCATCCACTGTTGAAGCCCTAGAACAATGCCTGATGTGTGCTAAGCACTCGGTAAATTTTTGTTGAATGATAATGGCCGATTTTCAACCCTTCCTTCTGTCCCAGAAACCTGACTGCTTCTAATCTTTACTGAAGTCCCGAAACTCAGTCCCCTCCCTACCATCTTGCATGTACCCTTCCCCTTGGTTGCTGTCTAACCATAAATCTACCAGGGCTTTCACGCCTTCATTTTGGAGGGGGTGGTGACGTTGAGATATAAGGTCTACTGTACTGCCACATCTGCCCAATCTTTTGCCAATAACTACCTACAACACCCCAGAGAAGATGCTGGTACCGATTCTAGTGAATGAATCAAATGACTCGCAAGATATTGATTAAGCTTCAACCACATGCCCTACAGGAAAGACATACAAGGCCTTGGCCCCTGCTCTTAGAACTTAAATCAGTTTCCTAAAATCACTGAAACTACGCTGCCACTGAAATACAGACTATCTTCTCAGTAAGTAAATTCAAATTGAACCAGCTTGTTGAAGCAGGAAAGAGACTTGGTTTAAGCCCAAACTCTTGCTCTCGCCAGTTCTGTAAGGTTGGGGCATCATCTAACTCTTCCTGACCTTTGTTGACCCATCTGAAACCAATCTAAGTATCCCTGGACTTCCCCAGTAGATGAACAGAAATAACAATCATACGAGATTTAATTTCCAAATTTCGATGGCTCTTAATAGTCAGCCCCCTGCCAAAAAGAGAACCAAGGCATTGCTTCCCACCCTGCCCTCCCACCCAAGTCCCTCCTACTTCATTCTGGAAGTTTCTAAGTCCTCCTGTTTCCTCTGCTATCCCAGCTCCCACACCAAGGCAGCTCACAGCCTACCTGCCTCTGAGGCTTCTATGACAAGACTGCTTTCCCAAGGCAAAGGAATTGTTCCCCAGGGACACTCTGCAACCCTAGGGTTCTAGAATGCATGGAGTCTGTGATAGAGAGAGGGCATGGGTGGAGAAGAGCACACTCTGTCACCTGTACCCCCCACTAGCCTCGTTTGTGCCTGGGATGTCACATACCTTTCAGGAAAGCCCAAAACCAGACCTGTAGGCTGAGCGCAACCCAAATGCCACACATGGGATGGCATTCTCTCCCGTCACAAGTGCCTCTTCTCTCCTCTCCAGACACCCAGCTACAAAATTTCCTTCTCTGACCCAACAGATCACGCTTATCAGCTCTTGTCGATGTCTTATAAATGCATACAGAAAGGATCCTAGCCTACGATCTGTCGAGTCAGGGCTGGATCCAAAGCTGCATTATACATGAAAGGCGACCCACTCATAAAACCTCTACAGTCCCTCTCGACTAAAGCAGCTAATGATTTGAAGGAATCCAGCACTTCCTGGAGGGTACAGCAGGGCCAGGCAGGACAGCACGTCACTGGGAGCACTGACTTTGACTGTGCAGGGGTGAGGAGGTGGTACCAGGACCTGCCCTAACCTGGCAGCCCCACATCAGAGGCATTCGCGAGTCTGTCCTGCACAGGGACTATGTTGGCTCAGCAAGGTCACAGAGCCAGAGCAATGCAATGCTGATTTAGGTCTACAGGCCGGCCGTGGAGAGATGCTTAGGGACCTGGGGAGGCCATATCTGTGGAGGCGGCCTGGAGGAAGCAAGAACCCATCCTGGGGAGGGGACCTTGTGTGCAGTCGTTTCACAGCAAATTATCGAAAGGAAATGGCATAGTTGGATTTACGTTCTAGAAGGACATGCTGGGGCCTGTTGAGGAGGGGTAGAAACAGAGACTGGTCAACCAACAAGGACATTTTATAGAAACTCACCCAGGAGATGATGAGAGTCTGACTCAGGCAGTAAAGGGATGCAGAAATGTTTATGAGGCCAAATCGTCAGGGTCTGATGATTGACCAAAGGTGAGGAGTAGAGGTAAGTTCAGTTCTATACCAAAGTCTCTCTCCTCTGCTGCAGTAGCTTGAATAAAATCTCTCTTGCCATTTTTAATAAGTGTCTGGTGAACATTTTTTCTGTTAAACCAAAGACAAGCTACCCAAATATGAAGTGGGTGAGGCGTGAGAAGACAGAATGTAGGACTAGAGCCTCAGAGGTCGGGCCCCCAGTTCAGTGAGAGCTAAATGCTTGGGAGGTGTCTTGGGGGCAAGAAGAAATAGCCAGATAAACATAGGAGAAGCCAGGTCTTCTGCCTTCAAATCCAGTGTAGCTAAGCTTGCTTGTGATTGCACAGAGTGTGGTGCGGATGCATACAAATGTGGAAACGTCCACATGTGGGCACACACACAGGCAAACTAGGCAGCCACCTGTGCAGTACAGTGTTAAATGGGGGTGGAGAGGGTCGAAAGCTCTTCCCTTTTGCCAGAAAGGCCACCGTTTCATTTCTGTTCTGACACCTAAAATTCTTTTATTAGAAAAAAATATGTTTTATTATGTGATTAGAATTAAGGCTGATTTGATCAGCCTGGGAGAGGTGTATATTTACAAATTCACATTTTTTACAGTGTCCATAATTGTTGTTGGATCCTTTTCTAATGGCCAGTTTTGATTGGGAAGGAACATGGAAACAGAAGAAACCACAGTTTACCTTTCGCTTTGAGAGGGTGAAAGGACACAGGTTTATAAGATGAGGGTACCAAATGTTAAACACTGCCAAGTTTGCCAATAACAGAGTTTAGTTGAGGTTCTTGTACGGAAAAGAAACTAACCTAATAAACTGAAGCAAAGAAATGGAATTTATTGAAGGCATAAGGCATCTCACAGAATACAAAGACTTGTTGACCTCTAGCACCGTGGAAAGACTCTAGGATCCCACGGTTTGTGATTGGCCCCTACAGATCTCAACCACTAGTAGGATTCTCTCACCATCATCTGTCCCTCCAGTCCAAATGCATATTCCCCAAATAAAAAAATCAAGCCTGTTTGGGACAAGATTCTATGCCTGAATCAACCAGCTGGAACTGGGATGGGGTCACGTGCAGACGCAGGGCTCCTGGGGGCTCCCTCTGTGAGAAGGACAGTGTGATCAGATTCAGGAAAGGTGCGGTGTACCTGGGCTCCCTCCATACATTACTTCCCAGCCATGTGGCTCTTCACCCTTTATAAAGCCCAAGCACTTCCCCACGACTATTCTCATCCTCACAGTATCACATATGTAGGCTAAGCAGGGACTCTTTCAGACGCAAGGATGCCTTCTTTCAGGTGAGGAAGATGAGGCTGACAAAGCTTAGTGGACTTACCCAAGGTCACAGATAGACTAAGTAGAGGAGGCAGGACTTAAACCTATGTCCCCTGTGCTGCAAAGCCAAGTATGTGAGTGTGGGTGTGGGAGAGACAAATGACTACATGGGTAGAAATGCACGAATAATAGGTAAGGGGGTGTCTGGATCAGAACAACCAGAACTGAAGGAACGTGGTCACTTGCACTCTCAAACTAAGCTATTTACAAGAGAGCAAGAAAAAGGGGAGGAGGGATCAGAATACAGATGGAGGAAAGGGAAGAGCAAGAAATAGACTCAGATCAAGAGGAAGACTTCTGGAATCCGCACGTAAAACATACCTATAATGTATCAATGGCAGAGGCTACTCATTGCCCCCGCAAGGGCTAGTCTCCCCTTACAATATAGTAAAAACATTCTTAGTAGAATGAATGGCTGTCCAGCTAAGGGTTACATTTCCAATCTCCCTTCCAAGTAGTGGCCACATGGTCTGGCTTTTGGGGTGTGAGCAAAAGTGACATGTACAAATTCCTTGTCATGCTCTTAAAGGGCATGTCTTTTACCCCTTCCCCCTTTCTACACTCTGGAATACAGAGTTAATGGCAGGAGGTAAAGCAGCCATATTGGACCATGAGGTACAAGCCAAGAATGAGGATGGCAGAGACACAAAATGGATAAAGCCTGGGTTCCTGACGATTATGAAGCCACCATACTAATCACTGCTAACCCAGACTTATTTTCAATTCCAAGAAATCATTTTATTATGGTTTTGTTGAAGAAATAATATAACGCCATGCATCATGCAGTATTATAGTAGGCACTGGTAAATGCTAAATATTTACATGATTGATATGCAGGCTAAAAAAAGTCAGTGTATTTGGCCAGGGAATTAGTGGTAAGTTCTATGTCTTCTTTATCTACTTTAAGATTTAAAATGATTATATATCAATAGTGAAATTATTAATAAACTATATTCCATCAATTGAAATTTTTTGAATGCTTACAACTTTTAATACAATTATTCCTCTTCAAGGAATTTTTTTTCTCATAGGGAAACTTTTTACCAGAAATTTCTATCAAAAACACAATGACGGTAATTATATGCTTTTGGCTCTTGCGTGAGATTTTTCATAGACTAAATTCCTTTAAAATACAAATTTTAAATCACTGGTTATGAACATTAAATATTTTAAACTTTTTACTGTGGAAAATTTCAAATATATACATGATTAGAGAAAGTAATATAATGAACCCCTGTATACATATTACACATCTTCAACTACTAACTCCTGACCAATTTTGTTTCATCTGTATGGCCTCATCCACTTCCAATCCTCCCCAAGTGGATTATTTTGAGGCAAATCACAGACATCACACCATTTCATCCATAAATATTTTAGCATATATCTCAGAATAAGGACTCTTTTACAAACATGATCATCATACCATTCTTTGTTATTATCATTAAACATACAGTGTTTAATTTCCCCAATTATCTCATAAACTTTTTTGCAGGATCCAAATAAATTCCATACATTGCAATAAGTTGATATGTCTCTGTTAGTGTATAGGTTACTTGGACTTTTATGGAAAAGACCAACGATCTTCTGGCTTGTTTAAGCCACTGTTACGTGGAGTCTCTCTGTCACGACAAGGACATCCTAACACCCCATCACTCCACTAGACCTGCAGAGGCCTTGGCCTAGAACCACTGCAGGCTCTGGTCCTCAGGGCAGGCATGTGGCTCACTACCCTGGTCCCCAGGCCTGGACCGACCCAGACAAGGGCAGGACCAGAATCCAGCACCCAAACCTGTCTTGGGCTGAGATATTTCTAGTCCTTATCAGGCCACCCATATGATCTCTGTTGCAACTACTCAACTCTGCTGTTGAGTCTGAAAGCAGCCATAGACAGCATGTAAACAAGTGAGTGTGGCTGTATTCCAACAAAACTTTATTTATGGACACAAACCGGGATTTCATATAATTTTCATAAATATTATAATGTACATTATTACAAATTATAGTTATGTATTGTCAAATTATACTATGAAATAGTAAAATATTTTATGTCATGAAATAGTATTCTTTTGATTTTAACCATTTAAAAATGTAAAAACCATTCTTAGCTTGCTGGCTGCACATAAACAGATGGCAGACCAGATTTGTTGGTCTGTGGGCTGTCATTTGTTAAGCCCTGATCTAGTCGAACCTTCTCATCGCTTTTACTGAGAATTAAACTGAGGACCAGAGAGGTGAATTAATTCACCCAAAGTCACACAGCAAGTTGATGACAGAGGCCAAATTAGAACCCCAAATGTACCAAAGAGTAGAATACTCTAATATACAAGAATAGTGTACTCAGGAACCATTTGAAAGGCCAAAGACAGAGAACCAGAGCTTATATTCAATGCCATATGGATACATAATGACAATAGACAGCTTGACTGCAGTGCCCGTTTCCTAGTAACCACAGTCTCTCTGATGAAAGATTGTTCCCACTTGTTATTTATAACTTATTTCCCAATTGGGAGGGTGAGTGATTGGTTTATATTTAGTTACAAGAGCCAGGGAAATCCTGATCTACCATCTTAGGATAGACACAAACCTTATAGCCACAGCTGCCAGGAGATGGGAGAAAGCAAAGAAAGCTGCAGTGTACAGTGTTGTCCCTGTTACCAACAACAAGGGTCACATATAGCAATTACTGACTGCCTGACACAAATAACAGATGGTGTGAGGGGAGACGGGAGGAAAGGGATGCATTCCTATTTATGCTCTACGGAAGCAGTCATTATGAAAAACCTCTCTGCACCTTGGTCATTACTGGGAGCATCTGTTAATTTTGCCTGCCTTTTGACTTTGTTAGCATTACTTTGCTTCTGGCTCCTAGAATTATTATTCATTTCTGAGAATGAATTCTGCTGTCTCTGAAGGGGCTTTCTTGATTCCATTGAAAATTAGATGATCTAAAGTCCAGGAAGAGAGCACAAAGCATTAGAAACCATGAACAGCCTATAAAAAGAAAAGAGTTCATGGGTCTGAGTCAAGAGATTCCAAGTGGAGTTGGGTAGAATTGACAAATTAAGCCAAAATCAGAGAAGGTATGCACTGAAGGGGTCATCTGGAGATTAGCTAGTGCTGTCCAACCCCTTATTTTACTTCTACAGGCTCAGAGAGGGTGAGTGACTTTCATAAGATCACACAGCAACTTAAGTGCATTCATATCTCTTTATTTGCTGCCCTGTGACCTTTTTGTTGCCTGAGCAGCTGCTAAAACAAGGCAGAAAATATCTCAGAGCAGGCAGATGTGAAGCGCCAACATGATGAATAGATGCAGAGCCTTCACTTCCTTCCATGCACAAATGTAAAGAGACAATTATGTGTCGTTGCAAAATATACAGGAAAGTAGTCAAAAAGCAACATTTGTTAAAAGAGTGAGGAAGATAAGCCTTAAAACAATAACCCATCCCCATTTGTGTGGTGCTTTTTAGTTAACAGAGACCTTGCAACCCCGAGTTGTTTTGTAACAATTCTAAGAGGTTGACAGTGCAGGAAATGTCCCTATTTTAAAGAGAAACTGCTAAAAGTCATAAACACCTGCTGTGTTCCACTGTTCTGAATGCTTCTTAGGTATTAATAAATCCTCATAGTGATCCAATGATGTGGTTAAAATTATTATCCCCATTTTTCAAGGGTAGAAACTAAAGTGCAGAAAGGTGAAACGATTGGTCCAAGATCACTGCCCGTATCTAGATATGGTGGACACACTCTAGGTTGACCCCCCAACAAGTCACGGTTCTGTGTAAAAATCTCCCCTTGAGTGTTGGCAGGACTTGTGACTTGCTTCTTATCAACAGAATTTGGGATAAAGAAGGATATTACACAATGATAAGGGGTCAATTCTCCAAGAACACATAGTAATTCTTAAAATGTATGTGCCTAACAACAGAGCATGAAACTTCATGAGGCAAAAACTGATAGAACTGCAAGGGGAAAATAGATGAATCCACTATCATAGTGCGAGACTTCAACACCCTCTCCCAGAAATGGGCAGATCCAGCAGGTGGAAAATCAGTTAGGACATAGTTCAATTCAACAATGCCATCAATCAACTGGATATAATTGACATATAGAATATTTCATCCAACTAATAATATATATTCTTCTCAAGATCACACGGAACATTCACCAAGATAGACGACATTCTGGGCAATAAAACACACCTAACATACCATAAGATGTTAGGTTGGTGCCCACATCCTGGGCCATGAAACACATCTACCTGGTTCACTAGTTGAACTCTTAGAGTTGTTACAAAACCTAACAAATTTAAAAGAATAGAAATTATGCAATGTTTATTCTTAGACCACAATGGAATTAAACTAGGAATCGATAATAGAAAGATAACAGGGAAATCCCCAAATATGTGGAGATTAAACAACACACTTCTAAATAGCACATGGGTCAAAGAAGAAATATCAAGATAAAAGTTAAAATATTTTAAACTAAAAGAAAATAAACCACAACTTATCAAAATTTGTGGAATGCAGCAAAAGCAGTGCTTAGAGGGAAATTTATAGCATTGAATGCATATATTAGTGAAGAAGATCTAAAATCAATCATCTAAATTTCCACCTTAGGAAACTAGAAAAAGAAGAGTAAATTCAATCCAAAGTAAGGCAAAGAAAATAAATAATAAAAATTAGACCAGATATCAGTAAAATTAAGAACAGGAAATCAATAGAGAAAATCTATGGAACCAAGAGCTAGTTCTTTGAAAAGATCAATAAGCTCAATAAAGCTCTAGCTGGGCTAAGAAAAGAAGAGAGAACAAGACTAATATCAGAAATTAAAGAGGGGGAGAGACCTTCAAGATGGCAGAGGAGTAACATGTGGAGATCACCTTCCTCCCCACAAATACATCAGAAATACATCTACATGTGGAACAACTCCTACAGAACACCTACTGAACAGTGGCAGAAGACCTCAGACTTCCCAAGAGACAAAAAACTCCCCACATACCTGGGTAGGGCAAAAGAAAAAAGAAAAGACAGAGACAAAAGATTAGGGATGGGACCTGCACCAGTGGGAGGGAGCTGTGAAGGAGGAAAGGTTTCCACACACTAGGAAACCCCTCTGCAGGCAGAGACTGTGGGGGGAGGAGGGGGAAAACTTCGGAACTGTGGAGGAGAGCGCAGCAACAGGGATACAGAGGGCAAAATGGAGATTCCTGCACAGAAGATAGGTGCCTCCCAGCACTCACCAGCCCGAGGCTAGTCTGCTCACACACCAGGGCAGGCGGGGGCTGGGAGCTGAGGCTCGGGCTTCGGAGGTCAGATCCCAGGGAGAGGACTGGGGTTGGTTGCGTGGACACAGCCTGAAGGGGGCTAGTGCACCACAGCTAGCTGGGAGGGAGTCCAGGAAAGAGTCGAACTGCCTAAGAGGCAAGAGACCATTGTTTCGGGGTGCGCGAGGAGAGGGGATTCAGAGTACCGCCTAAATGAACTCAAGAGACAGGTGTGAGCTGCGGCTATCAGCGCAGATCCCAGAGATGGGCATGAGATGCTCAGGCTGCTGCTGCATCCACCAAGAAACCTGTGTGCAAGAACAGGTCACTATCCACACCTCCCCTCCTGGGAGCCTGTGCAGCCCGCCACTGCCAGGGTCCCAAGATCCAGGGACAACGTCCCCAGGAGAACACATGGTGCACCTCAAGCTGTTGCAATGTCACGCCGGCCTCTTCTGCCACAGTCTCGCCCCGCATTCCATACCCCTCCCTCAGCCCAGCCTGAGTGAGCCAGAGCCCCCAAATCAGTTGCTCCTTTAAACCTGTCCTGTCTGGGCAAGGAACAGATGCCCTCAGGTGACCTACATGCAGAGGTGGGGCCAAATCCAAAGCTGAACCCCAGGAGCTGTGCAAACAAAGAAGAGAAAGAGAAATTTCTCCATGCAGCCTCAGGAGCAGCAGATTAAATCTCCACAATCAACTTGATGTACCCTGCATCTGTGGAACACCTGAATAGACAACGAATCATCCCAAAATTGAGGCGGTGGACTTTGGGAGGAACGATATATATATTTCCTCCCTTTTTCTCTTTTTGTTAGTGTGTATGTGTACGCTTCTTTGTGTGATTTTGTCTGTTTAGCTTTGCTTTTAACATTTGTCCTAGGGATCTGTCTGTCCGTTTTTTTGTTGGTTTTGTTTTGTTTTGTTTTTGTATACTTTTTTTTTTTTGTGGTACGCGGGCCTCTCACTGTTGTGGCCTCTCCCATTGTGGAGCACAGGCTCCGGACGCGCAGGCTCAGTGGCCATGGCTCACTGGCCCAGCTGCTCCGCGCCATGTGGGATCTTCCCGGACCAGGGCACGAACCTGTGTCCCCTGCATCGTCAGGCGGACTCTCAACCACTGTGCCACCAGGGAAGTCCCTGTTTTTGTATACTTTTTAGCACTTGTTACCATTGGTGGATTTGTTTTTTGGTTTGGTTACTATCTTCTTTCTTTCTTTCTTTTTTTATTACTTTTTAATTTTTTAATATTTTTTAACAACTTTATTTTATTTATTTTCTTTCCTGTGGCTGACAGGGTCTTGCTGCTCTGGTCGGGTGTCAGGCCTGTGCCTCTGGGTTGAGGGAGAACCGAGTTCAGGACATTGGACCACCAGAGACCTCCCAGCTTCCACATAAAATCAAACGGCAAAAGCTCTCCCAGAGATCTCCATGTCAATGCTAACACCCAGCTCCACTCAACGACCAGCAAGCTACAGTGATGGATACCCTATGCCAAACAACTAGCAAGACAGGAACACAACCCCACCCATTAGTAGAGAGGCTGCCTAAAATAATAATAATGTAACAGATGCCCCAAAACTCACCACCGGATGCGGTCCTGCCCACCAGAAAGACAAGATCCAGCCTCATCCACCTGAACACATGCACCAGTCCCCTCCACCAGGAAGCCTACACAACCCACTGAACCAAATTTAGTTACTGGGGGCAGACACCAAAAACAAATGGGAACTACAAACCTGCAGCCTGTGAAAAGGAGACCCCAAACACAGTAAGTTAAGCAAAGTGAGAAGACAGAGAAACACACAGCAGATGAGGAAGTTAGGTTAAAACCCACCAGACTAAAAAAGTGAAGAGGAAATAGGCAGTCTACCTGAAAAAGAATTCAGAGTAATGATAGTAAAGATGATCCAAAATCTTGGAAACAGAATGGAGAAAATACAAGAAACGTTTAACAAGGACCTAGAAGAAATAAAGAGCAAACAAACAGTGATGAACAACACAATAAATGAAATTAAAAATTCTCTAGAAGGAATCAATAGCAAAATAACTGAGGCAGAAGAACGAATAAGTGACCTGAAGATGAAATAGTGGAAATAACTACCACAGAGCAGAACAAAGAAAAAAGAATGAAAAGAATTGAGGACAATCTCAGACATCTCTGGGACAACATTAAACACACCAACATTCGAATTATAGGGTTTCCCAGAAGAAGAAGAGAAAAAGAAAGGGACTGAGAAAATATTTGAAGAGATTATAGTTGAAAATTTCCCTAATATGGGAAAGGAAATAGTCAGTCAAGTCCAGGAAGCAGAGAGACTCCCATACAGGATAAATCCAAGGAGAAACACACCAAGACACATATTAATCAAACTATCAAAAATTAAATACAAAGAAAAAAACATTAAAAGCAGCAAGGGAAAAGCAACAAATAACATACAAGGAAATTCCCATAAGGTTAACAGCTGATCTTTCAGCAGAAACTCTGCAAGCCAGAAGGGAGTGGCAGGACATATTTAAAGTGATGAAAGAGAAAAACCTACAACAAAGATTACTCTACCCAGCAAGGATCTCATTCAGATTCGACAGAGAAATTAAAAGCTTTACAGACGAGCAAAAGCTAAGAGAATTCAGCACCACAAAACCAGTTTTACAACAAATGCTAAAGGAACTTCTCTAGGCAGGAAACACAAGACAAGGAAAAGACCTACAATAACAAACTCCAAACAATTAAGAAAATGGTAATAGGAACATACATATTGAACATTACCTTAACTGTAAATGGATTAAATGCTCCTACCAAAAGGCATAGACTGGCAAAATGGATACAAAAACAAGATCTGTATATATGCTGTCTACAAGAGACCCACTTCAGACCTAAGGGCACACATAGACTGAAAGTGAGGGGATGGAAAAAGATATTCCATGCAAATGGAAATCAAAAGAAAGCTGGAGTAGCAATTTTCATATCAGACAAAATAGACTTTAAAACAAAGACTATTAGAAGAGACAAGGAAGGACACTACATAATGATCAAGGGATCAATCCAAGAAGAAGATATAACAATTGTAAATATTCATGCACCCAACATAGGAACACCTTAATACATAAGGCAAATACTAACAGCCATAAAAGGGGAAATAGACAGTAACACAATAACAGTAGGGGACTTTAACACCCCACTTTCACCAAAAGACAGATCAACCAAAATGAAAATAAATAAGGAAACACAAGCTTTAAATGATACATTAAACAAGATGGACTTAATTGATATTTATAGGACAACCATCCAAAAACAACAGAATACACTTTCTTCTCAAGTGCTCATGGAACTTTCTCCAGGATAGATCATATCTTGGGTCACAAATCAAGCCTCAGTAAATTTAAGAAAATTGAAATCATATCAAGTATCTTTTCCAACCACAACGCTATCAGACTAGATATCAATTACAGGAAAAAATCTGTAAAAAATACAAACACATGGAAGCTAAACAATACACTACTAAATAACCAAGGGATCACTGAAGAAATCAAAGAGGAAATCATCATATACCTAGAAATGAATGACAATGAAAACACAAAGACAAAAAAGTTCTGGGATGCAGCAAAAGCAGTTCTAAGAGGGAAGTATATAGTAATACAATCCTACCTCAAGAAACAAGAAACATCTCAAATAAGCAACCTAACCTTACACCTAAAGCAATTAGAGAAAGAAGAACAAAACCCCCCCAAAGTTAGCAGAAGGAAAAAAATCATAAAGATCAGATCAGAAATAAATGAAAAAGAAATGAAGGAAACAATAGCAAAGATAAATAAAACTAAAAGCTGATTCTTTGAGAAGATAAACAAAATTGAAAACCATTAGCCAGACACATCAAGAAAAAAAGGGAGAAGACACAAATCAATAGAATTAGTAATGAAGAAGTAACAACTGACACTGCAGAAATACAAAGGATCATGAGAGATTACTACAAGCAAGTATATGCCAATAGAATGGACAATCTGGAAGAAATGGACAAATTCTTAGAAAAGCACAACCTTCCGAGACTGAACCAGGAAGAAATAAAATATAAACAGACCATTCACAAGCACTGAAATTGAGACTGTGATAAAAAATCTTCCAACAAACAAAAGCCCAGGACCAGATGGCTTCACAGGCGAATTCTATCAAACATTTAGAGAAGAGCTAACACCTATCCTTCTCAAACTCTTCCAAAATATAGCAGAGGGAGGAACACTCCCAAACTCATTTTATGAGGCCACCATCACTCTGATACCAAAACCAGACAACGATGTCACAAAGAAAGAAAACTACAGGCCAATATCACTGATGAACATAGATGCAAAATTTCTCAACAAAATACAAGCAAACAGAATCCTACAGCACATTAAAAGGATCATACACCATGATCAAGTGGGGTTTATTCCAGGAATGCAAGGATTCTTCAATATATGCAAATCAATCAATGTGATAAACCATATTAACAAATTGAAGGAGAAGAACCATATGATCTTCTCAATAGATGCAGAAAAAGCTTTTGACAAAATTCAACACCAATTTATGATAAAAACCCTCCAGAAAGTAGGCCAGAGGGACTTACTTCAACATAATAGAGGCTATATATGACAAACCCAGAGCCAACATCGTTCTCAGTGGTGAAAAATTGAAACCATTTCCTCTAAGATCAGGAAAAAGACAAGGTTATCCACTCTCACCACTATTATTCAAGATAGTTTTGGAAGTTTTAGCCACAGCAATCAGAGAAGAAAAAGAAATAAAAGGAATCCAAATTGGAAAAAGAGAAGTAAAGCTGTCGCTGTTTGCAGATGACATGATATTATACTAGAGAATCCTAAAGATGGTACCAGAAAACTACTAGAGCTAATCAATGAATTTGGTAAAGTAGCAGGATACAAAATTAATGCACAGAAATCTCTGGCATTCCTATACACTAATGATGAAAAATCTGAAAGAGAAATTAAGGAAACAATCCCATTTACCATTGCAACAAAAAGAATAGAATACCTAGGAAAAAACCTACCTAAGGAGACAAAAGACCTGTGTGCAGAAAACTATAAGACACTGATGAAAGAAATTAAAGATGATACAAGCAGATGGAGAGATATACCACGTTCTTGGATTGGAAGAATCAACATTGTGAAAATGACTATACTACCCAAAGCAATCTACAGATTCAATGCAATCCCTATCAAACTACCAACAGCATTTTTCACAGAACTAGAACAAATTTTCACAATTTTTATGGAAACACAGAAGACCCCGAATAGCCAACACAATCTTGAGAAAGAAAAATGGAGCTGGAAGAATCAGGCTCCCAGGTCTCAGACTATACTACGAAGCTACAGTAATCAAGACAGTATGGTACTGGCACAAAAACAGAAATATAGATGAATGGAACAGGTAGAAAGCCCAGAGATAAACCCACACACATATGGTCACCTTATTTTTGATAAAGGAGGCAAGAATATACAATGGAGAAAAGAGAGCCTCTTTAATAAGTGGTTCTGGGAAAACTGGACAGCTATATGTAAAAGAATGAAATTAGAACACTCCCTAACACCATCCACAAAGATAAACTCAAAATGGATTAAAGACCTCAAAGTAAGGCCAGACACTATAAAATACTTAGAGGAAAACATAGGCAGAACACTCTATGACATAAATCACAGCAAGATCCTTTTTGACCCACCTCCTAGAGAAATAGAAATAAAAACAAAAATAAACAAATGGAACGTAATGAAACTTAAAAGATTTTGCACAGCAAAGGAAAACATAAACAAGACGAAAAGACAACCCTCAGAATGGGAGAAATTATTTGCAAATGAAGCAACTGACAAAGGATTAATCTCCAAAATTTACAAGTGGCTCATGCAGCTCAATATTAAAAAAACAAACAGCCCAATCCAAAAATGGGCAGAAGACTTAAATAGACATTTCTCCAAAGAAGATATACAGATTGCCAACAAACACATGAAAGGATGCTCAACATCACTAATCATCAGAGAAATGCAAATCAAAACTACAATGAGGTATCACCTCACACCAGTCAGAATTGCCATCATCAAAAAATCTACAAATAATAAATGCTGGAGAGGGTGTGGAGAAAAGGGAACCCTCTTGCACTGTTGGTGGGAATGTAAATTGATACAGCCACTATGGAGAACAGTATGGAGGTTCCTTAGAAAAGCAAACATAGAACTACCATATGACCCAGGAATCCCACTGCTGGGCATATACCCTGAGAAAACCATAATTCAAAAAGAGTCATGTACCACAATGTTCATTGCAGCTCTATTTACAATAGCCAGGACATGGAAGCAACCTGAGTGTCCATCAACAGATGAATGGATAAAGAAGATGTGCCACATATATATATAATGGAATATTACTCAGCCATAAAAAGAAAAGAAATTGAGTTATTTGTAGTAAGGTGGTTGGACCTAGAGTCTGTCATACAGAGTGAAGTAAGTCAGAAGGAGAAAAACAAATACCGTATGCTAACACATATATATGGAATCTAAAGAATAAATAAATAAATAAATAGGTTCTGAAGAACCTAGGTGCAGGACAGGAATAAAGACGCTGATGTAGAGAATGGACTTGAGGACATGAGTGGGGGGGAGCGTAAGCTGGGACAAAGTGATAGAGTGGCATGGACATATATACACTACCAAATGTGAAATAGATAGCTAGTGGGAAGCAGCTGCATAGCTCAGGGAGATCAGCTTTGTGTTTTGTGACCACCTAGAGGGGTGGGAAAGAGATGGTGGGAGGGAGACACAAGAGGGAGGAGGTATGGGGATATATGTATATGTATAGCTGATTCACTGTCTTATGAAGCAGAAACTAACACACCATTGTAAAGCAATTATACTCCAATAAAGATGTTAAAAAAAAAAGAAGTGAGTAGATAATATATAATAGCTAAGGGCTTTTAAAATTCTGCTTGGTTACTTTTTACATATGATGATATAAGCCATATATAATAATTAACATAAATCAAAATAAAAAAATGAAATTAAAGAGGGGACATCACTACAGATCTCATGGACATTAAAAGGATAATAAAGGAATACTATAAACAACTCTATGATCACAAATTTGGTAACTTAAATAAAATTGACCAATTCCTTGAAAGACACAACTCACACAAGAAAGAGACCATCTGAAAAAGCCAACAGACTATGGCAAAGATGGTGGGATATCACTCCCATGATTACGTTACCTCATATGGCAAAGGTTAAGGAATTTTGCAGATGTAATTAAGGTCCCTAATCAGTTTGACTTCCAATTAATCAAAAGGGAGACGTTTCTGGGTGGACCTGGCCTAATCAAGTTAGTCCTTTATAAGAGACCTTAGGCTTTTCCCAAGATCAGAGACTTGAAGCAGCAGAGCCTCCCTTTTTCCTGCTGGTCTTGAAGAAATAAGTTCTATAGTCACAAGGAAATGAGTTCTGCCAACAACTATGTGAGCTTAGAAGAGGACTCTGAGTCTAGATGAGAGCTCAAGGCCTGGCAAACACCTTAATTGCAGCCTTGTGAGACCTTGAGCAGAGGATGCTAGACCATGTCTGGACTCCTGAGTGGGGGAAACTGTGACATAGTATATAGGTACTGTTTTAAACTGCTAAGTTTGTGGTAATTTCTTGTGCAGCAATAGATAACTAATATAGCAGAGGAGCAAAGATTTCCACCCAATCTGACTCCAGGATATGTGCTTTAAATCCTGGTTCTCAGATTCTTTCTGACAGCAGATGAGAGATTTTTTTTTCCCCAAACCAACAAATTCGCTATTTCTCCAACACCACCTAGGTGTTCTACAATTGAAATTCCAACAGTTTGACAGGAACTGGGGACAAAGACCAAATATGTATATCCCATTACACCACACTGGTCTTTAAGACCTTTTGGAGGAGGACTGTGGCCCATACCAGTGACTAAGTGACCAACCAATGACCTCATGGCCACTGACTGAGGGACAAATGCCCCAGTCTTCATACTTTAGGACTTTTTGACTTCTAGCTCTATCCCGAGCCTGGGCTATCACCCCTAGAACGTGTAAAGGCAGGTAAAAGTAAAACTTTTAAAGGAGAATTTTTAATATATAAGAGGCAAGAGAACATTGGCTAAAGGTTAGTAGTTTTCGCATAGGTCATATTCATTATGATTCTGTGAGGTAAGTCAAAGGAGATATGGAAAGTGAAGCTCAGAGAAACTAAATAACTTCTCCAAGGTTACGGTCATGGGAGAGGCCCTGGGATTTGACCCTGGACCTGACACCCTCTTTCTCTTCCTTACAACACCACCAAAGAACAAAAGGGGAATATATCAACTATCTTCTAGTTTCCAGTGGATTGGCAGAATTCTTTAAGGAAGGACTACAATCAGGAAATTTCCATCTCCACAGAAAGAACTAAAGAAAATGAATGATAATTAAACCATAAAGGATTTAACTTAATCCTAAGGAAGAGCTTTCCAGGGGTAAGGTTAATTAAACACTAACAAGATTTTATTTCAGAAAAAAAATCGAAAGGCTCTAAAATTCTGCCTCCAGATTTCTGTTTATAAAGTCTCATGTAAAAACAGCAAGAAGAAAGGTTGGGGATAATTTTTCAAGCCGGTCAAAATGCTTGCAAGCCCAAGGTCTTCAAATTTGACCCTAAGGATGAACTGAGTAAATCCTGTAATGATCAGTCATAGTTTTCTGGGAACCTATAGCAAATGTTAATAACATTAAATGTTTACATGTTAATTTCCAAGTTTGAAATAAAAACTAGCTTTTCTCATGAAATCATTGGTATTATTTTTCAAAATTATCAAGAAAGAAAGCACATGGATTCAGGCACAGGTTTCTGCACTTACATAGTGTATTTCCTTTATAGGTGAAGGATTTCAGACCCTGCACCATCCCCCTGGCCCTCTGCAGGGCTGCAAAACTTCCCTTCTCCCCCATGGCCCCTGCTTTGTACTCTTTCCTTTTGCTGCTGCAGATCCATTGCTGCATGAGACCCTGTATTCAGCCCCAATCCTCTGATGTATCATGGGCAGTCTTGGGACAGGAGATTTAGGTGACCTCATGTGCCATGGGGTGGGGGCAAAGGTATTAGAAAGTGACAGGGATAACCCCAAATTCTACATATTTGTGTACACCTTTCCTGCCCTATCTCTCCAGATCTGGCCTGAGATGCCCCCATCCCATCCTTTCTTTCTACCCTACTTCTTACACCCAGCTCCTACTCTAAGTCTTTTGACGAAATGCCCGAGAGAGGGGTGGCTTCCTCTGGATGTAGCTGAGTCTTAACTCCTGGTGTGGTCCAGAGGCCAGCCCTTTCCATTTATAGAACTCTTATCAACATCTAACTGAAAAGAAAAAGAAAGGAAGGGTAGTAAAGACAGCACTTTCTTGATTGAAAAGAATGGGACCATGAATTCCAACTTAGAAATAAAAGGAGCAAAGGGGTTGGGCAAGGAATGCTCCAATAACAAAATTTGGCAGTAGCAAAACTCTTTCAGATAACCATATCGTTTGGTTCAGGCATTCTACTTTTAAGGATTAAACAATGGAAAGATAAATAAGATCTACATAAGTAGAGTGATATACCATTTTCATCTATTAGAAGTCTCAACATGGTAAAGATATGGAACTATCCCCATTTCATAGATGAATAAACTGGGCACAGATAGGTTAAATAACTTGCCCAAGGCCACACAGCTAGCAAGTGGTGAAACCATGATTCAAAACTAAGCAGCTGGGGCCCAGAGACCATGCCCTTTACCACTCTGCTTTCCTACCCGCCCCCTGTGCTCCCACAGCCCCGAGCCACTGTTCTCACAGCATTTTCCCCTCCCTGTGTGCCTGTTTCCTCTGCTAGAAAGAGCAAGAACCGTATCTTACTCAACTTGGCATCTCCAAGTGCCTGACACACAGGAAGTACTCAAAATATTTTTATTGAACCCAACAAAATGGTACATTAGTAAGTTGTCTAGTCAATGGGGCTTATGCTTCTACCTTTATAGAATCCTCTGTAAACCAGGACACAGACATAGTTCCAAATATACAGACTTAATAATGATTCTTAAGAAAAATAGTTTTCTCAGCTACTCCTCTTTCTTGGTTTAGGGTTGTTAAATTATTTAAATGGTAGATCCAGAATTAATTTTTTAATATGACTTTCTAAATTGGAAATTCCAAGACATTTCTCACCTTTATATTATTTGAGAGCAAGGATCAAGTATTTTCATTGGTATTCTATAGCGGGGGTTAGGGGGTGCCCAATAAATATTAAATACTGATGCCCCCATTAAAACTATAAAATTATAAAGAGGAAAGCAGAGGAAAGCTTTTTTTAAAGGAGGATGTATGGTTAGAGGAGGGAGATAAGAAAGGATATCTTTATGCCTCTTATGTTTACAATAAAAGTTCTGAACCTGGTGGAAGTTGATGAGACCTGTGAATATGAAATGGTTAAACAATCACTAAAAGTTAGTTTAAGAAACTGGAAGTAGAGCGTTCCCAAGCAAAACTGCGGACAGTTAAATCTGCCTCTGGTTGTTGTGGTGACTTGCTGTGTTTCAAGATATAACCGGTCCCCTCAGCCCTGACTACTCTAGTCATCATAAATCCACATAGCCTCTTTGCTTTGACCTCTTAGTATTACCAGAATTTTACAAAACACATGATCAGATATGTCATAGAGAAAGTGACCTCCGGCTGAAGAGGTCCAATTTAGGTCAGAAAAGACAGGAACCCTTTTCTGGTAATCATTATTTGTTTTGATAAAACCATTGTATTTCTCAGAGTTCTCCAGAGAAACAGAACCAATAGGACATGTGGATCTCTCTCTCTCTCTCTCTCTCTCTCTCTCTCTCTCTCTCTATATATATATATATATATATATATATATTTCCTTAAACTAATTGGCCACATGATTGTGGGGACTGGCAAGTCTGAAATATGCACGGCAGGCTGGCAGGCTGGGGGCCCAGGGAAGAGTTGATGTTGCAGGCTCAGGTCTAAAGGCAGTTTAGAGGCCAAATTCCTTCTTTCTCTGCGGACCTTGGTCTTTTCTCTTAAGGCCTTCAACTGATTGGATAAGACTCACCCACATTACAAAGGATAATCTGCTTTACTCAAAATCACTAATTTAAATTTTTTTGAATTTTATTTATTTTTTATACAGCAGGTTCTTTTTAGTTATCCATTTTATACACATTAGTGTATATATGTCAATCCCAATCTTCAATTCATCACACCACCACACCATCTCCCACCCCCGCTTCCTCCCCTTGGTGTCCATACATTTGTTCTCTATATCTATGTCTCTATTTCTGCCCTGCAAACCGGTTCATCTGTACCATTTTCCTAGGTTCCACATTTATGTGTTAATATACGATATTTGTTTTTCTCTTTCTGACTTACTTCACTCTGTATGACAGTCTCTTGATCCATCCATGTCTCTACAAATGACCCAATTTCATTCCTTTTTATGGCTGAGCAATATTCCATTGTATATTCTTTATCCATTCATCTGTCACACCTGTCAGAATGGCCGTCATCAAAAAAATCTACAAACAATAAATGCTGGAGAGGGTGTGGAGAAAAGGGAACCCTCTTGCACTGCTGGTGGGAATGTAAATTGGTACAGCCACTCTGGAGAACAGTATGGAGGTTCCTTAAAAAACCAAAAATAGAACTACCATACGACCCAGCAATCCCACTACTGGGCATATACCCAGAGAAACCATAATTCTACCATTTAAATGTTAATCATATCTAAAAAATATCTTTACAGCAACATCTGGACTGGTATTTGACCAAAAACTCGGTACCATAGTCTAGCAAGTTGACACATAAAATTAACCAACACAACCATCAATATTCTTTTTTGTTAATGCCAGTTATTACAGCTACAATTCATTCAGCCAATAGGAAGAGACATACCTTTAAATTTCTCCCCAAAACAAATCAAACCAGTCCCTCTTCAAATTGTGTAATATTTCTGTGGACTAAAATCTATCCTTTGGCCAGATTCTTCCTTGGTCTACGTATTACCCAATAGTAGTTGCTATCATTTTTCAATATCAGCATGATGGCTTTTATCCTCTTTGACTACGTATTTCCAAGGAGGTACCACAGAATAAGGTGCTATCACATTCCACCAGCATGGTATCTCTCATCGATTAAATTATCCCAGTTGCTCTGATACAGGTAAGTAATTGCAGTCCCTTTGTTTATAAATCTGTGTCTTGGATTAAACATTCATGGCGTCCATACAGTGAAGAAAAACACAGAAGTATTCTACCTCTAATGAAAGTTTAATCATTATCTGATAGCGGGGGCTTACAAAACGCCCAAAGCTGCAACTGGGTGGCGTGATCTCCTTGCTGGTCAAAAAGCAGGGGCTGCACACACTTCACCTGGGCATCTATGCCAGCCGTCTCGCTTCACTGCCAGCTCTCTCTCTCCCACCTGAACAACTTCCTTCTTCTAATTCCTTACATTATCTAAACAGCCATGGAGCCCTCGGACGGGGAACAGAGCTCCCAAGAGCTGGATTTAGAGGAGATAACTAGGAAGATTTCATTTCTGGACAAGTGGAGGGAAATCTTTAGTTATCACCGGTAAGATGTTCTCATTTTCTCATTTCTCGAGAACCAGAGGGATTTTAGGTGTTTAAGTAATCAGCTTTTATGCTTGCCACGTGAGAAGTGTCCGTTACAGATTTACATTTTAAATGCTTCAGGTATGACTGTTTGCAGAAAGAGCCATCCCTAGCAAGGTTGAAGTTGAAGAGGTTTGAGGGTATAAGGGTTGAACATAGTGAGTAATTTTCTTGATGTTTTCTCTTTCATGTATAGGTTGGGAACCAATAATACAACTTCTCAGGTAATTATTTTTCTCAGAGCCAGTGTGTTTTCCTCTAGCTGCTTCTTCAAAACAATCACATTAACAGCATAATCTGCATTTATTCTGTGCACATAATGTCACTCAGGCACCCAGCATTTAACGTGTGAAAACACAAAACTAGAAACCTTGTTGAAGATCTTTTCTTGCGCCTTCTTTTTTCATAAAAACCTCTTCCTACTTTTTCTTTTTAATTGGGGTATAGTTGCTTTACAATGTTGTGTTAGTTTCTGCCGTACAATGAAGTGAATCAGCTATATGTATACATATGTCCCCTCCCTCTTGGACCTCCCTCCCGCCCCACCCCATCCCACCCATCTAGGTCACCACAGAGCACCGAGCTGATCTCCTCTTCATCATTAAAAGCACCATGTGGTTATTATTTTAGAAAAAAAAAATATGAGAATCTAGAGTTCCTACACTTGTGAAATAACACTAGATTCTGACACCCAAGTGCTTCAGTGATCCTGAAGAAAAGTAGTTCTGAAAATAGTTATTGTCTTGTTTCAGCTTCTGAAAAATTGTTTTCCTTACCATCTTCAAATAAGGAAAAGATGACTGAATTCAGGTGTTAACATGTATTTTAAAATCTGTTATACAGTATAAGATGAAAGATGTTTTTCTCTCATATCACCTGAAAAGGTTAGAAGGTAATGGACTTTGTGTTTCAGATATTAATTCAATCACTGAACAAACACAGCATAAAATATTAAGGTGATTTTCTTGGCACTAATATATGACACAATCAAACAACTGAATTATTAATATTTTAACTATTACCACTAAAGCACCTTGCTCCAAGTAACCTGTGATCAAAAGCCTTATTATATGTGCTGAAACTCTCTGACCCGGTCTGTTAGAATTGGGGAGATAATACTTCTGTTTTAGTCCTGAAAGTATTAAATGGAGGTAGCTATCATTTGGGGGAACAGAATAGTCAAAAGATAAAACAATCTTTACAAGGAAAAAAAATAAATGTCAAGTTATGCTTTACACAAGGTGGGGGAAACCCCCTGCCAAAAATGTAAAGATTTTCCATGTGATTTGCGAAATGCATCTTATCCCACCAGTAGTCTGTGACTTGGATGCTGTGTTTCTGAGATAAGAAAGCATCTTAGCCTCTAGGAATCCAGAAAAACTAGGAAGGCAGTTTCCTTCATGTTTCAGCTACCAACTGGGCAAATTTGTTTCATGAAATTAGGATAGAAGTAAATTGGAAGAAGAATCAATGCTAACTTATATTTAAATGCCGTAAGAATCAGTTAAGAAAAGTAAAAATAGATGTTTTTCTTAAAGGTAGGGGGTGGATTTTTTTAAGGAAGAAAATTATTATATTCACTTGCTAGGCAACAGGAATCTGAGAGAATTAAAAGGAGGTAACCTGACTTTGTTTACTGGCCAGTTAACAACGTAATGAGAAATACCTCATATAGACTGGAAAGATTCACTCATTGTTTATAAAATGTTGCCTTCTCAAAACAAGAGACAGTGACATTTACATTCTTCTATAAACATAATTTCAAGTCAAGGTCTTGATAGCGTTAATTATGTTTCCATAGTTACACTTAACCTCTCCGAGTCACATAAAACTTAGGAGAAACCCTTTTGACACAGACACTGGGATTTTTCTGCCTCTTTTATTGCTATTTATGAAAATTTTCAGACAGCTTTAAAAGGGAGACAACATTTTCTGAACACTGATATTTCAGAGAGAAAGAGAGAAAAGAGAGGAAAAAAGGTCATCACCAGCTCTGTTTGCTTGGTTTTTTAGTGGTGGCACTTTACACAGAATCGTGAAGGCAACCATATATCTGCCGGTGAAACTGAAGATGGAACAGGAATACCTCAGCCAAAAGGACACGGACATTGGCCATCGAGTAGCCTTTGTTCTATTCCCAAACCCTCTATCATCTCTTCAAAATCGGGCGGCCTTCCTATCTCCCTAGCAGTGGCCACGGTAAGTATAGCTTGTCAATTAAACATGAAATGAAACGTAATCTTCCCCAAACAACAAGGCAGGGGAATCTTATCTGCTGTCATGTGAGAGTATTATGGAAGATAAGACTACAGACGGTGGTTACTGGTAAAAGGCGAATATAATTAAAATGACTTATTTATGGTATTTTTCAAGGACACCGGTGACGTTACAGGTTTTCCTCCCAAACTCTCAGTCTCTCTTTATTTACTCCCTCAGTGTGACAGTCAAGTGTGAAGCCATGAGGGAGTTAAATTCAAATAATTTACATATAAGGTAGGACAGGACAGCCGGTGAGGACTGCAAAGGTGGAAGACGAGGTAGATGTGGGAGACAGGACCCCTGTCCTGTGTGGGCAGGAAGGAGGGAGATGGGGACACATGTCCAGGCCCAGTCTTGGGGCAAAGAGATGATCTCAAGAAAGAAACGTTCCCTGGGGCTACCAACAAATAAGCAGATTTGAAAAGAACCCGATGTTCAAGAATCCAAGTGGACCTGGAAGCTACTGTTCCCAGGGACTGTTTGTTCCATTCAAAACTTGACCAGGGCTGGGGAGAGGGGCTGAGGCAGAGACCCAGACACACCTCACTGCATGGGCTGGGGGCAATGCCTTGGCGAATGGCCAAAGGACCAGCTGTCATGGTCAAAGAGGCATGATCGGGAATTGGGGAAGTAAAGCCAGGGGTCGAGGCAGGGAAAAAGCACCAGAGAGGGTGAGAGATCCCGCCAACAGGATTGTCCTGTAATATGGCCCTTTCAATCATAGTGAAAATCAGGGCTTTTAGGGACAGTTTTCCCACATTCACCCCATTTCCTCAGCCTCCAGACCACATTCTAGATACTTAGGCAGAAACCTCTCCTTGGGGCCCTAAGGACAAAAGTCGGAAGAAGCACTTCCTTTCTGAGGACACGCGGCCCTGCACCTGGGCACGCTTGCAGAACCCACCTGGGACCAGCCTGGTCTTCTGGGTAAAGACCAGCAAGGCCTACGGTCAGACCTGCCATGGACATAAAGCTCTGTAGTCTGTGCCCTGCAGGCAGGGTCCCTGATGAGAGGCAGGAGTGGGGGCCAGACCCCCTCTGGGG
The DNA here is from genome assembly GCF_949987515.2 of Delphinus delphis. NCBI lineage: Eukaryota > Metazoa > Chordata > Mammalia > Artiodactyla > Delphinidae > Delphinus > Delphinus delphis. The sequence goes on along the minus strand of NC_082686.1, from coordinate 126,641,857 downwards.
AAACCTCACAGTCTCCCCCTGCTTGTCGAGCCCAGAGGCCAGGCTGGCCCCGACTGCAGTATTTCTAACCCTCAGTGTAGCTGTTCCTGAGGCTCCCCAGGTGGAACATCATCGTACACAGGGACTACAGCCCCCGTGTTCTTTTTCATCACGTACATCCGCACAGGCTTCACAGAGCAACTCTCTCCACTGCTGAGGCTGCGGCACAAACGTGCTGGGAGGCCCACGTGCTCTTTCTTATCTTCACAGATCTTTCTGCCTCAATCCACCTTCCCTCTTGTGCTCCAGTGCCAGATGTCACAGGAAGACAGGCCAGCAGGGCTCTCTTGAGATGCTGCACGTTGCTCGTTGGCCTCACAGTTCCTGGATGGTGCCTTAACTTGTGTCTTAGGTGTCTAGTTCATCACTCTCCTTTTGAGGAATGAAGACAGGTGCCGTGTAATCCTATTAGCATCTCCAGGCTCAGTGGTTATTCTGCCTACACTGTGCTGTAGAAACAGTAGTTAGAGCAACTACAGTGCCCCTCAATATCCTCGGGAGATTGGTTTCAGGACCCCCCAGAGGAAACCAAAATCCTCTGATGCTCGAGTCCCTTATAGAAAATGGCCTAATACAATTGCCCCCCCCCATATCCGCAGATACAGAGGGCCGAGTGTATCCACATTTTACTGTAAAAGGTTTTTAATGAACACTTTAATAAAAAAGTATTATTGGCTACTAATGAATTTCTATGAAGAATGTCATTTTAAAATTTACACATATCAGGAAATAGGCTACCTTTTGTACGGAAAATAGAGAAAACTGATTCTACACTGATACCATATTTGCCTGTATATGCACACAGAAATTCCAGAAGACTTCCTAAAATGTGACAGTAGGCGGAGGGAGAGGGGCAAGGGCCCTGGGTCGGGGGGAGTCTTCTCAGCATAGCTTTTTGTACTCTCTGGATTTTGAACCATGTGAATGGACAATCTATTTCTAAAAACACCGTCATGCCTTTTAAAAACAGGGGGAAAAAAAGGCATTCACAGGTGTTTCCAAAGTCTTCTAGTTCCTCTCTCTATTGTGGAGGCAGGAGAGTCTGGGTCTGAATTCTCCCACTTGCCTACAAACACAGACATGATGCAATTGGAGACCTCCTCAGTGACTTTTCCAAGGTAATTCTCTCCCTTTGGAAAAGGCTGGGAGACGAAAGAATCAGACCTGATGGAGGGTTCAGGAAGTCCCAGAAGCAAAGAGAATTGATTTTTCTTCAAAAAAAAAAAAAAAAACAAATTTGGACGTATTCCCATTATGAGGACCAGATGATAAGGTATCCTTTAAATAACAGTAGCATTAATTAAACACACCCTGGGATTTCAAGATGATGAGCCTTGCGGTTCTGAATACTCGTGTCCAGGGAGGCAGTTTGGAAGCTTGACCAATTCTAATCGACATTTTGGCCGTGCAGCCGCCTGGCAAATTATTAGAGCGATCGGATCCTAGCACTCACATGAGAGTGTTTTTCGTTGTCATTCTGCTGTTCTCATTTCCCGCCTCCATTTGGAATTGCGATTCATAGGATTTCCTGACACTGGCACACACTTTTTGCTGGGAATCTGCTGAGAAAGTAGGGAGTGGGCAAAACAGCCAATGCCCCTTTGCTTTCCCCAGCTCTCCTGTTTCTCGCCTTTTGTTGCCCTATTTCCAGTACCACAGGGTTCTTCCTTCCCCCAGGCGCACGTCTTATAGTGTATGTGGTGTAATGAACGGCGGGCAAGGCTGCTGGCCCAGGTGGCATCATCGGAGAAGGTGAGAGTCCTCCTCTGGGCTCTTCCACAGCAACACCCCCTCCCCCGCTGTGCTTCCCACCAGCAGAAGTTTTTCATCCTCCTTCACAGTCAGGCCCTTCTGCAGGACCCAGCCTGGAATACATTCCTATTGCCTCTTTTATCAGCAGCCAATAAACAAACCCCTAGTGTATTTGCAATATCACCCAGCAGGATCATATTAAAACTGTAATACTGGGAGATCAAAATATTCTGGGGGAGAACCAGAAAAATGAAGCTCTAATCGAGGGTAACAGGCAATGGGCTGGCTTTAGGGGAGCAGGAAGCACAGCCTGGTAACCCCAACATAGGTCTGGCTGATAGATGGTCCTCAGTAGATGTTTCATTCATTCATTCATTGCCTCTTGGGTGATCCCCAAGAGAGGCATCGCTGTACAGGGTAGTGGGTGTCATTTGTGTGCCCCTTCAGAAGCATACTCTACCCCTGTCTGCCCTGCTTTCTGCACTGCAGACTGAGCTGTACTCACCCCATCAGTAGGGCTCCCTCCTCTGACTTCCTGTTGAGTTTGACCAATGGGAGCCCTGGAGGGAGCCTGGAGGGACGGAAGGGAATGAAGTCAGGTGTGCAAAGCTGGCTGAATCCCTCTCCTCAGAAGGCAGTCCTCTCCCAGGACTCTCTCATCCCTTCCACCCCTCCAGGTGTCAGGGACATAAAAACTTCTCACTCTTGCTAACCCTGGGGCCCTGCATTAGCCACTCTTGCTGCCCCACATGCAGCCCACATCTTTGTAAATGGTCCCTGAATTAAAGTTTCCTCAAGTTAATTATCCTGACTCGAGTGCCATCTGTTTCCTGCTGGGACCCTGACTGGTACCAGTTGAAAGGCTTGCATTTGATTCCTGGCACTACCATTTACTATCTACGTGACCCTGGGCATACCACTTCACTGCTCTGGGCCCCAAGTCCTTTAACTGTAAAATGAGAGCCGAATCCGATTTTTAAAAATTCAACAACTACTTCTTGCGAGCCTGCTAGGTACCAGGTACTGCACCAGATGCTGAGAAATTGATGGTGAACGCAACCAGGTAAAGAGACTACCACTCTATTTGATGGGCTAGTTTAGAAATGTCTTCTTAGGACGCAGTAATTCTAACCTCTCTGATTCCATGATGGTCCAGTAATTTCTAAAGCAGGAAAAGATTTAGGGAAGGAGCTTCAAAGCAAATTATTCTACTTCAAATTGTGGGCAGGGAGCATGTGGGAGAGGACTGGACGGGGACAGGTGGTCACAAGAGGTCCCTCTAAGACCAGGGACAATGGACAAGGCAGTCAGGGTAAGGAAATGAAATCTGTTGGGAAGAATGATCCAGGACGTGTGTGTGTGTATGTGTGTGTGTGAGAGAGAGAGAGAGCGAGAGAGAGACAGACAGAGAGACAGAGAGACAGAAAAACAGAGAGAGAGAGAGAATGATCACCATCGTTATCATCACCACAGCAATCAGGGAAGAGAGGTATTCCTGGAAAACTAACAAAGTGAAGAGAGAAAAACCGTGCCTGATTGTGTTAAGTAATAACAATCATTATAGTCATTTATTAGGACCATTTGCCATTTGTGTCTAGTTACCAGGCAGCACAACAACATACATGTATCACTGACTATGTGTCAGGTTAATCTTGTTATAAATTATACCGATATGAAAGTCAGTGTTGGGAGGAGGGATAAATTGGGAGATTGGGATTGACATATACACACTACTATATATAAAATAGATAACTAATAAGGACCTACTGAACAGCACAGGGAACTCTACTCGGTACTCTGTAATGGCCTATATGGGAAAAGAATCTTAAAAAGAGTGGGTATATGTATACGTATAACTGATTCACTTTTGCCGTACAGCAGAAACTAACACAACATTCTAAATCAACTATACTCCAATAAAAATTTAAAAAAAAAAAGAAAAGAGGGCTTCCCTGGTGGCGCAGTGGTTGAGAGTCCGCCTGCCGATGCAGGGGACACGGGGTCGTGTCCTGGTCCGGGAGGATCCCACGTGCCGCGGAGCGGCTGGGCCCGTGAGCCATGGCCGCTGAGCCTGCGCGTCCGGAGCCTGTGCTCCGCAACGGGAGAGGCCACAACAGTGAGAGGCCCGCATACAGCAAAAAAATTAAATTAAATTAAATTAATAAAATTTAAAAAAGAAAAGAAAAGAAAGTCAGTGTTACATAAGTAAGGTGAGTCATCTCTGTTGCCACCCTGGACACTGGGGGCTCCCTGAGAAGCCTGCAGCCCCCCTGTTCTAGGCCTTCCCGAGGTGAAGCTGGACAGTGGCTCTCCCTAAGTTGGAGGGGGCAGCTGGCAACAGAAATGGGAGTTTGATCTGGCTTACTGAGCTTTTTAAATTGAATTTGAATTCTCAGCTTTCTCAGCCACAATTGTCTTAGGCTGTCACATTATCCATGGCTTCTCCTCCCTTACCCCTGCCAGTGTCTGGGCTTTTTCCATCTGGGCTGGGACTTTCTTCCATGCAACATGAGAGGTTCCAGTGTAGACAGGCTGTGTTTTCACAAAGGTAATAACAGCACTTATGGTTCCCACAGTCCTTTCCATACTTCTCCTCTTGCAGTGGTAGCTTTCAATTTCAGTGATGGGGACAGAGCAGGGGTTATCCCCGTTTCAGGATAAGCAAAGAAAGCCTTAGAGAGGTTTGACAATCTGTCCCCGTTCATGTGGTCGGCATGTCCAAGCAGAGCTGGGGCTTCTCAACCCTGGAGTCAGGAGTGAGCAGTTTTCTTCTGTGCAGTCTTGATGTCAGGGAGACACTTTCTGTCCATATTCAGGGCTCTGCTGGGGATGTCCTGGGTTGGTGGCCCTCTTTGGTTGTGGTGCACACCGAGTCTGTGTCTCCCAAGAGCAGCCTTCTCCTCCCTCTCCTTTATGGCCACCGGACAGATAATTTTCCTTCAGGTGCAATTCTAGGCTCTTGCTTATTCTGAAATGCACCTGTCTCTATTTCTCTGTAGAGGCAATCTTTTCTTTTGAGGGTGGGTGCAGAGGTGGCCAGGAAATAAACTCCAGCCGTGGAACCAGACCCTGGTTTGAGATGGGGAAGACCATTCCAGATGCTTGCTTCTCCTGCATCTGTCCTTCTTGGAAACCATTAGAGCCTACGCTATGCACAGCTGGGAAGAGGTACCCTGGCTCTGGACCGGTTGGGCTCCATGTTCCTTTTGTCCACACTCTTCAACTGGCTCCAAATGCCTGAGTGTGATATTCAAAGTCCTCCAGGGTCAGACCCAAGGTACTTTCCATTCTGAGCTTCCACTGACTTCCTGCCCTGGGGCCCCAGAACACACAGTGTTCTAGACCCAGTGAACCACTCACGGTCCCTGGATACCCTGGTACCATGTGTGTGTGTTTGCAGATCTCTCTCTCTCTACCCAGCCTCCCCGCCTTTACAGGCGACAGACCACTGTGTGGTCTGTCACAGAGTGTGGGACATGTGCCTGTGCTGGAGCATGGGGTGCTTTGGGGATATGGCAGTAAGCGACACGGAATAGCACTGAGTTACCTCGTGGGAAAGTCAGCCCCTTCTCCACTCTGGCAGGCCAGGGAGAAGACCCGGTAAAGGGCAGCACACATTCACACCTCTTTAACACCTCTTATCTCCCTTTTAATTACAAAGAGCGCAGGGCTCAGTCAGAGCTTTCACAGGCAACAGTTTCTAGCATAATCTAATAACATCGTTATATCTCTATATTTTTTATTATGGCAAGTGATTTTGATTCTCATTTAAGGATGTGGTATAAAGTGTCCTTTTAAATAAACGCTTTATTTATTTATTTAAATGAATGTTTCCTCGTAAAATGGGGATTAAATGAGATAATGCACATATCTGACCCTTTGTAAGCTCTTAATGACGGTGAACTGATTTGAAATAAACGAGAAACTGCCAACTTCCCCACCAAGAAAGAAAGAAAGAAAGAAAGAAAGAAAGAAAGAAATGCTTTAAATAAATGTTTTCTAAGTTATAAAAGAATGTCCCAAGCTAATGAGAAATATTAATTCAATAATTATTGGCATACAAAAATGACAGCAGTTATAAGGATGGTACATACACGATTAAAGCTGGGGAGGCAGATCAGTGGTGTTAGCATGGGTACGAATACCAGCCCTGCCTGACTTGCTGGGTGACCTTAGGCAAATACTTTCCTGTAAAAGGAGGATGATAAAAAAATAAATAAATAAATAAAAAAAAAAAAAATAAAAGGAGGATGATAACAGTACCTTTCTCAAGGAATTGAATTAACATAATGAATGCAAAGCACTTAGCCCAGTGCCTGGTGCGTAGAAAATACTCAATAAATGCTCGACACCATCTGCCAGCCTAGTTTAAATGCCACCTCTTCCACGAAGCCCTCCTGAGTACTTCAGTCGGAAGTTCTCTCTCCATACCCATACCCCACACAGGACCTAGCACAAGCCGAATGATTAATATGCCTCTGATTATAAAGGGATTCCCTTTTTGTCACGGGTTTGGTTTACAAAGGCTTGTACCCAATTTTCTGGGATTTTCTAAAAGACCCTCTCCAATCTTAACATGCTGCAGAGTATCCAGAAAAAAACTTAAAGATTCTAGGGCAAAAAAACAGAGGCTGCTTGTTTAATACCAATTTACACCACTATTGTACTCAGACTGCTGGAATCAGAGTCCTGCCTATTCCTTTTTTCTGGAGCAAGAGAGAAAGACCCTAACGTGGGAGAGATAGGAGTTACAGAGTCATGGTTAGAGGAATGCGAGGCATAAGGAGAGCGTAGTCGCCCGTCATGGATCTTAAGGGGGTACAGGGAAGATGGCTGGCAATGGAGGGTGAGACAGACGCAGAGACAGAACTCGGATGGGGATAAAAAGGTGCACAGTTGACACTCTCAGCCTTCAGGATAAAATGTCCTAAGTGAACCCTATGCAAACCTTTTGCACAGAGCTGGACAATTACAATCAGGGAATAGAGTAATGTGTGAACCTGACTCTAGGAAGGGGACAGGCCCTCCTCCATGGTTTCACCACCTTGCTTAAGTCTGTTTGCTGAGGGCTTGTGTCTTGTTTGAACCATTTATTTCCCGTCTTTTCAGAAACTGCGCCAGATCCTCTTTGGAAATACAGCCCAGGTCTTCAGCTCTGACTGGACAAAGGCCTATTTCCGGTTTCATGATCCTTTTTCTGACCTGGCTTTCGCTTTGGAAGTGGGAAAGGTAATAGCAGGTGATAATTTTTTTTTTTTTTTTTTTGGTGGTACGTGGGCCTCTCACTGTCACGGCCTCTCCCGTTGGGGAGCACGGGCTCCGGACGCGCAGGCTCAGCGGCCATGGCTCACAGGCCCAGCCGCTCCACGGCATGGCATGTGGGATCTTCCAGGACCGGGGCACGAACCCGTGTCCCCTGCATCGGCAGGCGGACTCCCAACCACTGCGCCACCAGGGAAGCCCAGGTGATAATTTTTTAAAGTCCTAATCCCATGCTCCCTGTCTGTGTTTCCTTCCATCCTCCTCCATACGAGGCATGTTTTCATTATCATCATATGTAGAAACATATCGACGATTTAAAATGTAACCTTAAATGATAACAGACTGTTGAAAATTATGACATGCTATCTAGGATGTCACAAAGTCTCAAACTCCTCCCCACTCTCTTCCAAATTTTCGTTTTCCTGGCACTTTTCTCCAGGTCCTAAGCATTCCTAAGAATCTAGAGGCTGGAAGAGATCTAGGAGTTTCTTTCTGGCTTGTTTAAAACCTCAATAATTCAAACCATTGATCCCTAGCCAGGCAGAATTTCAAGAGCTAGCCGACTGGTTCCTTACCTCCTGCAAATCTAACGGTTGGACATGAGGCACGAGCCCAGTGAAGGTGGGGCGGAGGGGGACAGGCATCCCGGGGTGCCCGTCTATGGGGCTCCACAGAGAAGCTGGTCATTGCAGATTCTAGCCCGGCCACAGCCCATGGGGAGCGGTGGCACATGTAGAGAACAGTGGCCCTTCACTAAGACTAGGGGATGCTGTGTCCCAGAAGGGAAAAGGCTGCCGAGAAGAATAAATAATGACATCCATTTCCAAGACTTCTCTTTTATAACGTGGGCCCTGAGGGTTCCACCACCATTGTAAACTCCTCACTGTTGCCCCTCCGCTTTTCAGGGAGGTGCCCGAAGCATTCAGATGGCTGTACAAGGATGCATCATCAAATATTTGTTGTTTACAAGGAAGGGAAAAGACTGTAACTTTCTCAGGTAAGAGGCCTATGAAAAGTATTTGCAAAGAATTACACATTTCCCGAGAACCTTTGTAGGCTAGATAACCACCAGGGAAAATTCCCCAGGTTGCCTCAGGAAGGAGACTTGCCTCATAAGAGGACTTGCCTCGTAAGACAGAAATGGCTCTGGCTCTCCCAGAGGGACTGAATTTCGTGAGTAGGTAGAGCTCTTCCAGAGTCCCTTTCAGTGTTCAGTGGCAGGGGTAACACTGACAGTTTTTATGCTCCACTGCAGAGCCCCCTGACAGAGGAGACGAAGCACCAGGTCTCCAGACAGGCTTACCTGACAACATCTGATAGGAAGTCCCAAACTAACAGTTCCAGAGAGAGAACAAAAGGGGTGATGACAAACCTAATAAATGAAGGACTCGTCCTCCTCTTTAATCACGCTGACAAAGTACAGTGTTTGGTAGTTGCCTATTTAAAAAATCAGTTCAAATTATTTTGTTCTTAGATGCTAATAAACCCCTATCAAACTCTATGATATTAGAGGAAACAGAAATAATTAAAAGGCATCTACCTACCCTCAGGCAGGGTAACTTATCACCCAGAACAGGAACTGAACGTCTCATCTATTCTAAGAACGTGAATTACCAGCTTCCTTAGAAGCAGAGCCAGAGATGGGAATTCTTCATGCAGGTGATTTATTAAGGGAATGCATGCCCTCAGGAGAAACCCCTAAGAGAGCAGGGGAGCAGGCTAGGGAAGGAGGAGAAGCAGAGGAGGACTGTGGCTGCCAGTGATGTCTAGCCTCCACCTGAGCCATGGGAGCTCTGGGGGGCAACTGCTCCATCTGCAGATAAGGGGGCGGGGCCTTCTCACCTCCCACCCTCATCAGGCATCCGCTATGGACCCTCCTATGGGAAGGTGGCACAACTCCCAGTCACTTCCAGGGAAGGTGGCTCCAATTCATCAGAGAAAGTTGAGAAGTATGAGCCCCTAGCAGCAGTGCCCAAAGCAATGGGGGGGGGGTGTCCACCAACTGAGCAAAAGGGATCCCAAGGGATCCAGATGGAACACATACAGCATTTGCTCCCTGAATAGCAAGCACTTAGCACAGTACCTGGCTTGTGGCAGGTGTCACATAAATGCTAATGAGTAATTGCTATTATCGACCTGCTCCATGAAGCCTTCCTGAACCTTCCCAATCACAAGTTCTCCCTCCTGCCCCTGTAGTCTCACAGCACTTTGTTTGACTCTCATTCTACCTTGGACAAGGGTTTTGGAGTGTGAGGGTCCTGCTACTGATTTCGATATCACCATAGAGCTAGATGGATTCTATAAATCAGGAGTCCCCAACCACCGGGCCACAGACTGGTAGCAGTCCGTGGCCTGTTAGGAACCGGGCCACACAGCAGGAGGTGAGTGGCAGGCGAGCGAGCCAAGCTTCATCTGTATTTACAGCCGCTCCCCATTGCTCGCGTTACTGCCTGAGCTCCACCTCCAGTCAGCATTATGGTGAGCTGTATAATTACTTCATTATATATTACAATGTAATAATAATAGAAATAAAGTGCACAATGAATGTAGTGTGCTTGAATCATCCCCAAGCCACCCCCCCCACCCGTTCGTGGAAAAATTGTCTTCCACGAAACCGGTCCCCGGTGCCAGAAAGGTTGGGGACCGCTGCTATAAATCATGGCTGAGTTCATTCACTAACCTCTGTCATGTGTTTCTTCACCAGGAAGACAGTTGTCAATGTTAAACATTTAGAAAATGAGCATAGGAAAGGTCTGTGATGTAAAGATTGGCTCCCATTTCCGGGGAATTCTCACCCACTGGGATTATTTGATGGAATCTAATGGTTAAGAACAATCTAATGGTTAAGTCAGGAGGCACACTGCCCGCATTCAAATCACTGCTCTACTGCTTTAAAGGTGAATGACCAGGGGCAGAGTACTCAACCTCCCTGTCTTACTTTCCTCATCTCTAAAATGGGACTAATAATATTGATAGCATCCACCTCACAGGTTGTCATAAGGATTAAATGAGGTAATATGTGTTAGGTGCTTAGAACAATTCTGGGCCCAGTGAGTACCAGATGAGTGTAAACTATAAGTTAGTAAGGGGGAAGTGGGCCTCAAATGATTCGTAGGACGTGATCAGTCAGGAAGAACAGACAGAACTTGCATATTAAAGGCAGACAAGTACATGAGAAAAAGCATGGAGGTAGAATGCAGAAACTATGTCTAGGGAACTAGTCCATCTGGGGCAGAGGGTTTGCAAAATGGAAACCTGGGAGATAAAACTGGAAGGATTGTTTGGGGTTGCACTTGGGAAGGGCCTGTGTTATCAGGTGAGAGAGTTTGGATGGAGCCTAGCTGGAGTTCAGGAGAGAAGACAGTGTTGAGATTCAGCAGGGGCAGTAATGCACAGGGAGGGATCAGTGGAGAAACCAGAGGATTAATGCTCTGGGGTGAGGATGCCCGTTCAGTGCGGGCAGAGAGGATGAGGCCCTCCACAATGTTCTCACAGTGTAGGTTGACGAAGGAACCAAACTGACCCATCCTATACTCAGAAGGGTCCATGAAAGTGGAGGCCCAGGCCCTCAGCTAGGGGGCACTCATTGCAATGCGTTCCTACCCTCCCCCCGCCCCGGGCTGAAGTTTGTGCGCGATGAGCAAGCAGGGGCAGAAGCACGCGCTGGCCGCAGCGCTCGCGGGCATCCTGTGGGCCGCAGGAGCAGCTCGGAAAGCCACCATCTGCCTTGTCACCGAGGACACTTACGTCGCCCCGACTCCTGACTACTCTGGGGACGGTTTCACTGAACGGGTGAGTGCACTCCTGCCTGTCCTGTCCTACCAGATAAAGGATGGTGAAGCCTGGGTGAGTGTTAGACTCGCCATGGAACTGGAGGTGGAACTGAGGCTCCTGGGTGGACCTCCACGATGTAAGCATCTGATGTGGCCAAAGGTACCTGCCAAAGAGGCCAGGATCAAGGGCATAAGTAATCCAAGCAGCCAAAATAGAGATGCCTGCTGTGAATTTCTCCTTCCAGAATTCACCATGATCAAGAATACTCCATACCCAACAGAAAGAAGCAGATTCACAGACATAGAGAACAAAGTAGTAGTTATCAGTGGGGAGAGGGAAAGGGGAGGGGCAACACAGGGGGAGGGGATTAAGAGGTGCACACTATTATATATAAAATAAGCTACAAGCATGTTGTACAACACAGGGAATAGAGCCAATATTTTATAATAACTATAAATGAAGTATTACCTTTAAAAATTGTGAACCACTATATTGTACACCTGTAACTTATATAATATTGTATATCAACTATACTTCAACAACAAAAAAATTTTTTAAAGAATATCCCATGCCTGAAATTATCATAAACTCCATTTCCATAGCCACTCTTCTAAACGTGGCTGAATTCTACCTATTAGGGAAAAAATCTGTTTACAGTTTTCCTGCTCAAGACACCATATTGGTTTAAAACTGAGGAATGTAAAAGTGAGGCCGGTGGCCACCCAATCTTACCATGTATGTTTTACAGGGCCTTGTGTATATGTCAGTTTCTAGCCATGTGATTTTGCAATGAAACAAAGAACTCCCTTGAGGTACTAACAGTGAGTTGACATCTTCTAGCTATAACTTTCATCTTCCTTTTCATTTTTATCTTCTATTTCTGATTTATAGCTCCAGCTGTTTGAACTTTTAGAGAAAGAAGCCACGGAGAAATTCATCTATGATCACGTACAGTGTGTAAGTATTTAAGGGTTGAGATAATTCCTTTATGTTGAACTGATCGTACAGGAATCTTCTTCCTTTTATAAAGTGTATTTCTAATGATGCTTGTTAAGAAAAGCAGGTCATTTTGAGGACTAAGAGAGGGCAGAATGAGGGAAAGAGAAACCTGTCTCTCCCTCCCCACAATCTAGAAAGAGGCCAGATCACACACAGGCCCACTCACAAATGCCTCTTTCTCCTTGGCTAATCAAACGCAGAGAATAATACTATAGAGGGCATATACAATAAGATTGCTTTTATGGGAAGAGAAAATGTTAGAGCAGCCTTGCCTCATCTAAGGGATAAAACACAAAAATGGTAGTCTAAATTGCCAAAACGGCCATTCACATTGGCTCAGAAAAATGACTGCCAGTCTGAAAAAGGTGGCCCCCTTTCACGTCTTCTATCAGCACCTTCCACACAATGCCCTCCCCTGCAATGAATCTCCCCCACCTCCTGTGTGGGAAGGACACAAAGTAGGGGATAGGGATGGTGGAAAACGGAAGGTGCTTTTTTTTTTTTTTTTTCCTTTTGCGGTACGCGGGCCTCTCACTGTTGTGGCCTCTCCCATTGCGGAGCACAGGCTCCGGACGCGCAGGCTCAGCGGCCATGGCTCACGGGCCCAGCCGCTCCGCGGCACGTGGGATCTTCCCGGACCAGGGCACGAACCCGTGTCCTCTGCATCGGCAGGCGGACTCTCAACCACTGCGCCACCAGGGAAGCCCCAGGAAGGTGCTTTTTTAAGTTTCCTCTGTGGATAAAGAAATGAAAGTTGATTTTCTAAAGAATCAGAACCTTACAATGTAGCAGAGGAAAATTAGAGTAACCATGAAGCCATATAAATGTGGCTTGTATGGAAAGGGAAAATTTGATTCATGAAACTCACAACCCCATTCCTTTCAAGGGTCATAGGGACAGAAAACTTGGGCATGAGTTCTCAGTCACACACTAGCTACATGGTCTTGCTTAAACTAGTTACCCCAGACCGTCCTCCCCCACCCTCTCTTGGGTCTATGTGGTAGGCAGAAGAATGGTCCCCTGAAAGATGTCCATACCCTACCCCCTAGAACCTGTGAATGTTTCATTACATGGTAAAGAGGAATTAAGCTCGTTAATCAGATGACTCTAAAATAGGGAGATTACCCTGGATTATCCGGGTGGGCCCAGTGTAATCTCAAGGGACTTTAAATGTGGATGAGAAAGGCGTGAGACAGGGGAAGACTGATGTGATGTGAAAAGAGTACCACCCACTGTTGTTGGCATCGAAGGTCAAAGGTGGGGGCCATGAACCAAGGAACGTGGGCAGGGCTGCTAGAACCTGGAAAGGGCAAGGAAACAGATTCTCCCCTAGAGCCTCCAGAAAGAACGCAGGGCTGCTAACATCTTGATTTTAGGCCAGTAAGACCCATTTCAGTCTTCTAACCTGTTAAGATAGAACTGTTAAGATAGAACTGTCTGTTAAGATAGAACTGTTAAGATAAGAACTGTTAAGATAATAAACCTGTATTATTTAAGCTACTAAATGTATGGTAATTTGTTACAGCAGCAATATGAAACTAATGGAAGCTATATGATAGATTTTAAATACCTGACATGAAATGTTAAGCTAGAAGCCTGCTTAGGGACTTTTTGTGGTAGAGGGAGATGTTTAATGGGGCTACACGGAGAGGAACCATGTAAGAAATGACTCTGCCAGCAAACAGAGGCAAACCCTTTCCTCTCTGTCTTCCATCTCTTCAACTCAGACCTGGGAGAGTCTGATTCAATAAGAAAGTCTTTCACATCTGCAAGGGCTTCTTGGAAGTGTAGCCAGAGTTGAGAATAAGATGATTAGAGCTAGAGCTATACATAGGTTTTCCCCCTCGAGGACAAAGAGTTGATAATGGGGACCTACTGTACAGCACAGAGAACTCAATACTCTGTAATGACCTATATGGGAAAAGAATCTTAAAAAGAGGGTATATATGTATATGTATAACTGATTCACTTTGCTGTAAAGCAGAAACTAACACAACATTGTAAATCAACTCTACTTAATTTTTAAACTAATGTTTAATTAATAAAAATTAATTTAAAAATAAAATTTAAAAAAAGACTAAGAGTTGAGCTGGAATAAGTAATGAAAGGAAGCAGAATCAGACTGCATGGTGCAGGTGGGCTTTGCACAAGAGTGGTGTCAAGCGGACCCAAGCTGACCATTACCATAGCCGTGCGGGGAAAGGGCTGGCACCATTTCCTGAGTGAGGGGGCATCTGGCTGCATAGATACTCCTCTGAAGGGCACTCCCTAACCGGGGCTGCGTGTGTGATCAGCCCCCATCCAGACCTTTACCAAACACCATTCACTATCAAAATGAAGCAGTTCTGTGCCCTGTCTTCAGGCAGAGATCACAAGCTAGAGGTCTGAGGGTTACATGTGGGCAGCAGGCCTATTGTTATTATGGGTTGAATTGCATCTCCCCTCTCCCCAGAAAAGGGATATGTTTAAGCCCTAACCCCCAGTACCTGTGAATGTGTTCTTATTTGGAAAGAGTTTCTTTGCAGATGTAATCATGTTAAGATCAGGTCATGCTGGATTAGGGTGGGCCTTAATCCAATGACTGGTATCTTTATAAGGAGACAGAAATTTGGTCATAGACACCGACACATGCAGGGAGAATGCCATGTGATAACGAAGGCAGACTGTCCCAAACCAAGGACACCAAGGACTGCCAGCAGCCACTGGAAGCTAGGAAGATACAAGGAAGGATCCTCCCCTAAGGCCTTCAGAGACAGCATGGCCCGCCTCTGACACCTTGATTTCAGACTTCTAGCTTTCAGAACTGTGAAACAATAAATTCCTACTGTTTCAAGCCATTCAAATTTCTGGCCATTTGTAGGGTAGGTCTAGGAAACTAATACATCTATTACATAGGATCTGCAGCATTAGCTCATATGGTGTTGTATTTTTAAAAACTCGACTTGGTGAACTTCAAAAATAATCAGAGGGCTTCCCTGGTGGCGCAGTAGTTGACAGTCCGCCTGCCGATGCAGGGGACGCGGGTTCGTGCCCCGGCCCAGGAGGATCCCACATGCCGTGGAGCGGCTGGTCCTGTGAGCCATGGCCGCTGAGCCTGCGCGTCCGGAGCCTGTGCTCCGCAGCGGGAGAGGCCACAACAATGAGAGGCCTGCATACCGCAAAAAAAAAAAAATCAGAAAATTCCACGTAAAAACCTAAATGTTCGGGCATTCCCTGGTGGTCCAGTGGTTAGGACTCCTCACTTTCACTGCTGAGGGCACAGGTTCAGTCCTCAGTCGGGGAATTAAGGTGAAGCCACCCCTCAATCTGCACAGAGCAGCAAAAAAAAAAAAAAAACAACAACAACAACAAAAAAAAACACACAAAAACTAAATGTTTAGGTCCTCCCCACTCCCACCCAAAATCAGAAACTCTGACAGCACTAGGCCTGTATTCTAGCATGTCTTCAATCAGCTGATAAAGGGAGCAGTGACTCCCATTAGACAAGTTGTGATAGACTGAATGATGTTACCTAACTGGTAAAAAGGACTCTGCAGATGTGATTAAGTTCAAGATCTCAGATGGGGAGATTATTCTGAATTTTTCTGATGGGCCCAATGAATCATAAGGGTTTTATAAGAGAAAGAGGATGGCAGGAGATTCAGAAAAAGGGATGTGATGAGGGAAGCAGAGGAGAAGAGGCTATGTGATGTGGAGTCATGAACCAAGGAATAAGGACAGCTTCTAGAAGCTGGAAAAGGCTAGGAGACATCATAGCCTCCAGAAGGAGCACAGGCCAATCAGTAGTTTGAATGGAGTCCAGTGACACCAGGGCTGGACGTCTAACCTCCAGAACTGTGAGATGATGGATTCCTGTGGTTTTAAGCCAACACGTCTGTGGTCGTCTGTTAAGGCAGCAACAGGAAACTGACACACAAGTGCTGTCCCTTGCCTCGGGCCCCACCTCTCCCCGTTTCCCTCACGTCCTGGCGTACACCCATTTGGGTTCCCATCTGGCTTCTGTGGGCACTGAAATTTCTTCTCCTGCCTGAAGATCCAGCCCCTGCAAGGGCATAGATAGTGAAGGGGACAAATTAATCTACAAAAGGAAAAGTGCATGCATTTTAGCAGAAGGCTTCCTGCTATAATGACTTTAAAGAAGAGGCTTTAACCCTGGGCACCTTGAAAGCCAGCCAAGGAGCTTCTTTTCTGCAGGTAGAGTATTGACACAAAGCTAAGATAAGGCCAACCAGTGAGAGGCCCTGAATGAGGATGGATTTTATCCTGGAGCTCACAGGGCACCTTTGGAAAGTTCGGAGCAGAAAAGTAACCTGGCCAAGAAAAGAGACAGGGAGAAGTGCCTTAGAGAGGGACAGACAGTAATTTTGCTGTGGTTCTAGCATGTTCTAAGAACTACGGTAGGTCCTGTGCATTATTTCATTTAACTTTTGCAACAATCCTAGGAAAAGGGTCTTTTTATCTACATTTGCAGATGAGATTGAAACTTAAAGAAGCTGGAGTTAATATAGTAGAACTGGTTTTGAACTCAGGTTTGTATAACTCCAAAACTATTTCTAGAAAGCTTCTCTGCTCCCCCTGAGTTTAACAGGATGATGAGGAAGGATGCTCTGATGGAGGGAGGCTGGATAAGGGCCAGCCAGAGCAGCTCTGAGGAACTGAGCTAGGATAGACGCTGGAAAATGGAGAGGAAGTATACACTATGTCTTAGCCATGATTCGAAGAGAATCACATGATAGAAGTGGAGGAAAGATGGGTTGAAAACCAAGAGAATGATGGTGCCATTGGCACGCCTGAAGCAAGGAAAGAGGATGCATCTGAGGGTGGAGGTGACCTAGAGAAGCAGAGAGAGCTCCCATGGTCCTTTCGGCAGCTAGAAAAAAATCTCTCAGGTGTAAATCCTTGAATTCATGCCCACAGATACACAGAGATGCACTGTGTTTATGCAAATGTGTTTTTCCTTTGTTTTTCAAATAGTTCAAAGGAGAAGGAAGCCATGGTGTCGTCTTGTTTCTTTACAGCCTGATCTTCTCCAGAACATTTGAAAGGTAAATTCTACAAATATTTGCACAGGTATTTCCTATAGCTCTGGGGTCACATAAACAATGCTCTCGTGTTGGAAAATATTTTCATGCCTTTTTGGAGACATGAGTGCAATTTTTTTCTAGTGGACACTCTTCTGTTGATTCATCCTTTTCTGTAGTCAGTTTGGCCATATTCGTGGGAGAGTGGATGTCATCAGAAAAGTCTGAATCTACTTTTCTAGCACAGTAGTAGGTTCCTTTTTCTTGTGGTTATAAATATTGGCAGATACCACTCAGGCTTATTTGTACAGTTTTCATAAATGAAAATATTTTATGATTTCTATGTACAATAAAATATATATCCACAAATATTTATTTTGTCCCTATGAAATGCAAAGCCCTTGGCACTGTGGGAGATACAGTTCTTGGCACTGTGGGAAATACCAATAAAAGAGAATATGGCCCTGACCTCCTTGCAGGTTCCAATTTGGGAAAAACCAGGGGTACACAGAGAGACTGAGCAGTCCCAGGTGGTACTTAACGTGCCAAATGAAGTACAGAGACAATGAATCTTAACGGATTCCAGAGGAGGGAGGGGCCCCAACAGATAAGGTGGCCAAGGAAGGCTTCTGGGAAGAAACAGACTTTCTTCTGGACCCTGAGAAAAGGGTAAGCTTTTGAGAGTCAGAGAGAGAGAAACAGAGGGCCCCCAGAAAGGAAGGATTTCAAGCCTTGAAGCAGTTCCTGAAAACTTGTCTTTTGCATATCATACTTTTATGATCTATATTATTATTTGCTTAACAATGTCCTTAAATCAACACACACTTGGGACTTCCCTGGTGGTCCAGTGGTTAAGATTCTGTGCTTCCACTGCAGGGGAGGCACGGTTTCAATTCCTGGTCAGGGAACTAAGACCCTGCATGCTGTGTGGCATGGCCAAAAAAAAATGAAAAAATTCAAAATCAACACACATTTAAATATCATCCTCTTCTTAAACATTAATATCCTCTAAATCACGTAGTTGCTGTGCTAAAGAAAAAATGTATTAAACACATTACTGTAAATTTTTTTAATGCTCATATCTATACCACCTAACATCATGCCATCATTTAGGAAACACTGCCCTGAATTACATCTGATGCTTGACCCACGTCTTTAGGTCTTATTCACAGAAGTGCTTGACCTTCCAGTCCTGTGAACAGGTTCGTTCAAGAACACATACAGCTCCTACAGCTCAGCATCTCCCTCCAGGCGACAACACGAGCCACTTTCCACCTCGATATTATACTGTCCTGGGTGGAACCCTGACCCCTTGGCCCTGGTGAAACAGTAGAGGCTTCAGCCGAGACATGGGCTTAACTCCCCAGCTGGTGGTTTCCACTTGAGCAGTCTGGTCAACTCTGCCTTGGGCCAGCACTCTCTGGAGGGGTCACGTGTCACCGCCCTAAGTCAAGCGTCCCTTGGCACTCAGCACAAGCAGTTTTGCTACACAGCCCAGCACCCACACGGAGCCCACACCCAGGGATTCTAACGTGTGAGGTCTGCCGCTTCGTCCTCCTCCCTGACCACTTATCACTGGCTTCCCCCAACGGCATCCAGAGCTTGCCCCGTCACCTCTGCAGCCCCAGTCCTAGAAGCTTTCCCAGTGACAGATGGAAACGTGCCAGGCACATGGGAAGGACAGTGACCAGGCAAGCCCAAGTCACTGCTGCTCTGCGTTGGGGGGGCGGAGGGAGGAGAGGCTGCATGTCCCTGGAGCATCACCGGCCGTGAGTGCTGATGGCTTCTCCCACTCTGCAGGCTTCAGAAGGACCTGGACGTCTCCACCACTCATCTGCTACGACCAAATGCTGGAGGTTTCCTGTGCAGGCAGGTGGGTTGGAAGACCTTGCCTTTTTATTGTAGCATCTCAATTAGGCTTTTTTTTTTTTTTTTGGCAGTACGCGGGCCTCTCACTGTTGTGGCCTCTCCCGTTGCGGAGTACAGGCTCCGGACGCGCAGGCTCAGCGGTCATGGCTCACGGGCTCAGCCGCTCCGTGGCATGTGGGATCTTCCCAGACCAGGGCACGAACCTGCAACCCCTACATGGCAGGCGGACTCTCAACCACTGCACCACCAAGGAAGCCCTAGGCCTTTTTTTTTTCCCTTTCAACTAAGCATATTCTCTCCTTAAGTGAAGAGTGATCAAATTATCTTTGAAAAACTAAGATGCTCCCCTGAGTTTGTTATCAGATTCTATCTTCCCACTTTCCATTACAGTCCTTTCTAGTTTACCTCTGAGAGCCTGCCATCCCTGAGATTCTAGAAACATTAGAAAATATCTTGACAAGACCGCCCAGGAGTCCCTAATAACTGAAAGAAAAGCACTATGAAAACTTCTTAGCTTCATGCAGCTTCAATCACAACTATGGAAACCTAAGTTTAAAAAAAATATGAAGGGAGGAAGATCCCATGGGGAGTTACGGGGCATGGCTCAAGAAAAAAAAATCAATAAACTCCTGTTTTAACACTACCAAACATTCATGACATACGTTTTCCCAGAATTATATATTGTGGGATTTCATTCTTTTCACTACAAATGATACATTTTATGATGATTAAAAGAAAAAAGAAATTAAGTTCTTGTGTCATCGCTACCTGAAATGTAAATATTTGTAAAATGTGTCATCTAGGCAGTTCTGAACATGATTTTAACTGGAAGAGCCAGTCCACACGTCTTTAACGGCTATCAGAAAGGAAAGTCTCAGGAAACGTTATGTGGGGTCCTGACCCGCAGTGACGTCGGCTATTTGCAGTGGCATAAGGACACCTCAGAGGATGATAGACTTTCACAGGTGAGTGTGTTCCAATTCTCAACCACACCACCAGAGTGTCACTATCTGGACAAGGCAATTCAAATCGGAGCTTACTTTTTCCTTTACTACTTTCCTGCATGCCTTCCACTTGCACATATAGACACACGTGGAGATTTTTCAGCGACTAAATGGAAATATCCAAGTCTACTTGCTTCCTATTTTACTTTATATATTTTTATGTATACAGAGTATAGGTAATACGAGTAATATGCAAATAATTTTTAAACAATACTTGAAATATACAAATAAAGTCTCCTGGCCTCCCCACTCATCAGAAATCAATACTGTCAGCAGAGAATGGTTACCTTCCCAACCGTGTATTATGCAAACATGAATGCATATATTCTATCTATCGCTCAAAGCTTTAAAAAGAATAACTGAAAAAAAAAGGGAATCCCACTTACGAAACACCTCTCAAAAAGCTTTCTAGCTCAGGGGATGTACAACCTCTGACAACCAGAAAGTAGACTGTGCTGTTGAAAACACAGCCAGAGAATTAAGTTAAGATGTGGTTCTGGGGCTTCCCTGGTGGCGCAGTGGTTGAGAGTCCGCCTGCCGATGCAGGGGACACGGGTTCGTGCCCCGGTTCGGGAGGATCCCGCATGCCGCGAAGCGGCTGGGCCCGTGAGCCATGGCCGCTGAGCCTGCGCGTCCGGAGCCTGTGCTCCGCAACGGGAGAGGCCACAACAGTGAGAGGCCCGCGTACCGCAAAAAAAAAAAAAAAAAAAAAAAAAAAAAAAAAAAAAAAAGATGTGGTTCTGTAAAAACAACCAGGAGAGAGAGTGAGGAAGCAGGTATACCCACCCGAACCACAAATCAAAGATGCTTCTGTGATATTTTCACCAAAATGCCATTACAAAACCCAGGGAAGGCAAGGCAGATTCTATGAAAAGCCAACACTTCCTTGGAGCGGCCCTAACGCTAGCTGGGATGGAATTCAATGTGACGGTGACAACCCCCCCCAGGCTCACCGCCCCCCAGCACCAAATGAGGCCCCATTACTCAGAGCCTGTCCTTCACTCTCCTGGTTCCAGCTCAAAATCCCTTTCAACGTACAGGGCTTTACACTTTATAATGTCCTTTTATATCCATAGCTTCATCTGTCTTTCCTCCTACTGTTGGCTCCAGCTACAATGTGTTAATCATGAAATCAGCAGCTCACAACACATACAAATCACATCTGATAGCACTGGGAACGTAGCGTCTGACTTTCACAGAATTAGTATATTTTGTGTACAAGTGTGTCTTAAAAGTTTACCTAGTATTCCCTGAGTTTGAAATCTAGTCCATCATAGAAAAATGACACCAGAAACTAACATAACATTGTAAATCAACTATACTTCAATTTAAAAAAAGAAAAAGAAAAAAATGAGAAGTGACAGATAAGCTAAAAGCAAAAGAAATGAACCCAATCCCATCACCCAGGGTCAATCCTCTCAGAAATGCTTCCTTCTCTTTCTCATATAAATATGTTCTATCCTACTCCTCTGAACCCTGCATTTAACACTAACGTCCTTATATGCCAATGAATATATATCTTTCATCACATTTAATGGATACAATGATTTTCACTGTATGAATGTGAAGACTGTACTTTGAATATGCCCTAGAGAGAATGGATTTATTATTATTATAAAGTTCCTAATCGTTTGTTCCAGACAATTTGGGAATTCATCTTAGAATTTGATATATATATATATATATATATATATATAATGACAAGGAAAACTAAGCCAGAAATAGGGGACTTACAGATTTCATTTTACGTATTTTTCTTTTCTTTCAACCATGCATGGTCACTTGAGGTCCATGGTAAAGCATTCTGTACCAATCAGAGCCCAGTAACAGGCCAAGACTCAGTCTGGTAGGATACACTGGGGGCAAATTTCAAGGAGTGAGGGTGCAAAAATCACAACAATTTTAGTGCTTTGCCTACTATTACAAAGCTCTTTCACAATATTATTTCACTGTATCCTCATTTTAAACTACAAAGATTTAAGGTGTTTCTCATAGTTCTGTCATTTAAGTAGGTAATTCAAAAGCTCTGTTATATCTTTGCACCACCTCTGCTGTTATTTGCTTAATATTTTCCTTTAAATCAACTCACTTTTACAATTTGAATCTAACGTTTTCTGCAGCAGTAATACAAACTATGGACTTGATATGCTATTTTTTTCTAATACATATTAAATAAATAAGGAAACGTGTTTTGTTTTCAAGTTCACCCCTTGTGCCCTGACTTCCACGCCACATGCCACCAAGGGGCACGTGCACCATACTTTAGAAACCTGGTGTAAAAGTGAGAAGGTTCCCATAACACGTGGAAAACAGCCCTGTCCTGGGAACCAGGAGACTTGGCTGGAGGCCTTGCCCTGCCACTCACAGGAGTGTGACTTGGGCCAGTCACTTACCTGCTCTGAGCCTGCTTCCTCATCCACAGACTAATGTCCTAACACTTGCCCTGCAACCACATGACTGATGTGAACAGCAAACAAAACCATGAACGCTGAAGCCTGTTTGGAAAGCCTGAATGACCTCTCCACACATAAGGCTTCATAATAGATGATAAGGAATAACAGTAGAGTGTTTTATTCAGCCATGTTCATTCAGCATCTATTGATTGTGAGATTCTGTGTCCGATACAAAGAGGAGTTATACATGGGCCAATACCACGGACATAAACTGAGTCCTGTAGGAAGGATAGGCAATAAAAACTAAATAACAGCGATCCTGACACTGGCTGCACATTGAAATCACCTGGAGAGTTTTGTTTTCTCAAGCGACTTTATTCTTCTAAAGCAGCTTTAGGCTCACGGCAAAGTGGAAAGTATTTACAAAGGTTTCCATGTATCCCCCGTCCCTACACAGGCATGGCCTCCACATTACCAGTGTCCATCACCAGAGTGGTACATTTGTTACAACTGATGGACCTACACTGACATATCGTTATCATCCAAAGTCCATCGTTCACATTAGGGTTCACTCTTGGTGTTTACATTCTCTGGGTTTGGACAAAGGTACAATGACACGTATCCACAATTATAGCATTATACAGACTAGTTTCACCGCCCTAAAAATCCTCTGCGCCCTGCTGTGCAACCCTCCGTCCCCCCCAACCCCAGTCACCAATGATCTTTTTACTGTCTTCATAGTTTTGCCTTTTCCAGAAGGTTACCTAGTTGGAATCATAGAGTATGTAGCCTTTTTAGATTGGCTTCTTTCACTTAATACTATGCATTTAAATTTCCTCCATGTATTTTCAGTTTGATATCTCATTTCTTTATAGCACTGAATAATATTCCATTGGAATATTGTGAGTAACATTTCATTGAACAGATATTATTCCACTGATAAACCATGGTTTATTTATCCATTCACTTACAAAAGGTATCTTGGCTGCTTCCAAGTTTTGGTAATTACGAATAAAGCTGCTATAAACATCCATGTGCAGGTTTTTCGTGTGGATGTAAATTTTCACCTCCTTTGGGTAAATACCAAGCAGGGCAAATGCTAGATCATATGGTATGTTTAGTTTTGTAAGAAACTACCAAGTTGCCTTCCAAAGGGGCTATGCCATTTTACATTCCTACCAGCAATGGATGAGACGTCCTGTTGCCCTACATTCTTGTCAGCATTTGGTATTGTCAGTGTTCTAGATTTCGGCCATTCTAATAGGTATGTAGTGGTATCTCAATTATTGGGGTATTTTTGGCATCGCCCTGATACTATTAGAGTATATGATGTGGAACATCTTTGCATATACTTATTTGCCATCTGTCTGTCTTCTTTGGTGAGGTGTCTGTCAGTCTTTGGTCCACTTGTAGAGCTTTTAAAACTATCAATGCCCAGGTCACCCTCCAGAACAGTGTCAACTACACGTGTGTAGGACCTGTGTGCTCACACTCAGCCCCACACTTACAAGGTGCTGCACTTGGTTTGATGCTCTGTTGTCACTGCCTTAACATCCTTAACACTTTTTCAACAAAGGCCCCCACTTTTTCATTTTGTACTGGACCCGACAAATTGTATAGCCTTGTCCTACCCAATGACTCTGTTTATCTGGGCTGGAGAGCACCTGGGCATTGAATTTTTTTTTAAGTCTTCAGGTGATTCTAATGTGCACCCAAGGTTAGAAACCTCTGTTCTGGAACAGGGCTGCTTAACCTCAGCACTACTGATATTTTGGACTAGATAATTCTCTGTGATGGGGGCTGTCCTGTGCATTATGGGATGTTTAGCAGCATCCTGGCTTTTACCCACTATGCCCCCCGCCCAGTGTGACAATGAAAAATGTCTTCAGACATTGCCAAATGTCCCCTGGGGGACAAAATTGCCCTGCCTGAATCACTGCTCTAAAAAACAGAAAAAAAAAAAATCTTGTTAGACTTAGCTGATTAAATCCATGGCGTGCAGAATTGGAAAACTAGCTATTTCAACTGAAATTACAAGAAAGAGTATCTTCTTTCAATCAGTATCAGAAAGGTTGACAGCTTTCTATTCCTTTTTACCGTTTGCAAGGCTTTCGGGGCAAGTTTCAAACCTTATCTTAAATTACAATTAAACAGGTGTTTGCTAAATAGTTACTAAGCTGCTCGAACACAAGAAACTATATCGAAGGCTACGCACCCCACCACCACCACCCCTGCCCTTGCTCCAAGAAAGAGAGATTGAGAGAGAGAGAGAGAGCGCCTCAGAGAGGCGAGAATTCACAGCCGTCCAGTGCTACCATTTTCCATGCATTTCTTTTGATACAAGTCAGCTCTGACCAATAGTGCTATTAAATCATGCTCTAAAGAAAAATACCTGCAGAGCCTAAAATATCTTCCAATAATAAAGTGGATGTTTGCTGGGACCTTAAAGTCAATCAAGAGACCGAGGCCTAAGGTAAAAAAAATAAATAAGAGCTTTCCTGCTGGGAAGAGGGCAAAATGTACCCGACCTCAGGACCACCGTCCAAAGGCCCGCTCGCAGATTGGAAGTAGGGCAAAGGATGGCGACAGGCCAGGTTAGCTTTTAAATCTACATAGAAATCACATGTAGGAATCAAAGCTTCCATCTTTTCGAAAAGTGACTAATGTGGCTTTTCGTCCTTTCTTCTTAGAGTCAGTGTTCTCTCCCCAGGGAGACGCCTATGAACCCTACCCGCGGTAAAAATTGCCTGAAATTGTACACTAATGGCTTGAAACCCGGAGGATGTTTATTATGTTGTCTCTCACGTGCGCTTCAAGTTTGGTTTCAGAACAAATGTATTAAAGAGCAGATATAGGCTGGTGGGTAGTATTCTTACTTGAACTGCTGAGATATATGACTATTCGGCAGCCACATGTGTACATATAAGGTTTATTTAATCTGAAGGTGCTTTTTTAGTTTCTATAGCAGCTCATTATATTCCAGGATAAGAGCAATCCTCAACTCATCTATTATTATTAAAATAATTTTTACATAGAATGATTTTATGGATATAAGAATTTTATATTTTCTCATCATCCCTGAAGATGGCATTTTTTAAAGCTCATTTAGTCATTATAGTGCCAACGGCCACTTGTGTGGAGCACGTACTGTGTGCCAGGCTCTCTCTAAGCCACTGGTAATGATATCTTCTTTCATTTCCTCCTCACTTCCACTCAAAGGTATAATCAGTGTTAGTTCAAGTACACTGGCTGTTGTTTGGTCATTCATTTTAGAGATGAGAAAATCCAGACTGAGAAAAGTATAGGAAGTTGCCCTAGGCCACCAGCTAGGGAAGTGTCAGAGCCAGGGTTCTGACCCCAGACCCAGCTACATTCCAAGGCCCCTTCAGCCCACTGTGCCACGTTGCCTGTCATGATCATCTTGGCTTGTTTTCTGATAAAGTGGTAAATACAAAATGTCACCCTGGCATTATATCATCAGAAGTACTTTCGTAATCGATCACATCAATGTATGGACATAGAGATGTAGATCTGTATTACATCATCTATGAGATCAATCACAGGTCCAGTGATGCTGAACTACAACAGTTAGATGGTGGCAAGATCACGGCTCCGTTTTAGAATGCATGACGGTCGTGCTCAACATCTAGAACTTTCTCCACTGACTTCTAGGTTAAAGCAGTGGTGAGTTTGAGTTGCTCATGAACTGCAGGTACTGGTAGCACGCACCCTTTCAAGCACCTGTTACCCTTCACCTGTGCTTTGTCAGACCACAACTCTCGCTTACATGCTAGAAGGACAAGCTCAGGGGCACTCAGAGACATGCTAACCAGAAGCCCCATCTGACTGCCGTGCATACAGATGTCTAGTATTTCACAACATTTTATCATAGAACTTCTTGCAGAGCAACAATTTGCTCAGAAAAGAACCAGATGTGGGTCTAGGGCAATGCTTTAAGCATCACTGGATTGAGGATCTCACAATCGCTCCCCTCCCTTTCTGCTCTGAGGCATGGTGACTCTGCACAGGACACGTGAATATGCCAAAAGCATCTAGGTTTAAGCATTTTATGGGTACTTAGGGACTCCTGCCTGGGGTGGATGCTCTAAATCAGAAGATTCTGTGTAGGCACTGGTAATAGAAACCTAATATAAGAAGGTTTCTGAGTTCAAAAGAAAACCAACGTGCTGCCTGACAGATTCTGCTGTCGAGGTGAAACCCCTCCTGTACCACTGCATCTGTCTTCCCGAAGTGAATCTCTTCTTACTCGGTGACAAAATTGCAGAGATTGCAAAAACACACGTCTTTCAGTCCCAATGTCACAGCCCAGCGGGTGAGATTAAAAAATGAAAAAGGAGCTCTCATTAGATGACATGGCAAGGCCCCCAGAGCCCAGCAGACGGCTGGTTCCTGCAGCACACAGCCAGCTCCCCTCAGGACGAGGCACTATTTTGAAGCCTCCCGTCACTTTTCTATTTGAAGGTACAGGTTTGAGTGTGAGGTTCCAATACCTAAGTGAGAACATAAAGCAGTTGGAATCTAACACCATCTGGAAAGCCTTAGGAGGTTTACATTACCTTCGCACCTGCCACAGAGAAGAAAAATCAACTCTGGTTTTTAGAAGGGACTGAAGCCATTTATATCTTGCTGGATTTATTCCCCCGGCAGCCCTGGCAGAGCACATCACCACCCGAGTCCTACCCTCTTCCCTTTTTACACTTTCCCTTTAAAGAGACTGATAGGAAGATAGCCAACCCTCAAAGTACCAGATGAAGCTCCACCCACTGTTCTCTACCACTGAGTCACTGAGGTAGTGCCCCGCAAACATGACAACATCCCTGCAAACTCACTGAGAGAATTTACATCAACTCAGGTTCCAGGTGGCAGAGATGAGAGTCCAACCACGAGCACTCATGCACACAAATTGTCACCAGGAATCAGCGAAAAACGCACAACACTTCCAACACCTTTCTCTGGTTCAGATCACCGGCTGGGGGCCTTGGGACTTCAACATCAAGCTCGCTGTGCAAAGGCGTACTGTAAGAGCCATTGTTCTAGACGGCAGCATAGGAAAGCATTACGTGGACGCCATCCTCACCCTCTGGTGCTTAGAATTGTCCCGTCCTTCTTCCTATCTTCATAACTTTACATTAAAGGATACATGTTATGGAAGGCTTGACTGCTGCATGTAAGGCTGAACACACTGGGCTTATTACACGATGAGTGAATTTAAGGAGAAAGGTATTTTATTTATAGCACCACTGTATCACAATTTAATTTCCTTCTTACCATGGCAACATGAGGCAACACGCACCAATTCTGCATTGGTGGAATCTCACCAATAAAACATATTTAGAATCCTCCTTTGGGGGAGCTTGGCTGATAAACTGTGTCTACCCCAAAGCAATACAAATTCTTTTTTTTTTAAATTTAATTTTATTTATTTTTTTATACAGCAGGTTCTTATTAGTCATCCATTTTATACACATCAGTGTATACATGTCAATCCCAAACTCCCAATTCATCACACCACCACCCCACCCCTCTGCCACTTTCCCCGCTTGGTGTCCATACGTTTGTTCTCTACATCTGTGTCTCTATTTTTGTCCTGCAAACCGGTTCATCTGTACCATTTTTCTAGGTTCCACATATATGCGTTAATATACGATATTTGTTTTTCTCTTTCTGACTTACTTCACTCTGTATGACAGTCTCTAGATCCATCCATGTCTCTACAAATGACCCAATTTCGTTCCTTTCTATGGCTGAGTAATATTCCATTGTATATATGGACCACATCTTCTTTAACCATTCGTCTTTTGGTGGGCATTTAGGCTGCTTCCATGACCTGGCTATTGTAAATAGTGCTGCAATGAACATTGGAGTGCATGTGTCTTTTTGAATTATGGTTTTCTCTGGGTATATGCCCAGTAGTGGGATTGCTGGGTCATATGGTAAATCTATTTTTAGTTTTTTGTTTTTTTGTTTTCCGTACGTGAGCCTCTCACTGTTGTGTCCTCTCCCGTTGCGGAGCACAGGCTCCGGACGCACAGGCTCAGCGGCCATGGCTCACGGGTCCAGCCGCTCCGCTGCATGTGGGATCTTCCCAGACCGGGGCATGAACCCGTGTCCCCTGCATTGGCAAGCGGACTCTCAACCACTGCGCCACCAGGGAAGCCCTATTTTTAGTTTTTTAAGGAACCTCCATACTTTTCTCCATAGTGGCTGTATCAATTTACATTTCCACCAACAGTGCAAGAGGGTTACCTTTTCTCCAAACCCTCTCGAGCATTTGTTGCTTGTAGATTTTCTGATGATGCCCATTCTAACTGGTGTGAGGTGATACCGCATTGTAGTTTTGATGTGTATTTCTCTAAAAATTAGTGATGTTAGCAGCTTTTCATGTGTCTCTTGGGCATCTGTATGTCTTCGTTGGAGAAATGTCTATTTAGGTCTTCTGCCAATTTTTTGATTGGGTTGTTTGTTTTTTTAATATTGAGCTGCATGAGCTACTTGTAAATTTTGGAGATTAATCCTTTGTCCGTTGATTCGTTTGCAAATATTTTCTCCCATTCTGAGGGTTGTCTTTTTGTCTTGTTTGTAGTTTCCTTTGTTTTGCAAAGGCTTTTAAGTTTCATTAGGTCCCATTTGTTTATTTTTGTTTTTATTTCCATTACAATAGGAAGTGCATCAAAAAAGATCTTGCTGTGATTTATGTCAGAGAGTGTCCTTCCTATGTTTTCCTCTAAGAGTTTTATAGTGTCCGGTCTTATATTTAGGTCTCTAATCCATTTTGAGCTTATTTTTGTGTATGGTGTTAGGGAGTGTTCTAATTTCATTCTTTTAGATGTAGCTGTCCAGTTTTCCCAGCACCACTTATTGAAGAGACTGTCTTTTCTCCATTGTGTATCCTTGCTTCCTTTGTCATAGATTAGTTGATCATAGGTGCGCGGGTTTATCTCTGGGCTTTCTATCCTGTTCCATTGATCTATATTTCTGTTTTTGTGCCAGTACCATACTGTCTTCATTACTGTAGACTTGTAGTATAGTGTGAAGTCAGGGAGTCTGATTCCTCCAGCTTCGTTTTTTTTTTCCCTCAAGACTGCTTTGCCGATTCGGGGTCTTTGGTGTCTCCAAACAAATTTTAAGATTTTTTGTTCTACTTCTGTAAAAAATGCCATTGGTAATTTGATAGGGATTGCACTGATTCTGTAGATTGCTCTGGGTAGTATAGTCACTTTCACAATATTGATTCTTCTAATCTAAGAACATGGTATATCTCTCCATCTGTTTGTATCATCTTTAATTTCTTTCATCAGTGTCTTATAGTTTTCTGCATACAGGTCTTTTGTCTCCTTAGGTAGGTTTATTCCTAGGTGTTTTATTCTTTTTGTTGCAATGGTAAATGGTAGTGTTTCCTTAATTTCTCTTTCAGGTTTTTCATCGTCAGTGTATAGGAATGCAAGAGATTTCTGTGCATTAACTTTGTATCCTGCAACTTTACCAAATTCATTGATTAGCTCTAGTAGTTTTCCGGTGGCATCTTTAGGATTCTCTATGTATAGTATCATGTCATCTGAAAACAGTGACAGTTTTACTTCTTCTTTTCCAATGTGTATTCCTTTTATTTCTTTTTCTTCTCTGATTGCAATGGCTAGGACTTCCAAAACTATGCTGAATAATAATGGCTAGAGTGGACATCCTTGTCTTGTTCCTGATCTTAGAGGAAATGTTTTCAGTTTTTCACCATTGAGAATGATGTTTGCTGTGGGTTTGTCGTATATGGCCTTTATTACGTTGAGGTAGGTTCCCTCTATGCCCACTTTCTGGAGAGTTTTTATCATAAATCGGTGTTGAATTTTGTCAAAAGCTTTTTCTGCACCTATTGAGATGATTGTATGGTTTTTATTCTTCAATTTGTTAATATGGTGTATCACATTGATTGATTTGCATATATTGAAGAATCCTTGCATCCCTGGGATAAATCCCACTTGAACATGGTGTATGATCCTTTTAATGTGTTGTTGAATTCTGTTTACTAGTATTTTGTTGAGATTTTTGCATCTATATTCATGAGTGATACTGGTCTGTAATATTCTTTTTTTCGTAGCATCTTTGTCTGGTTTTGGTATCAGGGTGATGGTGGCCTCATAGAATGAGTTTGGGAGTGTTCCTTCCTCTGCAATTTTTTGGAAGAGTTTGAGAAGGATGGGTGTTAGCTCTTCTCTAAATGTTTGATAGAATTCACCTGTGAAGCCATCTGGTCCTGGACTTTTGTTTGTTGGAAGATTTTTAATCAATTTCAATATCAGTGCTTGTGATTGGTCTGTTCATATTTTCTATTTCTTCCTGGTTCAGTCTTGGAAGGTTATACCTTTCTAAGAATTTGTCCATTTCTTCCAGGTTGTTCATTTTATTGGCATAGAGTTGTTTGTAGTAGTCTCTTAGGATGCTTTGTATTTCTGCTGTGTCAGTTGTTACTTCTCCTTTTTCATTTCTAATTTTGTTGATTTGAGTCCTCTCCCTCTTTTTCTTGATGAGTCTGGCTAATGGTTTATCAATTTTTTTTATCTTCTCAAAGAACCAGCTTTTAGTTTTATTGATCTTTGCTACTGTTTTCTTTGTTTCTATTTCATTTATTTCTCCTCTGATATTTATGATTTCTTTCCTTCTACTAACTTTGGGTTTTGTTTGTTCTTCTTTCTCTAGTTACTTTAGGTGTAAGGTTAGATTATTTATTTGAGATTTTTCTTGTTTCTTGAGGTAGGCTTGTATAGCTATAAACTTCCCTCTTAGAACTGCTTTTGCTGCATCCCATAGGTTTTGGATAGTCGTGTTTTCCTTGTCATTTGTCTCTAGGTATTTTTTGATTTCCTCTTTGCTCTCTTCAGTGGTCTCTTGGTTATTTAGTAGCGTATTATTTAGCTTCCATGCATTTGTGCTTTTTACATTTTTTTCCCTGTAATTGATTTCTAATCTCATAGCGTTGTGGTCAGAAAAGATGCTTGATATGATTTCAATTTTCTTAAATTTACCGAGGCTTGATTTGTGACCCAAGATGTGAACTATCCTGGAGAATGTTCCGTGTACACTTGAGAAGAAAGTATAATCTGCTGTTTTTGGATGGAATGTCCTATAAATATCAATTAAATCTATCTGGTCTATTGTGTCATTTAAAACTTGTGTTTCCTTATTAATTTTCTGTTTGGATGATCTGTCCTTTGGTGTAAATGAGGTGTTAAAGTCCCCCACTATTATTGTGTTACTGTCGATTTCCTATTTTAGAGCCGTTAGCAGTTGCCTTACGTATTGAGGTGCCTCCTAAGTTGGGTGCATACATATTTATAATTGTATGTTCTTCTTGGATTGATTCCTTAATCATTATTTAGTGTCCTCCCTTGTCTCTTGTAACATTCTTTATTTTAAAGTCTATTTTAGCTGGTACGAGTATTGTTACTCCAGCTTTCTTTTGATTTCCATTTGCATGGAATATCTTTTTCCATCCCCTCACTTTCAGCCTGTATGTGTCCCTAGGTCTGAAGTGGGTCTCTTGTAGACAGCATATATATGGGTCTTGTTTTTGTATCCATTCAGTGAGCCTGTGTCTTTGGTTGGAGCATTTATTCCACTCACGTTTAAGGTAATTATCGATATGTATGTTCCTATTACCATTTTCTTAATTGTTATGGGTGTGTTTTTGTAGGTCCTTTTCTTCTCTTGCATTTCCCACTTACAGAAGTTCCTTTAACATTTGTTGTAGAGCTGGTTTAGTGGTGCTGAATTCTCTTAGCTTTTGCTTGTCTGTAAAGCTTTTGATTTCTCCATCGAATCTGAATGAGACCCTTGCCAGGTAGAGTAATCTTGGTTGTAGGTTCTTCCCTTTCATCACTTTAAGTATATCATGCCACTCCCTTCTGGCTTGTAGAGTTTCTGCCTAGAAATCAGTTAACCTTATGGGAGTTCCCTTGTATGTTATTTTTTGTTTTTCCCTTGTTGCTTTCAATAATTATACTTTGTCTTTAATTTTTGTCAATTTGATTACTATGTTTCTTGGCGTGTTTCTCCTTGGGTTTATCCTGCCTGGGACTCTCTGCACTTCCTGGACTTGGGTGGTTATTTCCTTTCCCATGTTAGGGAAGTTTTCAACTATAATCTCTTCAAATATTTTCTGGGGTCCTTTCTCTCTCTCTTCTCCTTCTGGGACCCCTATAATGCAAATGTTGTTGTGTTTAATGTTGTCCCAGAGGTCTCTTAGGCTGTCTTCATTTCTTTTCATTCTTTTTTCTTTATTCTGTTCCGCAGCAGTGAATTCCACCATTCTGTCTTCCAGGTCACTTACCCGTTCTTCTGCCTCAGTTATTCTGCTATTGATTCCTTCTAGTGTAGTTTTCATTTCAGTTATTGTATTGTTTATCTCTGTTTGTTTGTTCTTTAATTCTTCCAGGTGTTTGTTCTTTAATTCTTCTAGGTCTTTGTTAAACATTTCTTGCATCTTCTCGATCTTTGCCTCCATTCTTTTTCCGAGGTTCTGGATCATCTTCACTATCATTATTCTGAATTCTTTTCCTGGAAAGTTGCCTATCTCCACTTCATTTAGCTGTTCTTCTGGGGTTTTATCTTGTTCCTTCATCTGGTACATAGCCCTCTGCCTTTTCATCTTGTCTATCTTTCTGTGAATGTGGTTTTTGTTCCACAGACTGCAGGATTGTAGTTCTTTCTTCTGCTGTCTTCTCTCTGGTGATGAGGCTATCTAAGAGGCTTGTACAAGCTTCCTGATGGGTGGGGCTCAGTTCCCTCCCTGTTGGTTGTTTGGTCTGAGGCAACCCAACACTGGAGCCTACCTGGCTCTTTGGTGGGGCTAATGGCAGACTCTGGGAGGGCTCATGCCAAGGAGTACTTCCCAGAACTGCTGCTGCCAGTGTCCTTGTCCCGTGGTGAGCCACAGCCACCCCCCGCCTCTACAGGAGACCCTCCAACACTAGCAGGTAGGTCTGGTTCAGTCTCCTGTGGGGTCACTGCTCCTTCCCTTGGGTCCCGATGCACACACTACTTTGTGTGTGCCCTCCAAGAGTGGAGTCTCTGTTTCCCCCAGTCCTGTCAAAGTCCTGCAATCAAATCCCGCTAGCCTTCAAAGTTTGATTCTCTAGGAATTCCTCTGCCCATTGCCAGACCCCCAGGTTGGGAAGTCTGACGTGGGGCTCAGAACCTTCACTCAGGTGACTGGACTTCTGTGGTATAAGTGTTCTCCAGTCTGTGAGTCACCCACCCATCAGCTATGGGATTTGATTTTATTGTGATTGCGCCCCTCCTACCATCTCACTGTGGCTTCTCCTTTGTCTTTGGATGTGGGGTATCTTTTTGTTGAGTTCCAGTGTCTTCCTGTCGATGACTGTTCAGCATTTAGTTGTGATACCCGTGCTCTCGCAAGAGGGAGTGAGCACACGTCCTTCTACTCCGCCATCTTGAACTCGCAATACAAATTCTTAACAGAAGATTCCAGTCAAACAGATTACATGGTGCTCAGAGGAATGAAAGGGGCATGATATTTGGCTGGGTTCCATTGGGAGGTGCTCAGTTTTGGTTTTGTGGGACTCCCTTTAAACCAGGTATGTTCTCAGCTGTAATCCGAAGGCTCACCCCTCAGAGTTAAAACCCAAAGTGCTGTGACAGACATTTTCCTCTTGACCAGAATCTCTCAAGGCAAGCGGGACTCTGCCTGTTTAGTGTGGGGTCTCTGGGTGATCACTTTGGGTGTTGGAGATTGTTATATTTATAACTACTTCATTTTCCTCCTACTTAAAATCTTGAGTAGTTTTGAGTTCAGGAAAGAAAACCATTGCATTGTTGCATAAAATCACTACAGTGTGGTGTCAGCCCTTTGCAGAGTATGAATCTGAGTGCCTGTTGAATTTTGCCTACATTACAAAGATTCCATGAAACAATATCATATATGCCTACAGTCTATTACATCCACCCACACATAATTTACAGGAAATTTCGTTTGTTTAAAATCAGCCAGAACATCGACCTGAAGTTCAAATGGAGTGGCTTTTGATTACAAACAGCCCTCAGTTTCCTAATTGGTTGATCCATGTGTTCCAACCTTAACAATCCCAAGTCATATGGATCATATTTTGATTACACATAACCTTAGCACAGGAGGCACCATCGCAAGAAGGTCTGGGAGAGAAAGAGCTTATTTTATAACTATGAATGGCGACAGTGTTCTTTGGAACTTGGGGGCGGCTCCTGGAACTTAAACACATAGGGCTGCTTCAACGGCACATCCTCTGTGTTTTATTTCCGACGTAGCCAATGGGCGACTTGCCCCACGTTTGGTGTGTGAGAGGCTCATGTTATACTCAGCCCAGAGGGGCCAGTGCTGGTGTGGTACCACCTGCACCCACTATGAGCGTATCCAGACTGGGGTGCTGGGTTTGCACCCCTTTTTCCAACTGTCAACTAAAACTGAGGTCATTTCTTTTGAACACAGTAATATAATTTTTCTCCAGTAGCTGAAGAGAAAAGCTTAAAGACAAAAGCACCTCTGATTCACCCACTCACCCACAACTGAAGAATTTAAACTCTAGAAAAAGGAAGAGATTTGAATAGAGCTATTGAGAAATCAGAATGTCAAGTTATTAGCCTTTAGTACTTGGGTTTACAAAACACGTGACCATTTTCTGAAAGCTGGATTTCCCACACAAAAGAATTTGCTCCTGAGCACACAGGACAACTTGAAGGACTGAGAAGAAAAGAAACAGAACTGAATCCTTTTGTCATGGGAAGACGTGCCAGGGCTGAGGGTCCAGAGCTCTCCCTGGCATCGTGGGAAAATGCTGGGGGTTTCCATGTAGCTCATGTTTATCTCTTTAAGTAGAAAAAAAAAATTTTTTTTAACATTAATGAGTTTCAATGGCATTTAACAAAATGTGCTTCCCTGCCTCTTCAAACAATAGGGGAGACACCATTAAGAAAAATACACTATAATATCGAGATACCCTCAGGGGCTACTGCAGTGTGCAGGACCCTTTGTTACAGCACCTCCCAGAGTGGGGTTTTTGTGAATCTAATGCACTAACTTGAAAATTCAAGGCTGAATTGACAGTTGCCTGGAAAAAACAGATAACAAGCTGATTAAATCAGTGAACTTAAAATTATAGGTGATATTAAACTAGTACACTCAGCTCCAAGTACCTCTTCACAATTGATCTACACGTTAACACGCAGATATAGGTATATCTGTGTGAGTGAGGGTGTGTGTGTTCCCCTTATTTCCCAGAAGCTTTTTTTTTGTATTCAAAATATTCACTACTTCCATATTCTAAATAGTCTCTTTTTCCTATATTCTAAATGGTTAGTGCTGCCTGAATGACCACCTGCTGAATGAAATACTGTCCTACCTTGGGAACGGGGGTAAATACACTAGTCAACAACAAAGACCACTTGACGTTCTCTTGTTCCACCCCTACATTTCTATTTCAGTTTATCTATTTATTCTCCACCTCACTTCCAAACTGAACTGAGACGGTTCCACCTCCTCCGTGAGCCCATCCCCAAAATGTTTTAAAATACAATCCATGCAGAGAAAAACTGCAGCGTCACCACCACACCATTCATAAATGCAAATTCATTCATGATGAAGCTTTCGTTTGAAATCTTCCTTCACACACTGCACCCTGCGCAGCTCCCAGCGCAACGCCGAGCCTCCAAGCTGCTTTTTGATCCTGATGCCATATCAGCATCTTTCACAATGTGGCCAAATCTCTATGTTCATCTGCATTCCCCTCTCCCCTTGCAGGTGGGCAGCATGCTGAAGACTCCCAAGTTACCTATTTGGCTGTGCAACATCAACGGAAATTACAGCGTCCTTTTTAGCACAGACAGGCAGCTGTTATCAGACTGGAAAGTGGAGCGCCTCTTTGATCTGTACTTCTACAGTGGCCAGCCCGCACAGAACAAGCCTGCGCACCTTACCGTAGGTGAGCATTCCAGATCCCAAGCGCCCTGACCTTTAACGCGCTCAGAGAGATGCGGCTACTGCCGGTTCACAGCTCATGCTAGCTCTACAGGAAGAGGTAGAAGTGTGATCTCTGAGATGAAACCTAGGCATCGATCCCATGGGCCTAACCTAAGCATTGTAACGTGGAAATTCTAAACCTGCTTTAAATAAGGGCAGGGGGTCCGGAAGTAGCACAGAGGAACCAACAACTTTTAGGTAAGAGAAAAAACAAAAGGTTGAGAGTCAGATTTCCAAAAAAGTCTTCCCTGGAGTCTTCTATCTGTGAGCACAAGGCATGTAATGCCCAAGGAAAGAACTAGAAAAAGAAAGGGATGGGGCAGGGGGGTTCCAACTGGTCTATTCTATCCCAAGAACAAACATCAGATGATCAATCATCCTGGGACATAGTAACGAAACTGAGAGGGCATTTGTGTTCAGATTAGTTCAAAAAGCATTTTGGAGGCCTACTAACAGCCAGCCACTAGGAAAGCAACGATAATGAAGGTACAGTCCCAGCAAACCTTAGAGGTTCTGCTCCAAGGGCGACCACACAATCCACTTCAATTCCCACCATATTTTTTTAAACAC
The DNA here is from genome assembly GCF_949987515.2 of Delphinus delphis. Classification (NCBI taxonomy): domain Eukaryota; kingdom Metazoa; phylum Chordata; class Mammalia; order Artiodactyla; family Delphinidae; genus Delphinus; species Delphinus delphis. Next base: position 126,605,154 of record NC_082686.1, on the reverse strand, counting down.
ATGAGGAAAAAAGACTAATCTTAAGATGTCTTTAAACATTGGCCTTTTGGACAAGGGAAAAACCATGATGAGACTGGGAGGCTGTATCTGGTACCTCGGCACCATAGGCGGAGCCTTGCTGATTTGATGTCTGACTCTTTGCATTCAGTATCACAGGTCTGGTGTTAAGCAACTTGTCATTATTATGACTAAATTTGGAAAAGTATCTAAGTGACTGCTTTATCTGTGTGACTCCTAATTCTTTTTCTCTACTTATGAGAAATATCTATATAGATATATAGATATACATGAGCCCATTTCATTTAGTGGGACATTGACAATACATTCCTTAAAATATATCATTGTTTCTACTTTACTCTCTTCTTTGAGGAAAGCACCGTTTTTTGTTTTTGTTTTTATTAGCTCACATGCATGGCAAACGTTTTGTTCTGGGTGCTGTGTTGAAAACTTTACATACATTATCCCATTAAATTCTCCCAACAGTCATCTGAGGTAGATACTATGATATTTACTTTACACAGAGGAAACTGAAGTGGCCAAAAAATGATTTCTAACTGAGTAAATGAGGCTGAGAGATGTTAAGTATCCTCTCAAATGTCATTTGAGACCAACCTGGGCCTGGAACTCAGTTCTTGACTACTCATGAGAATACTTTGCCCTTCACCCCCAAATGCAAAGGTACTCTTAGAAGCATTGAGAAGTGGTAAGCTCTCTCTTTTCTTGTTTTTCCTGACAACATCTGGTGACCTACACCCGGCTCTATGTGTCCCATCTGGTGCTGGACCATGCCATTCCATGTCATCAATATTCCATTTCCAAACTCTACAACAAACCAGGTTATCATGGTCGTGTTTTGTATGGGGTGAGTCTAAATACCATCATCTACTAGAATCCCCCTCTGCTTACCCAGTTCTAGGAACACAGCTTCCTGAGCCCAACTCCTGCCCACCCATCCTACCTTCCTTCCTTCCTGGCTTCCTCCAAAACCGTATACTATACGTAGGCTGGGGTCTAAATGCTGGCTGTTTCCCCCCTCAGATACTCATTCCCATCACTGGGAAAGAGTCCGACATGAAGATGAACACAGGCCAGGAAGACGGTTTTCTCCAGTGGAGGCAGCAATCAGAACTAGGTGGGGAGAGGCCACCGTCAGCTGGAATGGAACCGTTCCCCTTTACTAAAGAGAAAGCCAGGATGTGCAATGAAGTCTGAAGTGTCAGCACCGCTGGGATACAAAGCCTAATTGGGGGAGAGACCATTTCACATCTACATTCCTCATTCCGAAGCCCCACCAAACCCCGCCCGCCGTGAGCAGTCTGTTCTTTCTTTGGTCCTCTATGAACTGTCTGCAGTTGCTATATCAGTGCTGTAGGAGACGTGCAGGCCACTTCCTGCAGCATCTGGAAGGTGTGTCCTCTATACTCACCTAGACTGGTGCCTTCATTTTTATTCAAAAGAGAAACTGAAGTCTCTTTCCTTCACGTTCTCTCCAAATTCCTCTCTTCTCGGTGTGATTCTCCCCGGGGATTATGGAAGCAGGGAGCTAGCTTTCATTTGGGGATGAAGTTATCAGTAATACATCATCAGATTTTTAGTTATGGCAAGAACTCAAGCCTTCTCAAAGATTTCCTGGTATGAAGAGCATTCCCTTCCAAGGTTACATTTTGAGTGCCCACATTAACAAGTTCTTGTCATTAAAATAGTAAATGGGCTTGAAGTGGGGTCTATTCCTGGTAGGCTGGCTATTGCAACTGGCTGGGAGTTCAAGCCATCAAGGAGAGCACACAGAAGGAGAGATTCTTTCTACCAGTGCTATGTTTGCTTCGTTTCTTTATAAGCTGGATATAAATACATAGACGGACAAACAGATAAACTGAAAAAGAAGTCTGATTCCTAGACAAAATAAAATTAGATATAAAAGTAAAACGTCTTCTTATGTCACTGTTCAAGGGGGAAAACAATTCTTTTTAGAATATGATCTTTCCCTGTCCTGTTGCATGCTTACACTTTTTCTGTAGAAATACACAGAGCAAGACACATATTCTTTCTAAAAGAAGCACATGGGGACCATCTAGACCTTTTTCCTACCCACCTCACCGGTCTACCGACTCATAGAATTAGGGCTTTGTAGTCATAAGCCAAAGGTTCGTTTGCAAAGAACAACTTGTGTGCACCCGTTGTCCAAATTAATTTGTTAAGTGCATTTTCTTTTGGCTCGAAGAATAATGTTTCAACTTGAGAAGCATATAGAAAATGAAACTTCAAGGTGAATAATGAATTATGTCAAAAGAAAAAGGCAATATGGCTTGGATTGCCGATTACAGCATCCTTATCATTGATGCTTTCATTCGGGATTTTAAATACATTGGACAAGTGAGTGGATCCCTACAGACCCTCAGCATACTGCTTAGTCTTAGCAATATTGTGCTTTTCCTGAGGTGCGAGCCTGTTTTTGTTTTACGGACACTGCCTTATTTCTAACCAAATCTCCCTTTTGGTGTGGACTGCTGGAAAGCTTAGAGCCTAATGAGAACCACAGCAAGTGCATCGGTCAGAAACCTCCCAGCCACAAGTAAGAGATCTCACTAAAATTGTCTCACATAGCAAGGACATTCCTTTCTAACAAAATGGTCCAGATAGGGGCCCGTGACTCTCTTAGATCAACCACGGTTCATCCTCCAGGACTGAGCACAGGATACTCGATATCAGAACAGAATCAGGACTCTGTAGAAGGAAGAAGGGCAGGACAACCTGTTGTGCAGACAACCAGCAATGTTGCCTTGCAGTATATTAGTCCTTACAAAAGGCATTTTTTAATTGGCCTCATTTCTGAATCTATTTTCTATCCTACCCTATTTTTCTTTTGAATTCTTAATTGATTTATAATTTATGTTACTTTGCTGTATTTTATGTGCTGTTATACTATCTTCAATTATTCCTGGAACAAATGTATTAATAAGTAAAATAATAGAGGAAAGATTAAGAACATGTTTTATACACAGTTGTATAATAATTTTGACATAGAGAGGCATTAATCACTTTGTATGTCAGTATCCAGTGAAAATGAGTGTTTATTTCATCTTAGGAACACGGCACCCAATAATGTTTGATTCTTTTTGTAACGTGGAAACATGTTATTGAAAAGCAGCTAGAAATTTCCTAGGACTGGCAGTTCACCTTTGAACTTTCTGTGTTTTGAGATAAATGACTTTAATTGTCCTGTCAGCTTCGAAAACAAAAAGCAGGAAAAACCTATTTGTGTGAAGATAGAGATAATAATTTTTCTGAACAGTTACCTAAACTGAATGTGTTTTTAGTGAGACCATGCCCCTGAGAAGACGGCATATACTTTTGGTATGTCCCTCAAAATCATTGTTTGTTCTTAGCGAAGATGCCCGTATCATTTTTGTCAAGGGTATGCTCACCAATGTCACAAGACCAGGCGGGACCAGGCCAGGGGGCAGGCGGGCCTGAGTTTCCCTGGCCAGGTTTGGCATATGTTCAACCTTCCATCACACCTGGACCTGATTTTATTTACAAGTTCGTAACACAAACTATGGATATACACTGTGGACTGTTGTAATTGCCTCGTCAGGGCCTCAGAGACACAGCAGTTCACTCATTCATTCAGGGAGCTTTTTATTTATTTATTTATTTTGCGGTACGCAGGCCTCTCAATGTCGTGGCCTCTCCCGTCGCGGAGCACAGGCTCCGGACACGCAGGCTCAGCGGCCATGGCTCACGGGCCCAGCCGCTCCGCGGCACATGGGATCCTCCCGGACCGGGGCACGAACCCGTGTCGCCTGCATCGGCAGGCGGACTCCCAACCACTGCGCCACCAGGGAAGCCCACAGGGAGCTTTTTAAACATCACCTATGTGCAGGCACGTGGCTGCGTGCTGGAGAGATACAGTGAGCAAACTCAGCCGTGGGCCCTCTTCCCTCTGGAGCTCTTTTGAAGCAAAGGCTTTCATCAAGAAACCACTTTCGTGAATATAAGCTTGGAAACTGAGATAAGTGTTCAGAGGGAAGGTATTTCTGATGTGTAATAGCTTCTAATAAAGGCTGGAAGTTCAGGAAAAGGCACCTCTGAGGAACAGAGGGCTAAGCTGAGGTAGGAAGGCTGAGTGGAGATAAGCATGGGACGGGCAGAGCGACGAGCAGGTGCCAATCCCTGCAGTGGACACGCTTGAGGAACAGAGAAGCAGCGGGTCTGCCAGAGCGTGGCGTGGAGCGTGGCTGAGAAGCAGCTGGAGGGGCAGGGAAGGACCCACCACAAGGCACTGTAGACTAGGAGGCATGGGTTTGGAAGGTTTGCAGTGGCCTGAGAAGATGTGCATTTTGAGAAAATGCCTCAGTGTGGAGAATGGATTAGAGAGCCCACGGTGGACACGGAGACTACTTAGAAGCCTACAGCAGGGGTCTAGACAAGAAATGACCAGAGCAGAGTGGTGGCAATAAAGGTCGGCCAAAGTGGGCCACTCAGGAGAAACTACGTGGTGGGTAAAGCAGACAAGGCCAAGAGATCGATTGCTGGGGCGGGGGTGTGGGGGGAGGTGAGGGTGAAGGAGGCATCAGGAATAGCTTCTAAGCTTCTGGTTTGAAAGTTGGATGGAAGTTTTTTGTCTTCATTGGATTTAAAAACACTAAAAGAACAGCCGTTTTGGAGGGGAGGAAATCCCAAGTTCGGTCTTGGATGTGAAACATTCACATGCACAGGCAGAACAGTGGGTTAGAAATAAAGATCTGGACCTCAGAGGAGAGGTTTGAACCACATAAATACATTTGGGAGGTACCAGTGGTGAGGAACATGGTGGTCGGGAATAAATTTGCCTGAGGAGAATATGATGTAAGAAGAGAACTGGGCCTGAATCTGAGCCCCGAGGAGTTCCACTGTTAGTGGTCATGCAAGTTCTGATGAGCCTGGAAAACAGACAGAGAAGGAGCAGACAGAGATATAGGAGGTGGCCCTCAGATGACATCTGAATAAAAGGTATTTTCAGTCAGTGACTCTTTATGTCAAAACTCAACCAGAGAGAATGGACTTCGAATAAATACAGCCTGTCAGTTTCAGGATAGCCGGAAATTAATTCTGTTGAATGTATTCATATCCCCTCTCTTTCCAAGAAGGACCTGGGGTGGCTGATAACTGGTAAACTTTCTGGAGAACTTGGTGTGTCTTTTTTTTTTTTCCTCCAGTTATTAAACCCAATTTTTAAAACTTCTCACTGCTGTCCACAAGGTGGTGCTATGAGAGTGACTTTTTCAATCTCATCAAAAATAATTAAATGTGGTCAGTTCAATCACACACACAAAAATAAGCAAATAATTATAAAATTGATGCGACGGATATTTAATTTTTGTGATACTTAGAACTGGTGTCACTAAGCATGGCGGGTAGTACTGCTCTCCTTGGAGTCTTTCTGTCTCTTCAGCTCCAATGGCGGTGAGGGGGGAGGGGTGTGGAGGGGGTGCAGCAAGAACTATAAATGTTAGCTCTAAAATACTTCCATCCGCATTGCCGCCTTCCTGGTGCAGACACCACTGGACTATTAAAATAGCTGCCCGGGGCTTCCCTGGTGGCGCAGTGGTTGAGAGTCCGCCTGCCGATGCAGGGTACACGGGTTCGTTCCCCCGTCCGGAAGGATCCCACATGCCGCGGAGCGGCTGGGCCCGTGAGCCATTGCTGCTGAACCTGCGCGACCGGAGCCTGTGCTCCGCAACGGGAGAGGCCACAACAGTGAGAGGCCCGCGTACCGGAAGAAAAAAAAAAGCTGGCCAGGTACTCCTCTCCCTTTCTCTCTTGGCCTCTTCTGTTTTCAACACAACAGTTATCTTTTAAAACTTTGAATCTGATCATATTACATAGTAGAGTCATGCTTATGGACTTTGAACAAAATGCTGAAATCTTAACATGATCTCCAAGAGCCTGTGGGATTTAACTTCTGATTCATCTCATGCCCCTCTCTTGCTAACCACCATGCTCCACCCAAGCCAAACTCACCCCCATCTCAGGAGCTTGGCGCACATCCCCCTCCCTCTGCCAACAGGATGCTCAGCCCTATCTCACTCTTCAGATCTCTGCTTAAAAACCACTTCCTCAGATGGACCTTCTCCGACACTATCCCCCATCTAATAGCTCTCCCAGGTTTGTCTCTCTTAGCACCTTGTTCTCCTTTATACACTCACTGTGGTGGTTAATAATTACATACCTATTTGTATGCTTATGTGTGGAATGCCTAACTACCCACTAGCCCGGTGGTTCTCAAACTTCTTGGTCTCAGGACGTCTTTATGCCCTGAAAATTATCAATGACCCCGAAAACTTTTTGTTTATCAGGGTTATTCTGTTAATATTTATCCTGTTAGAAATTAAAGCTGAAAATTTGTTTAAATATTTATCTATTCATTCATTTAAAATAACAATAGGGCTTCCCTGGTGGCGCAGTGGTTGAGAGTCCGCCTGCCGATGCAGGCGGCACAGGTTCGTGCCCCGGTCCGGGAAGATCCCACATGCCGTGGAGCGGCTGGGCCCGTGAGCCATGGCCGCTGAGCCTGCGCGTCCGGAGCCTGTGCTCCGCAACGGGAGAGGCCACAACAGTGAGAGGCCCGCGTACCGCAAAAAATAAATAAATAAATAAAATTAAAATAACAATAATAAACCTGTTACATGTTAGCCTATCTTATGAAAAACAACTGTATTTTCCAAAGGAAGCAGAGGCATTACTTTACATTTCCATAAGTCTCTTTCAAGGCCAGCTTAACATGAGATGGCTATATATTCTCATATCTGCCTCTTATTTCAATCTGTTGTGATACAATTTTAGGCTGAAATACATGAAGAAAATCTGGCCTCACATAGATATTTAGCTGGAAAACAAAGGAGAAATGGAATAGCTTTGTGGCTATTCTTCTTTGATACTACACCAGAACTCTACAAGTAGTCATTTCTGAAAGGTTAGTTGCAATGCAGAAAGTGAAACCGTATCAACGAGCTTTTCAAACTCTATTATATTAAAATTCATTGGTGTACCTTGCACTTTCAATGCATCTTTCCCATGCACTAGTCATTTGGAAAATATTGCTTTGTTGAATTATGTAGATCATTAAATGTTGTCGTATTTTATAATGCCATATCAAAAACTCGTATGAGTTACTAATGAACTCTTGCTCCATGAAACAACATGGATGGAGCTCATAAACATAATGTTGAAGGAAAGAAGCCAGACAGGAAATGCTACGTGCTACACAGCTCCATTTATATATAGTTCAAAAATAGACAGAACTGGGGCTTCCCTGGTGGCGCAGTGGTTGAGAGTCTGCCTGCCAGTGCAGGGGACACGGGTTCGGGCCCTGGTCCGGGAAGATCCCACATGCTATGGAGCAACTAAGCTTCGCCACAACTACTGAGCCTGTGCTCTAGAGCCCACGAACCAAACCTACTGCAGCCTGCACGCCTGGAGCCCGTGCTCCACAGCAGGAGAGGCCACCGCAATGAGAGGCCCACGCACAGCAGCCAAGAGTGGCCCCCGCTCGCCGCGGCTGAAGAAGGCCTGTGCACAGCAACGAAGACCCAACACAGCCAAAAATGAAATAAATAAAAAATTCATTAATTAACTAAAAAAATAAATAGGCAGATCTGCAGTGATAAAGGTCAGGAGAGCGATAAGCTGTGGAAGTAGTGACTAGCGGGGGTACAAGAGCATTGTGGGGTGCTAGTAATGTTACATTTCCAAGTCTGAGCACTGGCGACACAGCTGTGTTCACTTGCAAAAATTAATCAGAATTATACATTTAAATGTATGCTCTTTTCTATATGCATATTATAATTAATAAAAAGATTTTTCTGAACTAGGACGTTTGAGGATAGACATATAGATCAATGGAAGGGAATTAAGAGTCCAGAAATAAACCCTAAATTTCACGGTCAGTTGATTTTTGACCAAGAGGACAAAACAATTAAATGGGAGAAAGAATAGTCTTTTCAATAAATGGTGGTGGGGTAACTAGATATTCACAGGCAACAGATGAAGTTGGACCCTTATCTCACACAATACACAAAATTTAACTCAAAGTGGGTCATATGTTTAAATGTAAAAGTTGAAACTATAGGAGTCTTAGAAGAAAACATAGGAATAAATCTGAGATTTTGTATTAGGCAAAGGTATCTTAGATACAATACCAAAAGCACAAGCAGTAGAAGAAAAGATTGATAAGCTGAACCTCTCAAAATTAGAGACACTTGTTCTTCGAAGAACACCATCAAGAAAAGACAACCATAGACTGGGAGAAAATATTTGAGAATCATGCATCTGGTAAGAGACTTGTACCCAGAATATGTAAAGAACATGTATAACTCAATAATAGTTCAGTTTTAAATGTGCAGGTGATTTGAATAGAGATTTCTCCAAAGAAGATCTACAAATGGCTAAAAAAACACACAAAAAGATCTTCAACATCATTATCCATTAGGGAAATGCAAATTAACACCCTAAGAAATATTACTTCACACCCACTAGGATGGCTGTAATCAAAAAGACAAGTGTTGGTAAGGATGCTGATTGCTTCATTGCCTGTGGAAATGTAGAATGGTACAGCCACTTTGGAAACCAGTTTGGTAGTTCCTCAAAATGTTAAGCATGAAGTTACCACATTAGCCAGCAATTCACTCCTAGATATGTACCCCAGAAAACAAAAGCCTATGTCCACACAAAAACTTTCATGCAAATGTTTGTATCAGCATTATATTATAAATGACTATTTATAATAGTCAAAGAGTAGAAACAACCCAAAGGTCCATCAACTGATAAATAAACAACATATTGTATATCCATACGATGGAATATTATTCAGCCATAAAAAGGAGTGGCCCACACTGATGACCGCATCACAGTTGACTATAACATAGATGAACTTCAAAAAATTGTGCGAAGTGAAAGAAGTTTGTCACAAAAGACCACATAATATATGATTCCATTTATATAAAATGACCAGAAAAGACAAATCTATAGAGGCAGAAAGTAGATTCGTGGTTGCCTAGGGCTGGGGGGAGAGGGTAGGCAGGGAGGATGGGTGGAGAGTGACTGCTAAAGGGTACAAGGTTTCTTTTCTGGATGATGAAAATGTTCTAAAATTACATCATAGAATTGAATACACACTCTGTACATACACTAAAGAACATGTAAACAGATGAACTTTATGGAACATAAATTATATCTCAATAAAGCTGTTTGTAAAAATTTGCTATTTATAAGGGGTACTAACACCATTTGTTTGAAAGGGGCCATAGTAAAATAATAAGGATCTGATAGATTTGCAAAGACAAGAAGTCTTTGCCTCTGACCAATGTGTCTTGAGAGGCATGACTGTTTATGGTGGAGGGAGAGCCATGGCCACTGAGCCTGCGCGTCCGGAGCCTGTGCTCCGCAACGGGAGAGGCCACAAGAGTGAGACGCCCGCATACCGCCAAAAAAAAAAAAAAAAAAAAGAAGCTGGTACTTTGGCCTATTTCAAACACTGAAATCAGACCCTCCCCTACTTGATTAAGCCCCTTCACCTCTAATTAGCTTTTGTTTTGCATGAGATTGTAACCCAACGAGGAGGGGGGCAGCAATGCAAATGGCCCCTTCCTCTCCCAGAAGCCCCAGCTTCCCTGGACTCTTTCCCCTTTCTCCCCTGGGTGCCTGAATGGCTGACCACCATCCACGAGAGATGTGCTGCGGGGAACACACAGGTTACCCCTCGGCAGCAGCCCAAGAAGCCACGATGTGCAAGAATTAATCAGACTTGACCAGGCAGAAAGACAGGGCAGCCCTGACGGGCAGAACCAAAGTAGAAGGTGAGCAACCTGCTTGAATGCTACTTAAAAGTAAGACAGATTCACTAACTGAGCAATTGAAAGCCACCGGGGAGGAAAGAGCTGTGCAAATGAGCTGGCTAAGTGAACTCAACTGTCACCATAGAAAGTAAAACAGCCCCTGGCTGATGGGCAGTTCACAGGACAGTCTCACAGCACAGTCAGTACCAGGTCTCGGGGGATGTGAGGGCAAGCGTGCCCACTATGAGTCATTTCCGAACGGTGAGTCCAGCTCCGGGTAACATCAGATACACTCCAGAGCCTGAATTTCCAGGGTAATCAAAAGGCAGAAAGTTGTTCCATGCACAGAGCTGTAATCACTGCTTAAAGCCGTTTGTAGCTGCCTCGGCTATTAGCGTGTAAAATGAAAAACCAATTTGGAGTCTTTTCCATAGAATGAGATTTCCCATTTCAAAAAAGGAACAGTACACCATAGAAAATACTTTGCTCCTTGGAATGATCTAGGTCACTTTGCCCTGCATACTCAGGTTGCAGCTGCTAGCGTAATGGAAAGGATGAAATCATCGTCCAAGAATTTAAGAGATCCAGCTATGTAAGGTGTGACGGATCTCCTTGCTCTGCCCCTCAAAGTGCTACCCCTTCCCGGGAACAACCGAAGAAATGTGTGTGAACAGCTGCCATTCCAACATACAGGCCATACCCAGGCTGGGTTTTTTCCTACTTTCTTCCCATATACATATATATACACACACTTTTTCAGATTCTTTTCCATTATAGGTTATTATAAGACGTTGAATACAGTTCCTGTGCTATACCGTAGGTGCTTGTTGTTTATCTATTTTATACATAATAGTGTGTGTATGTTAATCCCAAATTCCTAACTTACCTCTCCCACCCCCTGCTAACGCTCTGGTAACCATAAATTTGTTTTCCATTTCTGTGAGTCAGTAAGTCTTAAAGCCATCTAGTCCCTTCTATTCTTCTCAGTACCTCCTTCTCACCCATTCATTGCCTTATAAGTCATTTATTGATCTGAGAGATACATTTTTTTTTTTTTTTTTTTTTTTTTTTTTTTTTTTTGCGGTATGCAGGTCTCTCACTGTTGTGGCCTTTCCCGTTGTGGAGCACAGGCTCCGGACGCACAGGCTCAGCGGCCATGGCTCACGGGCCCAGCCGCTCCGCGGCATGTGGGATCTTCCTGGACCGGGGCACAAACCCGTGTCCCCTGCATCGGCAGGCGGACTCTCAACCACTGCGCCACCAGGGAAGCCCTGAGAGATACATTTAATCAGTCATTTGATGTTGATTAAAAGGTATCTTTTGGTGATCTAATCAAGACAGGTGCCTTTACTGATGAAAAGAATAGGGAGTGTGAGAGAAAGAGAAAGGAAGAAAGGAAGGAAGGAAGGGAGGAAGGGAGGGTGGGAGGGAGGGAGGGAGGGAGGCAGGGAGGGTGGGAGGGAGGCAGGGAGGGTGGGAGGGAGGAAGAACCTCCAGAGGTCTCAAGACAGACTGGTAAGGGACAAGCTGCCCAGAGAGCTAAACTGAGAAGAAAAAGAACAGTACAGCCCAGTAATTGTGCACGTTTTATGGAAAAGACATAACAGGTACCTGTTTAGTCAGAAAAGCTGACTTCTTGTCATTAGTCTGCCTTGATATTTTGCACCAGAAGAAAATAGCATTCCCTTCTTGAGCTCCAATTTTCTCATTTTTAAATAACTACAACCCACAATCTGTTTCCAAAATTATTAGGATGACAGCAGTTACATTAACTACTTTAGGCTCCTTCAGACAATAGTGAAACAATCATCAAGGAAAGAAAAAACATGCTTCATGCTTTAGTGGAACTTTAATAGTGAAGAACTTCACTTACGTTTTTAAACACAATGTGTCCGTGTACTTTAAAGACATGGTATTGAAGGCTATAGATAATGTTTCCTAACACTGACTTAGGTCCACATTCTGCCAATTGCTATTACCAAATTTTAAAAGTGACCATTTCATTCATGCAAATGCCTTGACATAAATTGGATGTTTTTAGAGCAACAGTGAACATGCTGAGCTGCCTATGAAATGATAGTAGCATTGTGGTATCAGGCAAATAATGACCCAAAATTAAGTTTGTTGTTAAGTTACAACAAGGGCCACCTTGTGTGTGCAATTTACAACTGTAGGAAACGGCTTTTCCCTTAAACTCCACAGAATGGAATTTAACGCAAGACGGCAGGAAGGTTGAGAGGTGTAAAGCGGCCACTGTCCACATGGACTGGGTCTTTCCGCCAACACTCTTGCACCTGAACATTCTGTCAGCCCATACATCTCACCTCCACCCGAGTCTCACACCCTGGGAACCTCTCCCTTCCTTCCAGCATCCAGGAACAAGGAAGCACCCGCTGCAACCTTCCAATTAGGTCAAATCCCAAGAGCCCTCTGCTACAGCAGAGGAGGTTCACACTTAATCAGAAGTCTCACACTCCCACCGGCTACCATCCATGCCTCTTTAATCTCTGCTTTAAATCCCTACTTGAAAATAGCTTCAGAATCTAGTATTGTATTGGAAATGCTGTTTACATAGCAAGAGAGAGAATCACAAAGAAAGCACATGACCAATTTCCAGCCTAACTCACCTGTCACTATATTTTTAGCTCGTAATCAAAAGGATATGAAATAGATGGCATTTAAATTGTGTTAGGTTTGCAATATGCTTTCCCGTGTATCAGATGCTATTGTAAGCTTCACAACGACCTTGAAGTTGGATTTAGTAACCTGTTTTCCAGGCGAGGAAGTAGATTCAGAGAAGGTAAGCGAGCTGCCCAGTGTGTTACATCTAGTGAACTACAAGGCCACTGGTTTCCTCCAGGACTCCTTCCCCCACCCCTCCCTCTGCTCGCTAATTAGTTCAAGGCTCACTGGGTAAGCGGGGGGCACAGGGGAGGGGGGCCAGCCCATCTTTTCCCAGGGCCCTTGGACCAGGGTCCCTGGTACTGCTCTCAAGTCATTGAGTCTGAGTCTTGAGGGTTGATAGAAAGGGAGACATCAAAGCTGAATGTTGTTCTGCTATCTCCCTGACCTCACACAGGGCCCTTCAAGAGTCCACAGCAGCTTAACCAACGTTTGGAATCTTTCTGAAAGGTGCCAAGACTCCTGTTTCCTCCAGCAAAAAGTGAATTCTGCCCCAGCATGCCACTGGTCCTTGTTGCCAGCACTGATTCATTCATTCATTCATTCATTGTCTGCCTCTCCTCGCTAGGATGTTAGCTCCACGAGGACAGGAATTTTGTCTGTTTTGTCCACTGATAAATCTCAGCACCGAAAAACAGTGCCTGGCACACCATAAGTTCTGAATAAAAATATGTTGAATCAATACACAGATCCTATAAGGTTTTCCTATTTTAACTAAATCACATCTTACCACAATGTATGTTTAAGGCCATGGACAAAATCCCCAGAAAACAAGGGAAACGTGGTGGAGGGAGCTGCCCCAGAAGGGGGTGCTCTCTGCACTAGGGGCCCTACTAAGTTATGGGCAGGGGGAGGTGCTTCGAGTGATGGGCACAGGTTTTTAAACCTGATAATTAAACAAAATAATCAACCTCCTCTAAGATATTTGATAAGTCAAAAAAAAAAAACAACTGGATACCAGAAGGCTTATTTCAATGTTAAAAGAATATATTGTTTGGTATGATCTCAGTTTTTAGGTATGTAATGTGGTATACTTTAGTTACTTATGCACTTACTTAGAAAATGCTTCTAGCAGTTCTCTGTAGGCAAAGATGAAAGGTGCACTCAGAGCAGATCTCCGTCCTGCCCAGTCACGTGAGGCAGCGGTGTCCTGCAGCTGGCTGGACTCCCAGGGCAGAGTGTGCCAACGGTGTTCATCAACACCCAACTCCAAGTCCTGTGGCATCACCTGGATAGGTTGAAATTGGTACGAATATTTCCGTCACAAGAATTGGCAAACGAAAACTCAGGGCTTTTTATCTTTTCAGAGATCTGCCGGTTAAACACTGACCGATATACCATTGCTTGAGGAGTCCTGTTAATTATAGAAGTGTAGGTGGCGGCCACCCATGACCCTGGAGAGAAGGGTGTGACTGGTCTCTACCTTTCGTGGAGCTTAGCAAAAACTCCCCTCCCCCTAGTAGGGAGGACTGGAGAATTGTGGGGATGGGTAGATCTCTGAGCATACAGTGCCCAGGCTCCTTCTGGATAAGAAGGTACTGTAATGCCCCAGCCCTGCTTACTGAAATTCAAGTTAGGGAAACTTGTTAGGAGAATCATGGCATCCTAAGCAAGATCCAGTACTATCAGCAAAGGGCAATGATGCCATGATACAAAATTACCCTGAGGAAAAGGGGGTAGTTTTTTTTAATTTTTATTGAAATATAGTTGATTGACAATGTTGTATTCATTTCAGGTATACGGCAAAGTGATTCAGTCATATATATATATATATATATATATATATACATATATCAATATATATACTTTTTTAGATTCTTTTCTATTATAAATTACAAGATATTGAGTAAAATTCCCTGTGCTACACAGTAGGTCTTTGATATTTATCTATTTTACATATAGTAGTGTATATATTTTAATCCCAAACTCCTAATTTATCCCTCCCCCCTACCTTTCCCCTTTGGTAACCATGTTTGCTTCCTATGTCTGTGGGTCTGTTTCTGTTTTGTAAGTAAGCTCATTCGTATCAATTTTGTAGATCCCACGTATAAGCGATATTATATGATACTTGTCTCTGTCTGACTTGCTTCACTTAGTATGATAATCTCTAGGTTCACTCATGTTGCTACAAATGGCATTATTTCATTCTTTTTTATGGCTGAGTATTCCGTTGTGTATATATACCATAACTTCTTCATCCATTCCTTTGTCGATGGACACTTAGGGTGCTTCCATGTCTTGGCTCTTGTAAATAGTGCTGCTGTGAATACTGGGGGGAGTTTAGAGTTGGTCCGGACTCAACACAAAGGCCTTGGGATGGGCTACTTCCCAGCTGTGCCATTCCTCAGCTGTTTCATGCTTTGGGACTCCATGACTCTGACCTTGAAGCTAACATGTGAAGCACCTCTGTAATGCTTCAGAGAGTACCAAGGTCATCTGTCCAATAGCACAGAATCGGTCTTCAAGAGCAATTCTATGATGCAATGAGTGGGAGAGGAATGATCACGTTTTCTGAGGGTACTCACACCTGGCATCTGGAAACAGGACTAAGCTACTCTATCCCAAGTAAGCTCCTGGAGTTTTTCAACAAATAAGCATGGGGAGTGGGGCATCCTATAGAACAGAATTCCAGGGGGAGATTCTGGGCTTCTTGTTAACAAGGTAGCATGGAGGCTCAAGCAATCACGTGATGAGCAGAGAACATTCTATATGTCCATATACAAGAAAATATATTCAGATAGTAAGAATGATTATCAGGAGATGATGGAATTGTGGATGATTCCCTTTACACTTTATTTTTTACGATTCTATAAGAAAAGTAAATCATAAGCCCATGTGATTTGCTGTTGTGTCAAAAACATTCAAGTTCTTCCCAATGGCAGGAAGATGCCTCCACACCCAGAGGGTTGCCCCTGTAGGGCTAATAAGGGAACCACCTGGATCGTACCCTCCAGTTCAGACCTTTCCAGGATCCGCTCCACTCCAGGCACAGGGGAGAATGGCAGTGTGGGGGCCCTGCTGGGGCCGACTGGGGGGCTCGCGAAGGTGATGGATTGTCACCAGCCTCACCAGGACAGGGAAGAGAAGCACAATCACAGTCAAGACCCAGAGGCTCCTGGATGCAGATGACACCATGAAGATCACCTACCACAGCTGCTCCCTGGCATTGTATTCGGTGAGAGGGACTGTGGCTGACCTTTGATCTTTTTTCTCAAATTTCTTTAATGTCATACTCTCACAATTAAACACATAAAAGGCAAAAACAAGACTGGTCAACGGGTGAAACTTTACAAGATTTCCTCTGGGTTTTATGTAAAGTAGGAACTCTAAGGACCTACTGTGTGTGTGTTTGTGTGTGTGTGTGTATGTATACATATAGAGAGACATACGACTGAATCACTTTGCTGTACACCTGAAACTAACACAACATTGTAAATCAACTATACTTCGATAAAAAATAAAAATTAAAGCGACTTTTTTAAAAAGTAGGGACTCCACAGTCGAGGTGAGACTCTTGTGCCTTGCTGAGTCTCTGTGGGAGATTTTTTGTGGGTATGGGGTTGGGGAGAGGGACTTTCATCCTAACATTAGTTTGACTCTGGAGAAATCTGTCTCCACTCTTGAAGGCCGTGAGGGACGCTGATGCTGGCAGGTCCACCTCCCCGCCTTCCCCCCTCCCCGACCCCATGCCAATGACAGCTCCTCTGTGAGAGACAGAGGCCAGGGTAGGAACCACTCAACCGTAGTCTTTAATAACTCTGTCTCCCCATGCTAACATGGGATCAATGAGATCTAAATTGAAATGTGTGGTTGAATGACTTTCTGAAAATGTCCTGTGCCTCTGAGTCTTTGCAGAAGTTCCGCTCTCTTTCAGGGCAAGTTGGGGTGGGTACTCATGTGGGCGGTTATTGTGCACCTTACCCCTTTCACAGAGATAGCACAGAGGAGAATGGCTTCCTGCTGCTGACGGAATGGGAAACGGGATTTGAGGAAACAAGGTGTTCTCCAGCAAGCAGAGTCTGAGAGGTGAAGGCTTCCGTGCTTCTCCTTTATTTAGGGGTGGAAATCCCACGAAGCAGGAGCAAGGGACACGGGGCGGGAGACAGGGAAGGAGGAGTACCACGTGAGGGTGAGATGCATGGAGGGCGCTAGAAGCTTGACCTCCTGCCACTCCTTTGAGAAGCCTTTTTTTTTTTTTTTTTTGCCACGCCCTGCAGCATGTGGGATCTTAATTCCGCGACCAGGGATGAACCTGTGACCCCTGCAATGGAAGCGCAGAGTCTTAACCACTGGACCGCCCGGGAAATCCTGAGAAGCCATTTAAAATGTGCCTCAGGACTGTTCAGCTGGGTGAGAAAGGGGAAAAAATGTATCTAGCAGCTCTCCTCTCAGGTTGAAGGTTTATTCCAGGGGGTGTTTTCTGCCCTGCCTTTCCGGTTGTGTGTGTATGGGGGTTTCATAACTTCCCATGCATCGGTGTCAACAGGGAGGCCCCAGAACAGAAGGCAAGAAGTCTGAGGGGCAAGCGTGAAGCTGGGGGTGGGCCAGGCATAGCTGGTCACCACTGCAGCCCCTGGACCTGGAGACATGGGTTGGTCATCAGCTGGCTTAACTCCTACACATGCGTCAAATATCAGATCGGATGCTTCTCCTCCAGGAAACCTTCCCCGACAGGCCACTCCTCCATCGTTCCACTAAATTGATTCACTAATCCTATGTTCACTGACAAATGATTCCAGCCAGAAAACTGTTAAAGGCTTTAGACTCTATAAAATAAATTACTGTTTAGTAAACTAAAAATTCAAACACTCCACCTGCTGTTTTAACTTAACATGCCCAAGATAGACTCTCCTGTGGTTTTTAAATTCTTGTTCACTGTGGCAGAAATTGACAGTTATCCCCAAATATTCATTACCCTCCTTCTACAGTAATACAGTTACACTAATAGCTTTTATCTGGGCAGATGGCCTCCCAGAATACATTTCCCAGGCTTCCTAGCAGCGAGATGCAGCCACGTAACTCAGTTCCAGCCAATGGTGTGTGAGCAGAAGTCAGGAGTGCAAATACCAGGTTGGGTCCTTAAAGGGAAAGAGTGAGGGCTTCGTCATTCCCTTCACTCTTCCCACTTGTTTAAATGTGGGTGGACACTGTGGAGATGGTCCATCTAGGCCCACGTGGACGACAGCAGCACCTTCAGGACAGTGAATCAAAAAGATAGGAAACTGGGACCCTTCACCCTAGAGCTGCTACCCCCGCCTTGGACCCTCATATCCAGACTGTTTGGAGAGAAAAAGGTACACGTCACGCATTCATTGCCTAAAAGAAAAAACTGTATTGACTGTCTTACTAGGACTTTCTTAGGACTTCCTAAGTTCTGGGAACTCAGAGTAGGACTGTGGAGATCAAAGATGTCATTCTTACCTAAAAGAAGCTGTTGGCCTAGTGACAAGGGAGACTATAAAAAATAGCACGCACACAAGTGTGACAAGGGCTATGACAATTAAGTACAGGTGCTGGGAGAGTGCATGTGAGAAGGCTTCCTGAAGGAGGTGACGTCCATATTATTTCTAAACAAGGAAAGGAATCCATGAGGAAGAAAAACAAAAAGAACAGCATAAACAAAGACAGTGAGGCGGGAGAGCATGGTGCCTTCAGGTTAGAAGGCGGTGGAGCCCAGCAGTGACGGGAATGGGCTCGGTGGTCAAACTGCTCAGATTCAAATCCTGCTTCAGCACTTATTAACTACTGGACCTCAGGTGAGTCACTTAACCTCTGTGTGCCTACCTCGTAGAGTTGCCATCAGGACTACGTGAGCTAACCCATGTAAAACTCCTTAGCACAGTGTTTGACTTGTAGTACAGAACAGGCTCGGTAAGTATTAGATTAAAAAAAAGAAAAAAGTAGGTAGGACCGGCACCCAGAGAGCAGAGTGAAGAGTTATCAGAGAAGATGCTAAAGGGATAGCCCGTGACCAGATCTTCAAAGAGTGTGGGTATCATCCGGAAGCCTAAGGGATTTTAAGCAGGAAGTTCACGTGGTCAGAAAGATTTCTGCCTTCCAAGAGCTCAGGTGGACGGCAGAGGGGCACAGAGGTCACCAGGGGTCAGTCCTCCTTTCTAAATGAATCTTGGCTTTGCACAGAGAAAAGCATTTACTCCACACATCGCACCCCCTAGGCGAATATTTTTTGTGAACTGTAGACTGAGAAAATGAGTGGACCAAATACAGATGACCACCCTGGTAATGACAATTCAGCACGCCTTCTGGCGGAGCCTCACTGCCTTGTCCCTGTCTCAGAGGAAGACTTTTATTGCTTTTTACCACTATTATTTGATAACAAACTAAATTTCCACTTCCTGTCTTGCTAAGAAAAATTTCCACGGTCAGATGACCAAGAATATCATTTTCCACCTGAGTGGGGTTGTCATTACAGGGGGCTCCCTTGCAGTCAGGGATAAATTCACTGAAGCTTTTCTCAAGGTGGAGCCTGACTTACTTTCTTAGTCTGATTTTTCCATACAAGCATACCCAAAAAATACTCCGAAGTTGGCCCGGCCGTTTACATCCCTCAGACGACCCAAGTGTATTCGCGCTCTGAACAGCGCTCTGGGAGCAGTGCGCTCTGGTGGCGGCTTTCTCTGAAATTTCTCCACCTGGTATCGGATGGCCCAGCTCCTGTCATGTAATGACTTTCCTCCCTGAAGAAACGGTGAGTGGCAACAAAATAGTGATTCTTTTCCTTAAATAAAGAATGCCAAATAAGGTCTGCACAGTTTCCTATAAAATATCTGCACTAAGGGGGAATAAATAGCATATGCAAATCTTTGCTGGAAGGTGGGAAGAGAGCCTTCTTTCCCAAATAAAATCAAATCACCCTGAAGCAAGATTTAATGGGATTTTTCCGTGAGTATGAGTGTAAGCAAATTCACCGAAATCCTGAAAGCTTCCCAGGAAAGACAATAAAAAGCACTGGAAATACCACCTCCATTTTCTGGAAGGGTAACCAGTTAAGTCTGCAGAGCCTCAGCTACAAAGGCATAGGTGACCCCTTGGTCTTTGGATTATCCCTTTTATAAATAATGGTGATCAGACACTGAAGCAGGAGAAAATTACGTGAAACACACCAGGAGACACACTGGGAATTCTCTGCCTCTGTAAAGGGTACATTCACCCATCATAGGCTCACTTCTGATCTCCCAGTCCCCTCCTACCTGGAAGTCTCACTTTTCAGATGGGACTTCACTGTGCAGTCTCTGAATTACTGGAGACTGGGTCTTCTCTCCTCATTAGCAGGGGCAATCTCCTGTTGTGTCATATGCATGGCTAATGTCCCATTATGCCTTCTCCATTACTTAGCCCTAATTACTCCAAATTAGTGATTTCCCATGGCACACCAAGGAGGGAGGAGCAAAACCTCTCCTCATTCTTTGAATGTCTCATCTATTCCTCACCCTCAAAACATTCCAGAGACAAGTGGCAGAGCTCCCCAGGACTCTGACAAAACAGAGTGTTGGTAGAATGACCTTTCAGAGGTGGGGAACAATGAAAATGAGACAAATTCCATTGATCCCGACATCCCTTCGTCATGCGCATACCAAACTTTTCAATGATTTCTACATTTGAAAAGCAGAAGTTGTTCATTCACAGATCAGGGGAAGCTCCAAGACTATTGTTATAGTTCTTCAATGTCAGCTACTAGAACAGGAAAATGCCCAGAATATGCATGTGTAGATTCATCCCATCTCCAAGTTATCTCTGAGGAATTCATGATTTATTCTATGCTGCCACTGTATTGAAATTAATTATGTACATGTATTATTTCTTCTACTAGATTGGAAAGTCTGGGAGGGCAGAGATAACATCTATTGCCTCTTTACTTTGGGGAACAGGCTGGAAAATATAATCATGCCTATATGAGCTCTCTCTCTCACACACACACACACACACACACACACACACACACACTGTATACCCTACAGCCGAGCACAGTGCCTTTCCTAGTACACTCTTTAATTATTTTTTAACAAATTGTTTAAAGACTTAATGACAAAACCAAGATGTAAAACTGTTAATACACGTCATTCTTAATATTGTCAAATAGAGCTACATAGACATCTATGCATGAAAAGTAGATAATTAGAAAATGTTAATACTTATTCTGAACGGTAGAACTTTTTGTCTCCATTCAAAAAATTTCCAAGATTTTTTTATGATGAACAGGTATAATTTTTATAATCAGGAAAATGCTATTCTAAAAATATTTCTGTAGCAAGCATTGTATATCTAAATTGTTAAAAGGATCCGTGTATAATTTTCAAGATGCTGAAAGCATCTGATTTTGCAGTGAGGGAGTAAGGGTTTAAAGGAGAAAAGGGAGGATACGATGAAGATTACTTTACAGTCTGCGTGTCCCTGAGACTCCAAGATCTACTGTCCTCTGAACATGACTGAGTAGATGATATAAGAAAGACCCCCCCCCACTTCTACAATCAACACAAAGCCACTGAAACGCCAAAATGAAGATGATTTGGGGTTCCTACCCTTGAGGCCTAAAGCCCTGATACTGGGAAGACGATGGAAACGGGAGAATGTTAGGGATGGGCACCCAGCGCCTGGGTCTCCACTAGCACAGATGTCACCTCTGCACAGGTTACAGAAAACTCCCCAGAAGATGAGGTACCTGAAGGCCCTTCCTTGCCAGGCTGCAAGCCTGGCGAGCCTGGGGCTGGACTTCCTCCCTCCTCTTGCACTCTGGCTCCTTTGTACAGGGCATGAGCTGCCACCCTGCACTGAGACCTGGTCAGAGAAGCAGGACATCAGGGGATGCTGAGGACCCACGCCAAGCTGTAGATGAGCAGTCTTCACATGACAGCCTGCACCTCTGCAGATAAACAAAGACCTTCCCAGAGAAACTAGAGCAGGGATTATTTTAAGGTACCGGCTTTCTAGACCCTATGCTTCCTTAGGTACTCTGCTCAAACTGATCCACCTAGGAGAGGGGGCTGCACCACAATAGTCCCCTCCCACACTAGCCCTCACCTATTCCAGATCTTACGGTTGCATTGCCACAGGGAATAAAAACCTCTCCCTTTGTTAATTAATCAATCAGGAACCCATAACTCCTGCCTTTCTCTGTCTTATACACCTCTAAGGTTAAAGGCAGAGCTCAAACTTTAAGCGGGCCAACTGGTGCTGGGGTGCACAAAATGCAGAACGGTGAAAGCCAATGGATTAGGGATTCTGTCAAATAGAACTATAATTGTGAAATGCAACTGAGTAGTTTGGCTTGTGTTGGGATGTTGTGAATTAAAATACAGAGTCAAGGGCTTCCCTGGTGGCGCAGTGGTTGAGAGTCCGCCTGCCGATGCAGGGGACACGGGTTCGTGCCCTGGTCCGGGAGGATCCCACATGCCACAGAGCGGCTGGGCCCGTGAGCCATGGCCGCTGAGCCTGTGCATCTGGAGCCTGTGCTCCGCAACGGGAGAGGCCACAACAGTGAGAGGCCCGTGTACCGCAAAAAGAAAAACAAAAAACTAAAACTGGAACTACCATATGACCCAGCAATCCCACTACTGGGCATATACCCTGAGAAAACCATAATTCAAAAAGAGACATGCACTCCAATGTTCATTGCAGCACTATTTACAATAGCCAGGTCATGGAAACAACCTAAATGTCCACTGACAGATGAATGGATAAAGAAGATGTGGCACATATATACAATGGAATATTACTCAGCCATAAAGAGGAATGAAACTGAGTTATTTGTAGTGAGGTGGATGGACCTAGAGTCTGTCATACAGAGTGAAGTACGTCAGAAAGAGAAAAACAAATACCATATGCTAATGCATATAGATGGAATCTAAACATTATGGTAATGTTGAACCCAGTGGCAGGGCAGGAATAAAGACACAGACGTAGAAAACGGACTTGAGGACACAGAACCAATAGGATAGATGTAGATACAGATATATAGACAGCTATACATATAGATCAAAGGAGATTTATTATAGGAATTGCCCATGCAGTTATGGAGGCTGAGAAATCAGTCCCACAACTGCCATCAGCAAACTGGAGAGCCAGGAAATCCAGTGGTATAATCTAGCCTGAGTCCAAAGGCCTGAGAATCAAGGGCTAATGGTGTAAATCCTAACCTAAGTCCAAAAACCTGAGAACCAGAAGTACCAACTTACCAGGGCAGGAGAACATGAATGTCTCAGCTCAGGCAAAGAGAGAGTGAATTCGCCCTTCTGCCACCTTTGTGTTTTATTCAGACCCTCAGTGGATTGGATGATGCCCACGCGCACGGGCGAGGGCGGGCTGCTTTACTCAGTTCACCTGTTCGAATGCTGGTCTCTTCCAGAAGCCACAGACTTCCCACTCCCCACCCCCGGGGAAATAATATTTTCCCAGCTATCTGGGCATCCCTTAGCTGAGCTAAATTGACACATAAAATTAGTTACCACAGTCAGGGCTTGTCTTCCTGACTGATGATGGACAGGGGGATCAAGAAGAGAAGATGGTTGTAGAGTCGGGTAGAGCAAGAACAAGCTGGAACCCACAAAGGCAGACCAAAACCTATGTCAGCTCTTGTTGCCTCTGACCTTAATGGTGTCCTGCAAAAGCCAGGGCCTTTCTTCACGTAGCTGAACACACACATCCCCGCCCAGGAGTCAGAAAAGCTAAAGTAGGCCCAGCTGCCGCCTCTTGCCAATGAGCTGAACCACAGCTCAATCAAAATCCCACTAATCCCTTCCCCAAGAGGAGACGCCAAGTCCCTTTTTTTGTTCTTGGGTGCTGTTCATTCTTCTAGCTGACTCACATGCCCCTTTTGCTATCCTGTAACTTACATACTGAGATATAAAATTAAATACTATTGACACATTTTAAAATGTGATAAAAGGATAATAAGGGAAGAAAAACAAAACTATATGGCTGATATATATCAAAATAAGAAAGAGGGCTTCCCTGGTGGCGCAGTGGTTGAGAGTCCGCCTGCCGATGCAGGGGACGCGGGTTCGTGTCCCGGTCCGTAAAGATCCCACATGCCGCAGAGCGGCTGGGCCCGTGAGCCATGGCCGCTGAGCCTGTGCGTCCGGAGCCTGTGCTCCGCAACGGGAGAGGCCACGGCAGTGAGAGGCCCGTGTACCGAAAAAAAAAGAAAGAAAGAAAGAAAGAAATACCCTGTTAGATTTTTTCAACTGAGCATGAGTTTTTAGTTCTTACCTTTACTGTTGCCCTCAGCAAACACCTCAGCTGATTGTGGTTCCTTGCCCAGGTGGGGTGGATAAATCAATTCTACCAGGTCCACGTGATCTAAACAACAACGTCACTGCTTTCATAATCTACTTTACAAGCTAATTCTCAGGGGTTGTTATAATATCCCTTAAAATATACAGAGTTCAAAGAATTAAATGTCATTGCTGGAGCAAGAGTCCTTCCATGCCCAACTTCCTGTATACATGAATAAATGTCCTCATTTCTCATATCAATAAAAATAAAAATGGTAAAGTATTTGGGAAAATGGGAAAGGTTTCGGTCTGCCTTTGTGGGTTCCAGCTTGTTCTT
Organism: Delphinus delphis; assembly: GCF_949987515.2. NCBI lineage: Eukaryota > Metazoa > Chordata > Mammalia > Artiodactyla > Delphinidae > Delphinus > Delphinus delphis. The sequence goes on along the minus strand of NC_082686.1, from coordinate 126,581,089 downwards.
GCTCTCCCCGACTCCTGTCTCCTTCTAGAAATAAACAGTATTCAGATACATGAATTAGTTGAAAAAATCATTTTATTAAGTTTATTTCTAATACAAGCTTACTTTTTCTTTGGCACATGTTTATCAAAATGTATCACACATTTGGGGCTTCCCTGGTGGTGCAGTGGTTGAGAGTCCGCCTGCCGACGCAGGGGACTTGGGTTCGTGCCCCGGTCCGGGAAAATCCCACATGCCGTGGAGCGGCTGGGCCCGTGAGCCATGGCCGCTGAGCCTGCGCGTCCGGAGCCTGTGCTCCGCAACGGGAGAGGCCACAACAGTGAGAGGCCCGCGTACCGGAAAAAAAAAAAAAAAAAAGTATCATACGTTTGTTATTCTGATCAACTCTACACAAAAAAATAACTATAATGACAACCCAAGCTAAATGTTTTTAACATTTGGAGCCCTGAGGTAACAGGAAATAATTACAAACCTTTTTTTACATACACATATTTGTTGCAGAAAATACAATAGCGTGATCAATAAAAGACTTTCAAGCATAAAAGTATATTATGTTAGAATAAAATTCTGTAGGGTAAGTGAAATGGAAATGTAAATTCAAGGAGAAAAAGTAAAGAAATAAAATGTTCTACTTTAAAGATCACAGAAGAGGTTTTACAAGAAAGAAAAGCTTGTTCATGTGTTTTTAAAATAGGGATAGCTGGCACCCAATCATTGTATTTAGATTCCATTGGATATATTTAAAGGACTGATACAACAGTTTTAATTTAAAATGTTAATAATTACTACATGTCAGAAATTAAATCCTTTGCTATTATAAAAATCTGTAATGAAAAATTTTAGATGTCAACTTCGAAGTGTTCAATGGGTACATAATTTCTTTAAAAAGTTTGCTTGGGGGCTTCCCTGGTGGCGCAGTGGTTGAGAATCTGCCTGCTGATGCAGGGGACACGGGTTCGAGCCCTGGTCTGGGAGGATCCCACATGCCGCGGAGCAACTGGGCCCGTGAGCCACAACTACTGAGCCTGCGCGTCTGGAGCCCGTGCTCCACAACAAGAGAGGCCGTGATAGTGAGAGCCTCGCGCACCGCGATGAAGAGTGGCCCCCACTCGCCACAACTAGAGAAAGCCCTCGCACAGAACGAAGACCCAACACAGCCAAAATAAATTAATTAATTAATAAACTCCTACCCCCAACATCTTTAAAAAAAAAGTTTGCTTGGGTGTATCTAAGCAAAAAATAACAATAACACTAACACTTTCTGAGCCGCTACTATTTACCAGGCACTATAGTAAGCTTTCTCATAATTTAACAGTCCGGTGACAACCATGTGAGGTAGGTTTTATTACCCTCATTTTGAGGAAGAGGAAGCCAGGGTGTGAGAGGTCTCATGTCATCTGTAGTTTGCTTTCAAATATTTCAACATAAACAGTGTGCTGTAAATATATACACCCTTGTGACAGTCATGCCCTAATCAGGAATATACACTCCAGGGGTGGTGTGCTGGCCTTTAATCAAAAGGCCCCACTCCAGAGGGAGCTGCTATAAGCTCCTCAGGTATTTTTATCTCTCACCAGCACTTGAAGTTTTTTCATTAGCCTAATGGATACTAAACATGACTTTCCATTGGTAAAGTTAACAGCTTGTTCAACATATATAGATGAATAACACAATTTAAAGAACCCACTGGCATCAGTGGTACCTAAGAAACTTAACCCTTATCAATGACCCCCAAGGCTGATCAACCCTTGTAAAAGGTCTGGTGTGCACCTGCTGATTCCAGAGGACTGTTGACTCCAACAAAACAGCCCACAGAATCCTGCCACTAAAATATAGCTGCATTATGGTTTTCTCAGGGTATATGCCCAGTAGTGGGATTGCTGGGTCATACGGTAACTCTACTTTTAGTTTTTTAAGGAACCTCCGTACTGTTCTCCATAGTGGCTGTATCAATTTACATTCCCATCAACAGTGCAAGAGGGTTCCCTTTTCTCCACACTCTCTCCAGCATTTATTGTTTGGAGATTTTTCTGATGATGTCCATTCTGACCAGTATGACAGATGAATGGATAAAGAAGATGTGGCACATATATACAATGGAATATTACTCAGCCATAAAAAGAAATTGAGTTATTTGTAGTGATGTGGATGGACCTAGAGTCTGTCATACAAAGTGAAGTAAGTCAGAAAGAGAAAAACAAATATGGTATGCTAACACATATATATGGAATCTAAGAATAAATCTAAAAAAAAAAAAAAGGTCATGAAGAACCCAGGGGCAGGACAGGAATAAAGATGCAGACGTAGAGAATGGACTTGAGGACACGGGGAGGGGGAAGGGTAAGCTGGGACGAAGTTTGAGTGGCATGGACATATATACACTACCAAATGTAAAATAGATAGCTAGTGGGAAGCAGCTGCATAGCACAGGGAGATCAGCTCGGTGCTTTGTGACCACCTAGAGGGGTGGGATAGGGAGGGTGGGAGGGAGACGCAAGAGGGAGGAGATATGGGGATATATGGATGCATATAGCTGATTCACTTTGTTATAAAGCAGAAACTAACACACCATTGTAAAGCAATTATACTCCAATAAAGATGTTAATATACATATGTATATATATATATATTATATATATACACATATATAGCTGCATTTCCCTCAGAGGTGACTTTTATGCAAGAAGAACTATGGGGAATCAATAGCTGGGACTCCATCAAGCTTACTAACAGGGACTATGCATGTTTCGTACCTACTTGCTAGTAAATGTCTGTGTGTAGCAGAAGTCAGCCTGAGACCTCTTTTCCTTGAAACTCAAGGGTGGGTTTGCAGCAGTTCACATAATGTGACCCCACCACCCCAGATACTGAAGAGTGCCCAAAATCCACCAAGAAAAGGTTGTGCTTTGCCTATCTGGACTAGGTATGTTGGATTAAAAGGTTCAGAAACCTGCTTAAGGTCACACACCTGGAAGTGATAAACTAGGATTAGAACGTGGGATTGTCTGCCCTGCTACCCGCCTTGTTCCACTGCCTCCCATGGAACAGTTGCAGGAATGGAATATTGCAGAATGGTGCTATTGCAGGAGGGTGATAGGTAATCTTCAAATGCCTCCTTCCAGGCAAGTTTGAGGCTCAGTTGTGGGTCACTCCAGAAAAACAACCATTTAAGAAGTTTACCTGAGGACTTCTAAATTGAAAATCCTTTCCTCTAACTCAGCTAGAAGTGGGCCTCCACGCTATTCAACTACACAGATAACCACACATAACTATGGCAAGTGTGGACCCAGAGGGAAAACGCTCATTCTTGGGGTGTTGCAAGTGGCACTTAAGCAAAGATAGCTGCTGTGACTTAGTCTTTTTAAGATTCTTCCTTCTCTCCTTGGAGTCCCAGCCCTGATATGAAGAAATATAACTGGTTTATTGAAGAGCCTGCCCTTGCTAGTAACACAAACATGAAATAACTGTTGTTTTTCTTTTTTCTTCACTGAACCCCAACTGTCAAATGTTGACTCTTCTTTCCCTACTGGCTAGCATGACATCTCGGGCAAATCTAGCTTTCTGGTTATCAAAAGTTATTAAGGGCTTCCCTGGTGACACAGTGGTTGAGAGTCCGCCTGCCGATGCAGGGGACACGGGTTCATGTCCTGGCCCGGGAAGTTCCCACATGCCACGGAGCGGCTGGGCCCGTGAGCCATGGCCGCTGAGTCTGCGTGTCCAGAGCCTGTGCTCCGCAACGGGAGAGGCCACAACAGTGAGAGGCCCGCGTATCACAAAATGAAAAAAAAAAAAAGTTATTAAAAAGCCCATGCAGTTTATACCTCCCCATCTTATGTTTGATGCAACATTTTCTCTTCCAAATAACCAACCAGACTGTGACTGCGGGGCCTGATGTGGGGAGAGGTGGTGGTCTGCTTTCTCTCCTGCTCCCGCATCGAGTTGGGAGATCTGGCTCAAGCCCACTTCATCCAATCCTAATCCCTCACTTCCTGCACCTAGCAGTCCTACCCAGAGCTACTTTCTCCCAGGATCCCCGTCGCCAAGTGAAGGCCGCTCTCTGGATGCCCTGGGTACTCTCACATCCTTATCTAACCGGCCAGTGACATCTGCCCCATGGCCATCCCCCCTCAATTCCACATCCCTCTCCAATTCGCTTTTGCCCTACTCAGGTAAGCGGAGGGCAGTTCAACAAGTCCAGTGCCAAAGGTGATTCCGATCAAGGCACTATGACTGTGATTGGCTGAATAATGGCCTCCCAAGATGTCCATGTTCTAACCCATGGAACCAGTGAATATGTTATCTTATATGGTAGGTAAGTCTCTCTGACTTTGCAGATGTAGTTCAATGAAGGATCTTGAGATAGTGAGATTAGCCTGGATTATCCAGGTAGCTCCAAGATAATCATATGGGTCCTAATGGGAGGGAAGAAGGTCGAAGTTAGCAGAAGGCTGTGTGATGATAGAACCAGAGCGAGAGAACGAGCACGTCAGCACCTTGACTTTAGCTCACGGAGACTGATTTGACTTCCAAAGCTGTAAAATCATAAACTTGCATTGTTTTAAGATACTAAATTTGTAGTAATGTTATAATGGTAATAGAAAACCAATACAGTGGCCACCCACCCTTCCTGCAGGTTACTTTACAAGTAACCCTGGGGACCCCTTCGCTTGAGTTTAAGTTTGCATAGAAATAACCACAACACCCTCCCACCCCCATAAATTGACGGCTCACAACTCCAACACTTCACTTTCTCCCCTGGCTCCGCACCTCTCACCCTCACTCCTACCCCCTGCCAGCTGTCTTTGGCTTATACATAGAAGCATGGGGGCGATGGCTGAGGTGGGCCGCTGATTAGCCCCAATTTTTAGAGGCTCCTTGATACCTTTCTCTGTAGAATCCTCTGTTTTCGCCTTTGTCTCTGGCCATCAATTCCCAGGCCAAGGAAAAGTCCCACTCAGTATCTTGTTCCCCTGGGGGTCTGGTCCTGAAACAGTAGAGGCCACAGCACTTTTCTCTGAGGAATCTGATGTTCTGCAGGGTTAGATCCCAATTCCCTCACTCTGTATCTGGTGCCCTTCTCAGGAATTCAGGACTCTTCATTATGAGAAAGAATTAAAATGCCTGTTAACAGTGCATCATGTTAACTCATTCCTTGTCATCAGATTCTAAGGGTCAACAAAAAGGCCTGGTTTCCTTTTGTGCTTCCGGTACTTGGCTTCACCTCACGTCCAGCCCACTGCAATTAAATCTATCAGTTAGAACCAAGATCACCCAAAGCTATGCAATGTGTGTGCCTGGTGAAATTCATCCTACCGCTAAAGTGGTTTCCTAGGGCTTCCCCCTCACCCTCTGCCCTTTACTGACCAGCGTATCACTTAGGATGTATTTGACCTCGAATAATTTAAAAAAAAACCTGTCAAACAGTAGCATCCATCAATAGGGAACTAGTGGGACTTCCCTGGTGGTCCAGTGGTTAAGACTTCGCCTTCCAATACAGGCGGTGTGGGTTTGACCCCTGGTTGGGGAGCTAAGATCCCACATGCCGTGCAGCCAAAAACCAAAACATAAAACAGAAGCAATACTGTGACAAATTCAATGACGATTTTAAAAATGGTCCACATCAAAAAAAAAAAAAGAAAAAATAGGAAACTGGTTAAATAAATTGAGGTACATCCACTGCTATGATCTAAATGTGTCCCCCCTCAAATTCATATGTTGAAATCCTAATGCCCAGTTACCTGCCAAACTATGCAAGGGACACTGTTTGAGAAGGTAAGACTGGAGCCTTTGCCGCGGGATTTGATTGTGCCTTTCGGTTGGAAGCACTTAGCACGGGCTGCCTCAGCTGGCACGATTCACAGGCTTCTCTCCGCAGGAGGGATCGTGCACGTTAAATCCTCACGCTGCAGGTCAACAAAAATAAAAGCCTTTCCTGCAGGTAATGTGTTTGCCAACCCCCGTTCCTGGACACCAGAAGCCTCAGCTCATGGCTACAGCAGTGGGGGAGAAACCCCTGGGAGTTTTATTGAGGGAAGCCTGCAGTGCAGCTCGCCCAGGGTAGGGCTGATCTCAACATTCTCAAAACTTCTGTGTACAGAAATGGAAGAAAATAAAGGAGACTATATTATAATCTTGGAAGAGAGAAGGCCTTCAGGAAAAAAAAAAAAAAAAAAACTTCTGTGTGCACAGCAATTACACTACCCCAGGTCCTAGCCTAAGAGTCTAAGGGAGTCCCCAGAAGTGTGGCTGTGAAAATAGTCCCAGCATCCAGCCAGTAGGAACTGAAAGTAGAAAGAGTTTGCTACGCTGACACCTTGTTTTCAGATCTGCTTCTTTAGAACTAACCCTCAAAGCAATCGTCTAGATTTCATGTGGGGTCATTTTTTCCAAAGAAAACTTGATATGGTTGTATTTCTCTTCTTCGAAACTTGGGTGGCAAAGTTGGGTTCTACGGGCAGGATCTTTAGAGACTTATGCATATGTTCTGTACTAAGTAATAACTTATATGTGTTTAATACTATGTTGTACTGCTATTTATTGAACGCTTACTGAGTTCTTTGCACTCAGTCTTATTTAATCTTCATAACAACCATAAAAGTACTTCAGTCCCCAAAGCAAAGAGGAAAAAGGTGAGGTTTGAAGGGTGTAAGTCATTGCCCAAGACCACTCAGCCATGGTAAGTATTTCATCAAATCTAAGATGCCACTACTGGGGCTTCCCTGGTGGCGAAATGGTTAAGAATCCCCCTGCCAATGCAGGGGACACGGATCCGAGCCCTGGTCTGGGAAGATCCCACATGCCGCAGAGCAACAAAGCCCATGTGCCACAACTACTGAGCCTGCGCTCTAGAGCCCACGAGCCACAACTACCGAAACCTGCACGCCTAGAGCCCGTGCTCTGCAATGAAGAGTAGCCCCCACTCGCCACAACTAAAAGAAAGCCCGCACGCAGCAACGAGGACCCAACACAGCCAAAAATAAATAAATAAATACATTTATTTAAAAAAAAAAAGATGCCACTATTTTAAATACCATTAAGGAAGAAAAAAATGTTGCCAATTAAACTATGATGCACCATCCATTGCAAGGCTTTTCCCAAGTCAGAGATGTTAAATGTGATAAGACATGGGTCTAGATCCTGCATGCAACAGTGAGTAGAGGACCATTCTGCAGCACTCCTGCTTACAGGGCATTTTCACAGTTGTTATTGAGCTTCTTCCTCAGAACAATCCTGAAAAAAGCAGGAATAATAATCCCCATTTTCAGATGAGGAAATCGGTTCAGAGTAGGTAAGCAATTTGCCCAAAGTCACAGGGATTGCTGTTATAACAGAATTCCTGGCTCCTATCTTAGTGTTTCCTCTGCTATATCCCGCAGCCTCCACTCACCTCAAGAAATGCCTGAGCTACTGGTTATTTATCAGTGGAATTGTCTGAAAAAGGATGGAGGAAGATGAGGAGAAGATTCTTATTATTAGAACCCTGGCCACATTATCTTGCTGACAACTTTGGCTGTGAGTGAAATGCTGCCATTTGTCCAATTTAAGTCATGCAACACTGACTGAGTGTATGTTATGAGCCAGCAGACACTGTGCCAGGCAGGAGATCGGAGCCACTTTAATTCATGAATTTTACTATGAAAACTTTCAGGCAAATAGAAAAATTGAAAGAATAAGACAGTGAACCCTCATATACTCTCCATCTACATTGCACAAGTATTAACCTTTTGCCATTTGTTCTCTCCATATATATATTTTGTAAACTGAGCATAAATTGCAGACATCATGATACTTCAGCTTAAATATTTCAACATGTATCTTCTAAGAACAAAGATGTTTTTGTACCTACCCATAATACCATCATACTTGTGACCATCAGTTTTATGTGTCAATTTGGCTATGCTACAGTCTCCAGTTACTCAGTCAAACACTAATATGGGTGCTACTGTGAAGACAGTTTGCAGTTATGATTAAAATCCATAGTCAGGGGAGTTCCCTGGTGGCCTAGTGGTTAGGAGTCCAAGTTTTCACTGCCGAGGCCCGGGCTCAATCCCTGGTCAGGAAAGTGAGATCCCACAAGCCTTGTGGCACAGCCAACAACAGCAATAACAACAACAACAACAACAGCAAAGATTTAGTAAAATCCAAAGTCAGTATTTACAATAGCCAAGATATGAAAACAGCCTAAATGCCTATCGACAGATAAATGGATAAGGAAGATGTGGTGGATATATATCAATGGAATACTATACAGCCATAAAAAAGAATGAAATAATGCCATTTGCAGCAACATGGATGGACCTAGAGATTATCACACTAAGTGACGTAAATCAGACAGAGAAAGAAAAACATCATATGGTATCATGTATATGTGGAATCTAAAATATGACACAAATGAACTTATCTATGAAACAGAAGCAGACTCACAGACATAGAGAACAGACTTGTGGTTGTCAAAGGGGAGAGGGGTCAGGGAAGGGTGTTTTGGGTGTTTGGGGTTAGCAGATGAAAACTATTATATATAGAATGGATAAAAACAAGGTCCTACTGTATAGTACAGGGAACTATAATCAATATCCTGTAATAAACCATAATGGAAAAGAATATGAAAAAGAATATATATATATGTATAACTGAATCACTTTGCTGTGCAGTAGAAACTAACATAACATTGTAAATCAGCTATTCTTCAATAAAATAAATTTAAAAAAATAATATAATAAAAAAAATCCACAGTCTATTGACTTTTTTTTACTTTGCATCCTGCTTTGTTTATTTAACTTTTATCATAAACATTTGTCCAAATTGCTACATGATCTTCATAGCTATATATATATATATATATTTTTTTTTTTTTTTTTTTGCAGTACGCGGGCCTCTCACTGCTGTGGCCTCTGCCACTGCGGAGCACAGGCTCCGGACGCACAGGCTCAGCGGCCAAGGCTCTCGAGCCAGCCGCTCTGCGGCATGTGGGATCTTCCTGGACCGGGGCACGAACCCGTGTCCCCTGCATCGGCAGGCGAACCCTCAACCACTGTGCCACCACGGAAGCCCCATAGCTATCTTTTTTTTTTAACATCTTTATTAGAGTATAATTGCTTTACAATGGTGTGTTAGTTTCTGCTTTATAACACAGTGAATCAGTTATACATACACATATGTCCCCAAATCTCTTCCCTCTTGCATCTCCCTCCCTCCCACCCTCACTATCCCACCCCTCTAGGTGGTCACAAAGCACCAAGCTGATCTCTGTGTGCTATGTGGCTGCTTCCCACTAGCTATCTATTTTACGTTTTGTAGTGTATATATGTCCATGCAACTCTCTCACTTTGTCCCAGCTTACCCTTCCCTGTCCCCGTATCCTCAAGTCCATTCTCTAGTACACCTGTATCTTTATTCCCGTCTTGCCCCTAGGTTCTTCTGATCATTTTTTTTTCTTTTTTTAGATTCCATATACGTGTGTTAGCATATTTTTTTTTCTCTTTCTGACTTACTTCACTCTATATGACAGTCTCTAGGTGCATCCACCTCACTACAAATAACTCAGTTTCGTTCCTTTTGATGGCTGAGTAATATTCCATTGTATATATGAGCCACATCTTCTTTATCCATTCATCTGTCAATGGACACTTAGGTGGCTTCCATGTCCTGGCTATTGTAAACGACATGCAATGCACATTTTGGTACATGACTCTTTTTGAATTATGGTTTTCTCAGGTTATATGCCCAGTAGTGGGATTGCTGGGTCGTATGGTAGTTCTATTTTTAATTTTTTAAGGAACCTCCATACTGTTCTCCATAGTGGCTGTATCAACTTACATTCCCACCAAGAGTGCAAGAGGGTTCCCTTTTCTCCACATCCTCTCCAGCATTTATTGTTTCTAGATTTTTTGATGATGGCCATTCTGACCGGTGTGAGATGATATCTCATTGTAGTTTTGATTTGCATTTCTCTAATGATTAATGATGTTGAGCATTCTTTCATGTGTTTGTTGGCAACTGTATATCTTCTTTGGAGAAATGTCTATTTAGGTCTTCTGCCCATTTTTGGATTGGATTGTTTGTTATTTTCTTATTGAGCTGCATGAGCTGCTTATAAATTTTGGAGATTAATCCTTTGTCAGTTGCTTCATTTGCAAATATTTTCTTCCATGCTGAGGGTTGTCTTTTCATCTTGTTTATGGTTTCCTTTGCTGTGCAAAAGCTTTGAAGTTTCATTAAGTCCCATTTGTTTATTTTTGGTTTTACTTCCATTTCTCTAGGAGGTGGGTCAAAAAGGATCTTGCTGTGATTTATTTCATAGAGTGTTCTGCCTATGTTTTCCTCTAAGAGTTTGATGGTGTCTGGACTTACATTTAGGTCTTTAATCCATTTTGAGTTTATTTTTTGTGTATGGTGTTAGGGAGTGTTGTCATTTCATTCTTTTACATGTAGCTGTCCAGTTTTCCCAGCACCACTTATTGAAGAGGCTGTCTTTTCTCCACTGTATATTCTTGCCTCCTTTATCAAAGATAAGGTGACCATATGTGCGTAGGTTTATCTCTGGGTTTTCTATCCTGTTCCATTGATCTATATTTCTGTTTTTGTGCCAGTACCATACTCTCTTGATTACTGTAGCTTTGTGGTATACTCTGAAGTCAGGGAGCCTGATTCCTCCAGCTCCGCTTTTCATTCTCAAGATTGCTTTGGCTATTCAGGGTCTTTTGTGTTTCCATACAAATTGTGAAATTTTTCGTTCTAGTTCTGTGAAAAATGCCCTTGGTAGTTTGATAGGGATTGCACTGAATCTGTAGATTGCTTTGGGTAGTAGAGTCATTTTCACAATGTTGATTCCTCCAATCCAAGAACATGGTATATCTCTCCTTCTATTTGTTTCAACTTTAATTTCTTTCATCTCTCCATCTATTTGTTTCAACTTTAATTTCTTTCATCAGTGTCTTATAATTTTCTGCATACAGGTCTTTTGTCTCCTTAGGTAGGTTTAGTCCTAGATATTTTATTCTTTTAGTTGCAATGGTAAATTGGAGTGTTTTTTAAATTTCACTTTCAGATTTTTCATCATTAGTGTATAGGAATGCAAGAGATTTCTGTGCATTAATTTTGTATCCTGCTACTTTACCAAGTTCATTGATTAACTCTAGGAGCTTTCTGGTAGCATCGTTAGTATTCTCTATATATAGTATCATGTCATCTGCAAACAGTGACAGCTTTACTTCTTCTTTTCCAATTTGGATTCCTTTTATTTCCTTTTCTTCTCTAATTGCTGTGGCTAAAACTTCCAAAACTATGTTGAATAATAATGGTGAGAGTGGGTAACCTTGTCTTGCTCCTGATCTTAGTGGAAATGGTTTCAGTTTTTCACCATTGAGGACGATGTTGGCTGTGGGTTTGTCATATACAGCCTTTATTATGTTGAGGAAGGTTCCTTCTATGCCTACTCTCTGCAGGGTTTTTATCATAAATCGGTGTTGAATTTTGTCAAAAGATTTCTCTGCATCTATTAGGATGATCATATGGTTTTTCTCCTTCAATTTGTTAATACTTTTTTGATATTGAGCTGCATGAGTTGCTTGTATGTTTTGATTCATTTGCATATATTGAAGAATCCTTGCATTCCTGGGATAAACCCCAACTGATCATAGTGTATGATCCTTTTAATGTGCTGTCGGATTCTGTTTGCTAGTATTTTGCTGAGGATTTTTGCATCTATGTTCATCAGTGATATTGGCCTGTAGTCTTCTTTCTTTGTGACATCTTTGTCTGGTTTTGGTATCAGAGTGATGATGGTCTCGTAAAATGAGTTTGGGAGTGTTCCTCCCTCTGCTATATTTTGGAAGAATTTGAGAAGGATAGGTATTAGCTCTTCTCTAAATGTTTGATAGAATTTGCCTGTGAAGCCATCTGGTCCTGGGCTTTGCTGGAAGATTTTTTTATCACAGTTTCAATTTCAGTGCTTGTGACTGGTCTGTTCATATTTTATACTTCTCCCTGGTTCAGTCTTGGAAGGTTGTGCATTTCTAAGAAACTGTCCCTTTCTTCCAGGTTGTCCATTTTATTGGCATATAGTTGCTTGTAGTAATCTCTCATGATCCTTTGTGTTTCTGCAGTGCCAGTTGTTACTTCTCCTTTTTCAATTCTAATTCTATTGATTTGAGTCTTCTTCCTTTTTTTCTTGATAAATCTGGCTAATGTTTTATCAATTTTGTTTAGCTTCTCAAAGAACCAGCTTTTAGTTTTATTGATCTTTGCTATCATTTCCTTCATTTCTTTTACATTTATTTCTGATCTGATCTTTATGATTTCTTTCCTTCTGCTAACTTTGGGGGGGGTTTTGTTCTTCTTTCTCTAATTGCTTTAGGTGTAAGTTTAGGTTGTTTATTTGAGATGTTTCTTGTTTCTTAAGGTAGGTTTGTATAGCTATAAACTTCCCTCTTAGAACTGCTTTTGCTGCATCCCATAAGTTTTGGGTCATTGTGTTTTCATTGTCATTTGTTTCTAGGTATTTTTTGATTTCCTCTTTGATTTCTTCAGTGATCTCTTGGTTATTAAGTAGTGTGTTGTTTAGCCTCCATGTGTTCGTATTTCTTACAGATTTTTTCCTGTAATTGATATCTTGTCTCATGGTGCTGTGGTCAGAAAAGATACTTGATAGGATTTCAATTTTCTTAAATTTACCAAGGCTTGATTTGTGACCCAAGATATGATCTATCCTGGAGAATGTTCCATGAGCACTTGAGAAGAATGTGTATTCTGTTGTTTTTGGATGGAATGTCCTATAAATATCAATTAAGTCCATCTTGTTTAATGTATCATTTAAAGCTTGTGTTTCCTTATTTATTTTCATTTTGGATGATCTTTCCATTGGTGAAAGTGGGGTGTTAAAGTCCCCTACTATGGTTGTGTTACTGTCGATTGCCCCTTTTATGGCTGTTAGTATTTGCCTTATGTATTGAGGTACTCCTATGTTGGGTGCATAAATATTTACAACTGTTATATCTTCTTCTTGGTTTGATCCCTTTATCATTATGTAGTGTCCTTCTTTGTCTCTTGTAATAGTCTTTGTTTTAAAGTCTATTTTGTCTGATATGAAAATTGCTACTCCAGCTTTCTTTTGATGTCCATTTTCATGGAGTACCTTTTTCCATCCCCTCACTTTCTGTCTGTATGTGTCCCTAGGTCTCAAGTGTGTTTCCTGTAGGCAGCATATATACGGGTCTTGTTTTTGTATCCATTCAGCCAGTCTAAGTCTTTTGGTGGGAGCATTTAATCCATTTACATTTAAGGTAATTATCAATATGTATGCTCCTATTACCATTTTCTTAATTGTTTTGGGTTTGTTATTGTAGATCTTTTCTTTCTCTTGTGTTTCCTGCCTAGAGAAGTTCCTTTAGCATTTGTTGTACAGCTGGTTTGTTGATGCTGAATTCTCTTAGCTTTTGCTTGTCTGTAAAGCTTTTAATTTCTCTGTCAAATGTGAATGAGATCCTTGTTGGGTAGAGTAATCCTGGTTGTAGGTTTTTCTCCTTTATCACTTTAAATATGTCCTGCCACTCCCTTCTGGCTTGCAGAGTTTCTGCTGAAAGATCAGCTGTTAACCTTATGGGGATTCCCTTGTGTGTTATTTGTTGTTTTTCCCTTGCTGCTTTTAATATGTTTTCTTTGTATTTAATTTTTGATATTTTGATTAATATGTGTCTTGGCGTATTTCTCCTTGGATTTATCCTGTATGGGACTCTCTGTGCTTCCTGGACTGATTATTTCCTTTCCCATATTAAGGAAGTTTTCAACTATAATCTCTTCAAATATTTTCTCAGTCCCTTTCTTTTTCTCTTCTTCTTCTGGGACCCCTATAATTCAAATGTTGGTGTATTTAATGTTGTTCCAGAGGTCTCTGAGACTGCCCTCCATTTTTTTCATTCTTTTTTCTTTATTCTGCTCTGCAGTAGTTATTTCCACTATTTTATCTTCCAGATCAATTATCCATTCTTCTGCCTCAGTTATTCTGCTATTGATCCCTTCTAGAGTATTTTTAATTTCATTTATTGTGTTGTTCATCACTGTTTGATTGCTCCTTAGTTCTTCTAGGTCCTTGTTAAACCTTTCTTGTATTTTCTCCATTCTATTTCCAAGATTTTGGATCATCTTTACTATCATTACTCTGAATTCTTTTTCAGGTAGACTGCCTATTTCCTCTTCATTTGTTAGGCCTTGCTCCTTCATCTGCTGTGTGTTTGTCTTCTCATTTTGCTTAACTTACTGTGTTTGGTGTCTCCTTTTTGCAGGCTGCAGGTTCATAGTTTCTGTTGTTTTTGGTGTCTGGCTAAGGTTGGCTTAGTGGGTTGTGTAGGCTTCTTGGTGGAGGGGACTAGTGCCTGTGTTTTGGTGCATGAGGCCGCATCTTGTCTTTCTGGTGGGCAGGTCCACGTCTAGTGGTGTGTTTTGGGGTGTCTGTGGCCTTATTATGATTTTAGGCAGCCTCTCTGCTAATGAATGGGGCTGTGTTCCTGTCTCGCTAGTTGTTTGGCATAGGGTATCCAGCACTGTAGCTTGCTGGTCATTGAGTGGAGCTGGGTTCTGGTGCTGAGATGGAGATCTCTGGGAGATTTTTGCCGTTTGATATTACGTGGAGCTGGGAGGTCTCTTGTGGACCAGTGTCCTGAAATTGGCTCTCCCACCTCAGAGGCACAGCAGTGATTCCTGGCTGCAGCACCAAGAGCCTGTCCTCCACACGGCTCAGCATAAAAGGGAGAAATAAAAGAAAGAATGAAAGAAAGAAGAAGATAAATAAAATAAAGTTATTAAAATAAAAAATAAATATTAAGAAAAAAGGTTTTTAAGTAAAAAAAAAAAAAAAACAAACCGGACAGACAGAACCCTAGGACAAATGGTAAAAGCAAAGCTATACAGACAATATCACACACTTAAGCATACACATACACACTCACAAAAAGAGAAAAAGGGGGAAATATACATATATTGTTGCTCTCAAAGTCCACCTCCTCAATTTGGGATGATTCGTTGTCTATTCAGGTATTCCACAGATGCAGGTACATTAAGTTGATTGTAGAGATTTCATCCGCTGCTTCTGAGGCTGCTGGGAGAGATTTCCTTTTCTCTTCTTTGTTCTCACAGCTCCCAGGGGCTCAGCTTTGGATTTGGCCCCGCCTCTGCGTGTAGGTCGCCGGAGGGCGTCTGTTCTTCTCTCAGACAGGACGGGGTTAAAGGAGCCGCTGATTCGGGGGCTCTGGCTCACTCAGGCCGGGGTGGGGAGGGAGGGGCGCGGAGTGCGGGGCGGGCCTGCGGCGGCAGAGGCCAACATGACGTTGCACCAGCCTGAGGCGCACCGTGCGTTCTCCCGGGGAAGTTGTCCCTGGATCCCGGGACCCTGGCAGTGGCGGGCTGCACAGGCTCCCCGGAAGGGGGGTGTGGATAGTAACCTGTGCTCGCACACAGGCTTCTTGGTGGCGGCAGCAGCAGCCTTAGCGTCTCATGCCCGTCTCTGGGGTCCACGCTGGTAGCCGCGGCTCGCACCCGTCTCTGGAGCTCCTTTAAGTGGAGCTCTTAATCCCCTCTCCTAGCGCACCAGGAAACAAAGAGGCAAGAAAAAGTCTCTTGCCTCTTCGGGAGGTGCAGACTTTTCCCCGGACTCCCTCCCTGCTAGCCGTGGCACACAAACCCCCTGCAGGCTGTGTTTACGCCGCGTGTTTACGCCGCCAACCCCAGTCCTCTCCCTGTGCTCCGACCGAAGCCCGAGCCTCAGCTCCCAGCCTCACCCGCCCCGGCGGGTGAGCAGACAAGCCTCTCGGGCTGGTGAGTGCTGGTCAGCACCAATCCTCTGTGCGGGAATCTCCCTGCTTTGGCCTCCGCACCCCTGTTGCTGTGCTCTCCTCTGCGGATTCGAAGCTTCCCCCCTCCGCCACCTGCAGTCTCCACCCGCGAAGGGGCTTCTAGTGTGTGGAAACCTTTCCTCCTTCACAGCTCCCTCCCACTGGTGCAGGTCCCGTCCCTATTCTTTTGTCTCTGTTTATTCTTTTTTCTTTTGCCCTACCCAGGTACGTGGGGAGTTTCTTGCCTTTTGGGAGGTCTGAGGTCTTCTGCCAGCGTTCAGTAGGTGTTCTGTAGGAGTTGTTCCACGTGTACATGTATTTCTGATGTATCTGTGGGGAGGAAGGTGATCTCTGCATCTTACTCTTCCGCCATCTTGAAGCTCCTCACATAGTCTATTTATTTTAAGGAAGGGAGATCATCCTAGATAATACTCTGGGCTCGATTCAATCAGTTGAAAGGCCTTACACACAGAGCTAAGGCTTCCTGGAAGAAGATATTCCACCTGTAGACATCAGTCTTACCTGTGTCCAAGAGTGACAGCCTGCCCTATAATTTCAGACCTGTGGACTTAGTCTGTTTAGGCTGTTGTAATAAAAATACCATAGACTGGCTGGCCTAAACAACAGACATTTCTCGCAGTTCTGGAGACTGGGAAGTGCAAGATCAAGGCCCCAGTAGACTTGATGTCTGGTGAAGCTCACTTCCTGGTTCCTAGATGGCCATCTTCTTGCTGTGTCTTCGCGTGGCCAAAGGGACAAGAGGGATCTCTGGGGTCTCTTTTATAAGGGCTCTAATCCCATTCACGAGGGCTTTACTATCATGACCTAATCACCTCCCAAAGGCCCCACCTCCAAAATCCATCATCACCTTGGGGGTTTCAACACATGAATTTTGGAGGGACACCCATATTCGGTTGAGAGCACTTGCTTAGCTAGCCTCCACAATCACAGAAGCCAATTCTGTGTAATAAATGTCTTAACATGTATCTCCAACCCTTCCGTCTCTCTAATTAACCCTAAGTGACACATAAACTAGGAAAATTAACATTATGCCCATAGTCTCATTCTTTATTAACGATTCTTAACCTGAGGTCACAGGATGGGTTTCAATAATCAGGGAAGAGCCTGAAACTGCAGGCAGCATTCAGAATGTTCATACATTTTGTGAACTTTCCTGGGGAAAGACTAACTTTCATCAAATCCTCAAAAAGTGCATTACACTCAAAATGACCAAAGTCGTTGCATTACACACATCTTTCTAGCTCCATTAAATCTAATAGCAGTGACAACAGAAGGAATGGAGGCCCACTGGCTTTAAATAAGACTCAAGTGAATCCCTATTTTGAGAGAAATCTGATTGTGATGGGCGACAGCCAGCAACCCAGGGGTGGTTCCAGAGTTTCATTCTCTTTAGCTGACGGTGGCTCAAGGTATTTACAATGTTTCAAACCTCTTAAAGACAAGGATGAAGCGAGTGCCTGCAAGTTTCATTGGTAGTGGCTCCAAGCACAGAAGAATTGAAATTTCGCCATCCTAGTAGAGGCAAGTATGGAGGCAAAGAAGCACGTAAGGTTTTGCATATCATTTTGATCACATCCGTTTTAAAATAAATATTTGGCTTAAAAAGCTGAATAATAAGCTAGTCCTTTGGCCAACATTCCTTCTTGCCAAGATTAAAAAGTAGACGATAACAAAAAAGAAAAAAATGTTACCAACGGTGGGAAAGAGGGGAGCAGATGTTGACTCAGCAAGTTGGAAGGAGGTGCCGAGGAATGTCAGTCAAGATTACCGAGAGCAGAAAACCCTTTTTAAAGGCTTTTCAGCCAAAGTAGCGCATTCTCACGGAAGGACTTTTTCCCCCTATTTTTAGTTTTGTTAAGTCTCTATAAGAGACCAGTGTCTCACACACAGGCATGTCTCTTATTTACACAGTCTAACATGCAAGCAGCCCATCCCCTTCTTGTCATGCTTTGGGTAGTCACTGCCCATGGCAAGGCAGAAAAGTCAGGGCAGGATCACCCCATGGAAATGTGCCCCTCTCTGAGCAGGGAGGGGGTAAGCGTCTCTCCCTCTGTTGGCTCCTTTACCCACAGGCTAAACCAGGTGCAGGCCCTGGGCCAATGCATGTTTGAGGAAACAGCCTACAGCTCCTGGTGCTCTGTCCCGTGGAATCTGGCCTTGGTCAGAGGGCCAGAAAGCTAATGTCTGATATTGCTGGAATGTGCCCTGGGCCCGGGTGTAACCTCCCCACTGCTTCTTTGCCCCAGTGAGCTGGCCAGTTCCATGGCGCCAACTTCTTCCTTTTGTTTCCTTACTTATGACTTGAATTCCCACCTGGGACTGCAACTCTCTCTCACATACCAAAGTTAATCTCACATAAAGGGAATGCAGGGTGCTTGATCTGAGAAGGAAATTCTATTCCAGGTTGATATGCATTTATACCAATCTTCATTATTGGGGTTAGGGAGGAATTAGTGAGCTACCTGAATTCTTAGATCAAAGTTTAAAAGGGGCCAGTGTTAAGACTGCCAAGGGGAATTCCAAAATTCTTCAGGGTCAAGATGCCTCAGTGCCACTGCTTCCTGCTTGCCAATGAGTAAGCCAAGAGTTGAAACTTAACAATTAAAAAATAGAAGTAAAGAGAAATTTAAAGATAGTTAAAATCATAAAAATGGAGGAAAAAAACTATATTTAATGGATGGGGAAAACAAAAATAAAAGGGCTTCCCTGGTGACACAGTGGTTAAGAATCCACCTGCCACGCAGTGGTTAAGAATCCACCTGCCAATGCAGGGGACACGGGTTCGAGCCCTGGTCTGGGAAGATCCCACATGCCGCGGAGCAACTAAGCCCGTGCGCCACAACTACTGAAGCCCACATGCCTAGAGCCCATGCTCCGCAACAAAAGAAGCCACCGCGGTGAGAAGCCCACGCACCACAATGAAGAGTAGCCCCCTCTCGCCGCAACTAGAGAAAGACCACGTGCAGCAACAAAGACGCAACTCAGCCAAAAATAAATAAATAAACAAATTTATTTTTTTAAAAAAAGAATCCGCCTGCCAGTGCAGGGGACACGGGTTCGAGCCCTGGTCCGGGAAGATCTCACATGCCGCAGAGCAACTAAGCCCGTGTGCCACAACTACAGAGCCTGCGCTTCAGAGTCCGCAGTCCAGAGCCCGCGAGCCACAACTCCTGAAGCCCGGGCACTTACAGCCCGTGCTCCGTAACCAGAGAAGCCACACAATGAGAAGCCCACGCACCGCAACGAAGAGTAGCCCCCGCTCACCGCAACTAGAGAAAGCCCACTCACAGCAACAAAGACCCAACGCAGCCAAAAATAAAATAAATAAAATAATAAGAAGATTTTTTAAATAAATAAAAGCAATAAGACAAAATGAGATTAATACATATAAGGTAGAAAAAATGTCAAAGTGAACTAAAAGAAAGTCACATAAAAAAAGAAAAGTGTAGGAGAGGAAAAATGGAACTTTTTTCCTCTATCTTCCTAGGTTTTATGGGTAAGGCCTGCAAGTAAGTCTGACAAAAGACTGATTAACAAGAGAAAAACAAGAAGTTTATGAACACATGCATGCTGCATACACATGTGAGAATTCAGTGATAAGTAACTCAAAACAGTGGTTAGAACTTGGGCTTACATAACACCTCAGCAAAAGAACAATGTATTTTTAGAGAAATGACAAGATAAAGGAATAAGACTTAGAGTTTCTAGGGCAGCAAATTACGGGAGGGTAAATGTATGGGGGAACTAATGGTAGGTAAGGACTAGTTAGTAAGGTTTGTTATGTAGATTCCCCTGGTACCATCTCTGGGCTGTTAACTGAGTAGAGTTGTCTCCAGTGATAGTAATTAACTTCTGTCCTTCATGGTAGAGAAAGGAGAGGGGATCCCTTTACAAATTACATCCCGCTTTTGGCAAATAGGGGGAGGGCAGAGAGCTTTTCTTATACCTGCTTCTTCTCAATCGCCTTCAGCTCAAAATAATCCTGTGCCAATGTGGCATATTTGGGGGTAGCCTAGTCTGGTACCCTTCAGAAGCAGTCATGGCTATTGAGACACAGATAGAATAAGAGGGCTCAAATACGTAAAAGAGAACACCATAAAATAAACTGTAACCTGAATAAAATCGGGCCTCCGAGTTCTGACATTAGGGTTGAACAGTATGGACTTGCATCCAGAAGGAACCCAAGTTTGCCTGTAGATGGAATAAGAAGAAAGTAGAAGGCATTGCAGAAGGTCTTGCGAGGAGGCAAGATAAGGGGAGTTACAGTGCACAGGACAGCAGGACTAGTCTCTAAAAGCCTTCTTCGGATGCATTGCATTGCCAAAGAACCCACCTCTGAGTTGTCCGGAATCTCATTACCGCCCTCCATGTGGTCGCCACAACACCAAGCTGCTGTCCTGTTTCCTCCTTCGCTGAGGTCCACTGCCCGTGCACTGCCTTTGTCCAAAAGCCATGCAGCTTGATAACTGACCACTCTTCCCCTGGGACCTGCCACAATGTCTCCTGCTCATTTTTCTGGAAAGGAGCAATAGTCTTCCAATCTGGAATTCTAGTGAATTATATTCCCTTTATAAAATATAAATGATACTACAAAAATGTAAAGTATTTAAGCGGCTAGGAGTAGGGAAATTGTCCCTAGGGACTATTTTAAACTAAAATGACAGAGCAGCGGAGGTTCAAGGTTTAACCCTAACCGTCTAAGTCCCGGTACCCGGCCTGGCTACCTACAGACTGTGCCAAAGGCAGGTTTAGAGAAATACGGAGATAGACGAGGGAGGGAGGCCTGAGAGTTGTAATCGGTTGCCATCGCAATAGGAACTGACAAGGTAAAGCAACTACTTAAAAAGAAAAAAAAAGACGATGTCTAGTTATGCCTGGGTCCATCCTCTGCACCAGCTCCAATCGGCCAGACGTGGCTGCCTGGAGTGCGGTGTTGAACATCGTGAGGCCACGTGTGGACTCAGCAAGAAGGAGGGCTGGGATCAGCGAGTAATACCAGCAGGGAGTGCAGGGCTGGGGAGAGGCGCTGGGCACTCAGTGCACGGCTGGCCCTGGGCCTGGGAGCCAGTTCTCAGGAGGAAAGCTGTGTCTTACTGTATACCGTCGGCTTCAGAAAGCCATAAACCGAAAGGCCTGTGAGAGCCAGGCAGGTACCAGGAAAGAAAAGAGTAGGCAGGAGGGGCCTGTGTGTGACTAGCAGAATATTTTTGGAGGCAAGTGATAGAGAAAGAAAGCCAGCTCAGCCTGCTTGAGCAATGTGGAACTGTAGGAGACCACAGTTCATGAGTACAGCTAGGTGAATAATATGTCACCTCACAAGACTTTGAGAGGCAGGGTAAGCCAAACGTGCTACGATGAAGATTCTAGCCTGACCTTTCGTCATCCCTCAGCTCCTCCCTCTTCTATGTGGATGCCCATCACCGCCACCTTATCCCCCCTGCTTTAGGAACCCAGGCTTAACCCATCAGTAGCCGGCACTCCTGGGGCTGGTCCAGGGGTGGGCCTGTGATCCAATCGGTCTAATCAAACTACAGGGAATATCTTATTTCATGCTGGAGGCAGAGGCTTCTTTTTTCACCCGTGGATGTGAAGAGAAAGTTTTTTGTCCAGTCACTGCTGATCACCGTCTTGCTACCACGGGGGAAAGTCATCCTGAGGTCATTTCCACACAGAGGAGGAAAAAGTTGAGAGAAGAGTGGGAAACAGAGACAGAACCTGCAACTATAGCACATCTGGTTTACCGTGACTCTCAAGTCCGACGTGGGTCTCGCTGGGTTCAAATCAGAATGTTGGCAGGGCTGCGTTCCTTCTGGAGGCTCTAGAGGAGAACGGTTTTACTGATATTTCCTTTTCCAGCTGCTGGAAGCCTCCTGCCTTCCTTGGCTTATAGCCGCCTCCTCCATCTTCAAAGCCAGCAATGTTGCATCTCTCTGACCATTTTCCACGGTCCCACCTTCCGACTATAGCCAGGAAAGGGCATCTGCTTTTAAAGACCCATGCCATTATATTAGGCCCACCTCCATAATAAATAATCTCCCCATCTCAAAACCCTTAACTGAATCATAGCTGCAAAGTCCCTTTTGCCATGCAAGAAAATATAGTCACAAATCCCAGGGGTGAGATAATTTCTTCGGGCCCAGATTCACACTTTGTGGCTGCATATTTCCAAACTGTACATAGAGATCAAGAATGTTAGCGGGGGGGAAGAAAAGGATTTCCCAGGAAAAAAAGAAAGAAAATGAGTGAATACAGCAATATGTTCTACTTGACAAGTAACAATCTCTCTCTGGATTAAATGATGAACTATTGAAAAGGGTCCACAGGTTAACTTTAACCAAAAGAAAGCTGAGCAAAACCCAAATTAAACTGCATAGGTTCCATGAAGTCTTTGGAGAGCTTACAGTAGGAAAGGGAGGTCACAGGTGAGATTATATTTCTTATAACCCCCAAGGACACAATCACTTTTATGTCGAGCTGGAAATGAAATAAAATGCTGGCTTCTGAAAAATTGTCAGATCAAGGAGAACATCTTGACTGGACAATGAGAATATATATAACTCTTCAGTCACCCCCTCAATCCTTTGAACCCTGGGGATTGTCATTCAATAGCTAACCCAGTCATGGAAATTAACTTATCCAGTCAAAAGGAAAGTGTCTGCCTGAGGATGAACAGCAGAGGATCCAGCTGCAATTAAAAGTGCTAGCTCCTTCTCAGCTCAGCGGCTCAATAGAGAAGGAGGGGAGGGGCGAAAACATCAAATAAAGGAGCAGTAAGGAGTTTTGCCACTTAATAGCAACGTGTACAAGGGATTGAACACAGGGAACCTGGGCTCAGCAGACCTGCATCATAGCCCCTGCTTGGCCATCAACCAGTCGTGAAGACTTTGGTCGATGGCCTTAACTCTTTAGGGGCCGTGTTTCCTCATCCGATTTTTTTTATTCTAAAAGTATGTGTAGGCATCCTATTTTTTTTTTTTTTTTTTTTTTTTTTTTTTGCGGTACGCGGGCCTCTCACTGTTGTGGCCTCTCCTGTTGCAGAGCACAGGCTCCGGACGCGCAGGCTCAGCGGCCATGGCTCACGGGCCCAGCCGTTCCGCGGCATGTGGGATCTTCCCGGACTGGGGCACGAACCCGCGTCCCCTGCATCAGCAGGTGGACTCTCAACCACTGCGCCACCAGGGAAGTCCTAGGCACCCTCTTTTTTAAATTCATTAAAGAAAAACTTCATAATACTCCCACTCCATACAAGTATACACACCCCTCCTCTTATCCCACTCCCCAAAGGTCGAAAGCCTAGTGGGTACCCTCCCATAACTTTCATCATGCTTGTGTACAAACATTTATTCCTAATAGAGAGTCTGAATTTTTTGTTCTTATAAAAACTGAATTGTACTGTGTTTAAGACTCCACAATTTCCATTTTTCTCATTTACCATAGATACCCTCCAGAACAATTCATACAAACCTAATTCATTCATTTACACTCACTTGAATTGAAATTATGAATACACCAAATTATGTTTATGCCAAATATATCCTATTGAGGGACATTCAGGAGGTGTCTCAATTATGCTTTGTTTTGCCACTAAAAAGTGTGCAACAAACATCGTTGATTAGTTATTACATTCCCCCACTTTCATATCTGAAGACTATATTCTCCAAAATGAGATGTGAGGCAGTAATATGTATTTCATATTTTAATAGATATTATTACACTATATTCCCAAAGATAGTAACAATTTACAATCTTAGCTACAAGTTATGAGGAGGCCTGGTTTTCCCTCCCCACCAGCACTGTAAATTATTAGCCTTTTTTCATTTTGCCACTTGATGAGGAAAAAATGACATTTCACATTATTTAATTTGCATTTCTGAATGCTGGTAAGGTGAGTCACCTCACTCTTCAGTAAACTTTAGTTAGTAGATCAGACTTTTATTCTGGACAGACAATATGCTCCTGGGAAAAAAGGAGGAGTTGGACTAAATCTCTAGCAAAATAATGTGGAATAACCATTTTAGCCAGAAACCAATCCGTGCCTGAAACTAGTCCAAGGTTTGGCCATTGTGCAAAAGACCTTGACCACATTTGAAGGAAGACTCTCAAAAAGCTTGCAGAGACGTCTAAATTGCAAACAACACGACCACAGAGGCAGGAGAGATGACTGCCAAGTTCAACATAAACTTGTTTTTGACTCCTAAGCATTGCCAGACCTGGAACAGAGGCAAAGCTGATCTTGACTGCCTGAAGCACTCGACTGAGAAGCGTTCTGAAGCCATCAGGGCTCAGGAGAAAAGGGAGACTGAGGAGCCACGTGTGCTACAGGTACCACTGGCACAGGAATCTAGAGGGGCCGTTATCCCAGGTGGGGAATCCTGATCCTGTCCCCCTGTGGGAAGAGAGTAGGATTGGCCCCTGCAGCTCAGAGGTGGCCGGACCCCTTTGATCTGGGTGGGAGGAAGGACAGCACCCCCATCACCAGCTCCCTCATCCCTCCTCCTCACAGAGGCTGCAGGGCTCAGTGCGGTCCTACTCCTTCCCCACCAGCCCTCCCCTTCCTTGATCCTTTCTCATTTTATCCAGAAGTCACCTGAATAAATGTGTTGAGGGTAGTGGAGAGGACACGGAGATTTTCTGCACCCTAAGTCCACCAGGAATGGCCAGACAGTGCAGGTAAGGGGGAAATTAAATGATATTCGAAAATCTGCAGAGAAGAGAAATTGTAGGCAAGATGACAGACGTCCAATCTATGGTTCTCTTCAGAGAATTAGCTTTCAAACCAGAAAAACAACAACCACCTCTTATTGCTGAAGCTTAGAATACCTGTATTTCCGCTGCATCCAGGATGGTGTACATCCCTCTCTCTAGCCTCTCCTCCCCGGGCTCCCCACTCCTTTCTCCCTAGAACTGCGCCACCCTTATCAGGACACTGCCTGACCCCTAGTGGCCACACCGCCTTCAGCTGCACCAGCTGAGCTGCCTTTATCTGCTAGCTTGTCAAAATTCTAATTTGCTGACAGGTAAGCGGCATTTCCTTTGAAAAACTGATGTTTGTAAACCGCCACAGTAATGGGTCTCCGACTTTAAGAGGGTCTTCAAAACAAGTAAATTTCAGAGAAAGTACCAGAGAGGCCTAAACACCAAAGAACACAAGCAATCCTTTGTCGTGTAACAGCGCTACTTGGCATTTCTCCTGAATCGATTTTCTCTGTGACCGTAAACTCAGGTTCCAGAGCCCTGAGGTCCGTCTTTTTAAAAAGGAGTAAAGAATTGCACTGAGTGGAAGGAAGTGTCCAGGGGTCCACACAGCCATCGGAACCCACCCTGCTCAAGGCTTGGTGAAATAGGAAAGCCTGGAAAACAGAATATTTTCAGACCTGTGAAACGTTTGTGTCTTGGGGCTGAACTACCTAAATTAGTTCTGAACAGTGGGGAAAGGCAATGGGAGTTCGTGGGGCTGTGAAATAATTTAGTTTCTAGTCTATTTCGTGAAGCATTCAGCAAGGGGTGGAAAGCAACTGAAAACTGAAGCAAATGGTTTTGACTGAACCACAACGAGGTCTAGTCCAGAGCCTACCTCCAAACCCCACCCTGCTCTGGTCAGATCTGACTTAGGATCAGCCGGGTTGAGCCTCCAGAAGGAAAGTCTCAGAAGCCACAGCTGAGGAAATCTAGGGTCGGCAGGGTTTCACAGTCCACACACATACAAGCGCGTGCGCACGCGCACGCACACACACACACACACACACACACACACACACACAACTGGCCTCCAGTCCCAGATGGCTCTCAAAATAGAGTGACCCCATTTTAAAAAGGGCAAGAGATCTGAACAGACATTGGACCAAAGACAACACTTGGAGGTCAAATAAGTATATGAAAAGATGCTCAGTACCATTTATCATTAGGGAATTGCAACACAATAAATAAAGTAGTATTGGACTATAGCCCCAAGTATAAAATAAATATCCACAAGTCCACACTGATATAAATAAGTGGTGGAATAAATAAATTGGAAAGTACAGACAAATCTCCCATGATGGAGAATTCCAAATAATTTATGTAAATGCCCCCTGATTAAGGAGACCGAGCACAACAACCTCCCACTTCTTAAGTGTGGGCTGTACGTAGGGAATTCCTTCCAAAGAGCACAGTGTGGAAAGGGAGAGAAAGGACGTGTGACATTACAGTGGAGAAACCTGACCAACCTACCTAGAACAGATGGTGAAGTCTGGCATCCTCAGTGATAGGTCGTGTGGACAGTACACACCCTTGATAGGATGTGATGAGAATGACACTTTAACCTCTGTGATCTTCCTCCCTCAAACCCATAAGCCCGGTCTAATCACAAGAAGAACAAATCCTAGCTGAAGGACAGTCTACAGAATACCTGACCAGCACTACCCAAATCTGTCAAAGTCATCGAAAACAAGGGAAGTGTGAGGGACTGTCATGGCCGAGGGGAGCCTAGTGAGGCGTGACAGCTAATTGTAATGTGGTCCCCTGGACGGAATCCTGGAACAGAAAAAGGACATTAGATAGAAACTAAGGAAATGTGAATAAAACATGGACTTTAATGAATAATAATAATGCATTAATATTGGTCCATTAATTGAGACAAATCTTTCAAACTAATATATTGATAGTAGGGGAAACTGGGTTTAGGGTATATGGAAACTCTCTATTCTATCTTTGCGATTTTTCTTTAAATTCAAAACTATTCTATAACTAAAATGTTTATTCAAAAAAAAAGTAGATGAGCAACTCATCCTGGTTTGGCCAGGACTTTCCTGGTTTTGGTACTGAAAGTATGGCATCTTTGGAAACCCCTCAGTAAGGGCAAAACAAGAGGGTTGGTCACCCTATGATACTCCAGCCCACTCCGCAATATAAATTCCTGGGAGGCACTAAGAAAGCATTAGCAAACTACCCTAGCTTTCCCTTCCTGAGGTTTTGGTTATTTGTTGCCTAAATTCTTTTAGCACTGAAATGCTTGTGACTTCTCATAACTGACCTAAAACCCAGCAAGGCACAAACAGTAAGGATTTTACTTCAGTGGAAATGTCCATGGTGAGAAAAGAAAACATTCTCAGACATAATCAAGTTCACACCTCAACGTTTCCCATGCTCAACGTCTGTGGCTTGACAGATCATGAGTAATTCATAGAAACAGCTATGGCAGCTCTGATGGCTTCTTACAGTATGAGACACAATTTCAGCGATGAATCACCTATACGGGCAAAACAAGTCGTGTCTGTTATCTGACATCCTATGAGAAACTGAAGTACAGTATGGTCAGAGCTGGCTTGGGGACAGTTCAGCTGGAAAACCATCCAGGACACATCTATAGTGCTAAATATCATGAAGACGCTAAAATGCCACTGGAAATATAACAAGGTGGAAAAGATGGAATTTTCCAGAACTCCTTTTAGGGAGGTCACTGTCCATGGCTGGAAGAAATACAAATACTACTCAGCTCTAAATCTTTCCTAGATACATAGAAACAAAGGAAAGTCACCCCACTGATGGTGGTGTGAGGGCATGTCTCATGAATGCTAGTTGGACTTACACACATGGATTTCGGAACTACCTTTCAAACCTAAACCACTGTAAATAGAGAAGGATCTGCCATGAGATAAGCCACGAGGTTGGAAAGGTGTGGAGCTCCCCCACTCCCCCCACCCTCAAAATCCACCCCTGATCCCCCATCCCCAGCCAGGCACCAAACTCCAGAGGTGAGCCAGTGAATTGCATCCTCAAGAAGGGTGGGTCCAGTTACCCTGAGGCCTTCAGTTGCCCTGAGATGCCTGTGCAGGTTTGGGACTCTGCCCTTCCTGCACACAGAACTCAACCCTTCCTCCAAAAAGACCTGGAATAAATTTCAAACACGTGTAGGTTTGAAGAGTAAACAAATTATTAGCCTGCCAAGGCCTCCGCTAGTCGGATCCAGGGCAGGGAGGGCACCGTACTGAGGGCATAGGGCCCAGGCTTTAAGGATTCTAGGTTTAAATCCTGCCCGGGGCTCTTACAAATTATGGAACTTTGAGCAGAATCTTGACCTCTGGAACCCTGGATTTCTCATCCGTAAAATAAGGATAATTTTATGCATTCGATTATTTTCAATAGTGTTTGTGAAACACCTGCAATCGTCTGGCTCACCGTGGGGTCTGCATTCCCATTCCCTCCACAGCCTGCGTTACTCAGGGAGAGTGTCCCTACACTCCTCCGCTCTGTGACAGGGTGTCCTCCACCTGCATGCCCCTGGTCTCTGCAGATGGCCTCTCCTTCTCTCACAGAGAAAGGAAGTAGCCAGAGAGAGGCAGCTCCCTCGGCCCCAGGTATCCGTACCCCGTCTTCGCCTTCCTTCCTCCTGGACGAGGCCCACCTCTTGACCACTGCAGTGGAGTCCTCAACGCTGACCTGGGAGACTGGGCTCTACTGATTATTCCCTCCCTCTTTCTAATCGGCCCCTTTCTAATTGGCCCTTAGGCTTGCTCAAGTATCTCATGATTTATCGTTTTGTTTTAAAAAAAAAAAGATTCTTCATTGACTCCACTCCAGGTTCTGCTTGGGAATATCAGTCTTCCCACCAAGCCAAACTCCTTATAAGGCATGTCTAGCTCACCGTCTTCTACTCCTCAACCCCCAGAGTCTGCCGTCCTCCCATCACTCCCCTAGAGGGGCCTAGGTACCCCCCTCTCTTCTCTACCCACACACTGTGGGCTACCCCATCCTCTTGGAGCTTCAATTAGTTCAAATGCTGAGGACTTCAAAGCTCTGACTTTAGGCCCTCTCTGCAGACCTTTATATCCAGCTATGGGTATCTCCATTTAAAGAGGATTCACTGGAAGGGGAGATAAATTATGAACTTGTCTAAGGCATTGTATTAGTCTGCTCAGGGTGGCATAACAAAATACCACAGACTCGATGGCTTGAACAATGGAAATTTATTTCTCATAGTTCTGGAGGCTGGAAGTCCAAGATCAAGGTGTCGGTGGGTTTGGCTTCTTCTGAGGCCTCTCTCTTTGGCTGGCAGATGGTCACCTGCCACTGTGTCCTCACATGGTCTCTCCTGTGTACACACCCCAGGTGTCTCTCTGTGTGTCCAGATTTCCTCTTCTTGTAAGAACACCAGTCAGATTGGATCAGGCCACCCTTCAGCCTCGTTTTAACTTAATTACTGCTTTAAAGGCCCTGTCTTCAAATACAGTAACACTCTCAGGTACTAGAGTGTTAGGGCTTCAACATATGAATTTGAGGAGAATGCAATTCAGCCCCACAGGAGTGTACTTGGTATGTCAACTTAAGTTGCATGAGTGAGTCCAAAAGTCACTTCAGAATCAACATGTCCACCACTGTCTCCATCTTTACCCCTCAAACCACATGCTCTGAGCTATGGGCTCTTCCCAGGACATGCCACCCATTTGGCTCACCACCTACCCTGGTCAACCCATCACAAGCACACCTCTGCAATCTGCTCACTTCTTTCAATCCCCTTAGCAAAAAACCTGGTCCAAGCCACCACCCTCTCTCATCTGGGCTATCACAAGGATCTCCTAATTGGTCTCTCACCCAGTGGTCTGGCTCATCCACAACCCATTCTCCACGTGGCAGTGAGAATGAGCCTTCTCAAAT
The DNA here is from genome assembly GCF_949987515.2 of Delphinus delphis. Lineage (NCBI taxonomy): Eukaryota > Metazoa > Chordata > Mammalia > Artiodactyla > Delphinidae > Delphinus > Delphinus delphis. The sequence goes on along the minus strand of NC_082686.1, from coordinate 126,551,615 downwards.
GTGATTCTGATCATGTTAAAACCTTACTTAAACCTTTCAGCAGATCCCCACTGCCTCAGAATGAAGTCTGCATTCTTCACTATGGCCCACAAGGACTTATCTGATCTCAGTCCCTGCTTACTTCCCTCACTCTGAATTTCTTTCAGTTCTTCAAATGCACTACTCTTTTTTGCATGTATTCTTTACTCCTTCTGGGACACCCTCCATGTTTTCTCTAGCAAACTCTTACTTGTTCATCAGTTTTTAGATTAAACATCACTTCCTCCAGAAAGTTCTCCCTGATCTCCCCCACCAAGGGGGTTGGGTACCTCCCTTTGCACTGCACTGCATGGTTAATTAGCTGTCTCCTCTACTAGACATCATAAGAATAGGAAATATGTCTGTGTTGCTCTTCTCCCAATGCCTAGCACTGTGTCTAAAATACAATAGATACTCAATAAATGTTGAATGAAAAATATTAGTGAATGCAAGCATAGAATATGGCAAGAGTAAAGGACACAGTGAGAGAAGACCTGGGTCCTTGTCTCAGCTCTGCCATTAACCAGCTACATCACAGTGTCTGTAGGCCAAATTTGACTGGGCTAGAAGCTCATCTCTCAATGTCTCTCTTCATGCTAAACCACTATAATTCTTCATCTCTGATCCCAGGTAGAATAGACTGTGTTGCGTATCCAAGAAAGAGACCTTCTGCCTGCTATTGATTCAGACAGAATGCCAATAGCTTGATGGAAACATAAGAGGCCCAGGAAAGGCCAGCAGAAGACAGAAGTAATAAAAAAGACTGTTCCCTGACACTGAAAGTCTTCTGAATCAAGATGATTATACAAATCATTCTTGACAACAACCCAAAGAGAAAACAGACACTGAATGCAATGACTTTTGCCATCCCCTCCCCAACGTGTTTCTCTCTCTTCCTCTGTCACCCTCCCTACACAAACTCACAGATTCTCATTCTTAATAAGATGTGTGTGTGTATGGTGGGGGGCTGGCAGCTCTTCAATTAAGATGATTATGGATCAAGTTCCCAAACATCCTCTTAGCTTGAGGAGATTGTTGTCTATTTCCAACAAGGAAAACACAATTTGTTTTAAGTTATAAAGGCTCCTTCCTGGTTTGCAAGAACTAGGAAGGGGGGAGGCTGGTGAAAAAATTTAATTAAGAAGCCACATCTGGAAGATTTTTAGTCAGTCATGGAAAATAGTGGGTGCGTGTGCTACAGACCTGAAGACAACCTGGCAGCCTGCCTTTCTCTTGTTTTGTTTCTCCTCTTCTATTTGAGTCAGAAGAAGCAACTCCTTCTCCTGTATGCTTGGTGTCAGCAATACCAAACAATAAATGTGACTAGGGCAGGAATACATGTTCACAACAGAAGAAAACTTCAGAGGTCTGCCAGTACATTTGCCTTATAGTGAAAACAGGCCTAGCTACAGAGTTGCAAAATTTATGTAGAAATAAAATGAACCCAACACGGAGGAATTCCACTCAACACGAGTGCTGTGATGCAATTTGCCAAAGTGCTGTGGAGACAAAGGTGAATAAAATAGAGCCTTGTCCTTGAGGAGGTCAGTCTATCACCAGGGTCCTCAACCTTGGTTGTCCACTGAAATCACTAAGGAGCTTTAAAAAACACTGATGCACTGTTGGTGGGAACGTAAAATGGTGCAACCACTGTGGAAATCCAATGGTGGTTCCTCAAAAAATAAAAAATAGAATTACCATGATCCAGCAATTTCATTTCTGGATATATACCTAAAAGAATTGAAAGCAGGGTCACCCATGTTCATAGTAGCATTATTCACAAAGCCAAAAGGTGGAATTAAACCAAGTGTCCATCAACAATGAATGGATAAACAAAATGTGGTGTAAAAATACAAGGGGATATTAGTTGGTCTGAAAAAGGAAGGAAATTTTGACACATGGTATAACAAGGATGAACTCTGAGGACATTATCCTAAGTCAAATAAGCTAGTCACAAAAAAGACAAACACTATAACTCTAATTATATAAGGTACATAAAGTAGCCAAATTCATAAAGAAAGAAAGTAGACTGATGGTTGCCAGGGGCTGGGGGCAGGAGGTAATGGGGAGTTATTGTTTAATCGGTACGGAATTTCAATTTTACAAGATGAAAAGTTCTGTGGATGGAACTTCCCTGGCAGTTCAGTGGTTAAGACTCTTAGCTTCCACTGCAGGGGGCACGGGTTCCATACTTGGTTGGGGAACTAAGATCCAGGATGCCGCTAGGCGTGGCCGAGAGAAAAAATTGTCTAAAAAAAAAAAAAAGAAAGGAACAAAAAGAAAAGTTCTGTGGATGGGTAGCGGCAATGGGCGATGGTAGCACAGCAATGTCAATGTATTTTATGCCACTGAACGTTAGATTTAAAAATGGCTAAGAGGATGAAGTTTACATTACTGGTATTTTACCACAATTTTAAAATAATTAGTTAATTAATTGATCTTAAAACACACACACACACACACACACTGATGCCAGGGTCCCACCACCAGAGAGCCTGATTTAACTGGTCTGGAGTACAGCCTGGACTTGGTGATTTTTAAAACCTCCCAGGAGATTCTAATGTGCAGCCTCATTTGAGAAGCACTGCTGTGGACCATAAAAACCACTGTTCTACAGAGACAGATCTAAACCTGGTGTTAGAATACCTGGGTTCTTCATCAATTGAAGCCACATGAGTGCTTGAAACTTTGCTGAACCTCAGTTTACCTCTTTAAGTGTAAATTTACATGATAACCCACCCCATGGTGGTGTTGTGAGGATTCATTTCAGTTAGACTAGGTGAAAAGATTTTATACTTTAACAATCATAAGACATAACTAAATAAAAGAAAAATAAGCACAAACAGAGATAATTTGCTTTTCTCCCTGACATCTAAATGCCTTTATTCAACCCCCAAAGTGAAATGGATCTCTCCTTCCCTCCTTCAAAAGTCCCAAAGAAACTTGTCAGCATCTTTATTGTAGTACCAACCCTGCCTCCAAGTGACCTAGGTATATGTCTGCTACCCCACAGATCTTGGTTCCATAAAGGCAGGCCACGACTGATGCATGGCCACAGGCCTCACCGTGCCCAGCACATAGCAGGCATTCAATAAATATTTGCTAAATTGGGTTGAACTGCATTATTTCACATCATGTAAACCTGAGGCATTCAGTGCATTTCAAGCAGTATGTCCCCGTCACCAGCAGACTCATTACTCCAAGGACAAGCTCTACTTCCATAAATAATAAGATACGTATGCACAGAGTAGGAGTGGTGGCCCGAAAAACAAAGAGATGTTGTGACGCATACATGGGATCACAATCCAAACAAGGGTTCTACATCCCTGACACCCAAGCCACCCAACCATAGTCTTCTACTTTGGTACAAATATTGGTGCTATTATTATCAACTTGAAGGGTCAGCCAATATGAGACTAAGATGATAACACATTTTTATAAAATGTAAAGGTATTTTTCCTTGAGTCCTTAGGAGATATTAAAGCAGTGAGCTGGGTCAACCCTCCCAACACACAAGACGATCCACTGCTGAAATATAAGGAGAAAGAGACAACATTTACTGCCCCTACCTATTATTTAGTCATCCCTCTCTTAATCAGGGTATTAGTTCAAAAATATAAGTCGCGGGCTTCCCTGGTGGCGCAGTGGTTGAGAGTCCGCCTGCCGATGCAGGGGACACGGGTTCGTGCCCCCGTCCGGGAAGATCCCACATGCTGCGGAGCGGCTGGGCCCGTGAGACATGGCCGCTGAGTCTGCGCGTCCGGAGCCTGTGCTCCGCAACGGGAGGGGCCACAACAGTGAGAGGCCCGAGTACCGCAAAAAAAAAAAAATAAATAAATATATATATATAAGTCGCTCAGAAAGGGCTAATTTGGACATATAATATACAAAGGTATTATGTAATCTCATTTGGCCTTCCATAAACTCTAACTGGGAAAACTAATTTGGGAAGAGATGGGGGGAAAGAAAATTACTATTTTTTGCACATTTGTTATATGCTAGGCCCTTTATTTTCTCATTATATTCTCACAACAACTCTATCAGATAGTAATGTGTTCAGCTGCAAATAACAGAAACACTGATCTAAAATGACTTAAGCAAATAGGATTTATTTTTCTCACATATAAAAGTTTGGAGATAGGAACTACTGTCACTGGCTCTAGGACTCTCTTGGCCTTTCCTTTATGTCTATTTCCTCTTGACCACAAAATGGGAGCTCTAGCTCCAGACGTCACAGCCATGTTCAAGGTGAGAAGGGGGAGGGGCCATGCCCACTGCATTTGTTCCTCTTTCTCTTTTTTTAATCTAGAAAGCAAATGCACTCCCACTGACTTCTCCTCATGTCTGTCTTAGGCTGGGTTCTCTAAAATTCTTGTGCAAGTGACGTATTGAGGGAGTGTTTTCAGAGAAGCTCTTAAGGGAGTAAAGAGAGCAGGCAAAGATGTGGGTTCAGCTGAAATCTCACCTCAGCCTGATCCCACCACAGAGCCATCTCATATTGAGGCTAGGGGTTCTGGCTTTCAAATCGTGTTAGTCAGCCATTAGCTGCAGGCTGCCAAGGGTGTACGGTATAATCTCCTAGTCATTTCCCAGCAAGGACGCTTCCTGTTGCTGAAGGCAATTCACAGCAGGGGGGAACGGGTACATTGTCCCAGTAAAGGAGAGCTGAACAGGCCACCAAAGCATCTTCTACCATCTTATGGTCTAAAACTAGGTCACATGGCTGCCTCTGAGTACAATGGATATTTGGAAAGTAAGTATCTGGATTTTCAGCCTCTACTGTGAGATATGAATGACTCAGTTGGCCAATCAACAACGTCTTCGAAAACACCTCCTGACATAGGACCCTCACTTGTTAAAGAGAGAAATCTTTTTTCCTATTCCTGATATTTCCTTCCATGTGACATGAATTCCACTAAAACAGTTATCTCAAACTTTTTGGCCTCAGGACCCCTTTAAATTCTTAAAAATTATTGAGGATTTTTAAAAGCTTTTATTAATCTAGGTTATGTCTATGGTTATTTACCACATTAGAATTTAAAACTGATAAAATTTTAAATATTTATGGGAACTCCCTGGTGGTCCAGTGGTTAGAACTTGGTGCTTTCACTGCCAGGGGCCTGGGTTCTTGGGAAACTAAGATCCTGCAAGGCATGTGGCACGACCAAAAAGAAAAAGAAAAATTTTAAATCTTTATGTATTAATTCATTTTTAAACAATAATAAATCCATTATCATAAATAACATTATCAAAAATAATTATATTTTCCAGAAAAAAATTTTAATTAAAACTATAATTGTTACATATTTTTACGACCTTAGTGTCTGGCTTAATAGAAGACAGCTGAATTCTCACAGCAGCTTCTACACTGAGTTTGTTTTGCAATATGTTTTATTTGAAGTACATCAAGAAAATCCAGCCTCACAAGTATTTAGAATTGGAAAAGGGAAGAGTAGTTTAATATTTTCAGATAATTATAGATATTCTGCTTTGATACTACACCAAAATTCAGTAAGTGGTAGTTTCTCAAATGTTAATTGCAACGTGGAATATAAAACTAAATCAATGAACTTTACAAACCCTGATAAATTAAAATTCTCTGACCTACCTTGCAGTTTGAATGGATTTTTGTAACATTATGCATTGAATATTTTTAAAGTTTCGTTTCACTGAGTCAATTTGATCTTCCAAATGCTGCCTCATTTCATTATACGGTATCCAAAACCACATTAATATCATCACCAATAACAAAAGAAAAGTCTTTATTTTTTTTTAATTTTATTTTTTTTTTATACAGCAGGTTCTTATTAGTCATCCATTTTATACACATCAGTGTATACATGTCAATCCCAAACTCCCAATTCATCACACCACCACCCCACCCCTCCACCACTTTCCCCGCTTGGTGACCATACGTTTGTTCTCTACATCTGTGCCTCAACTTCTGCCCTGCAAACCGGTTCATCTGTACCATTTTTCTAGGTTCCACATATATGCGTTAACATACGATATTTGTTTTTCTCTTTCTGACTGACTTCACTCTGTATGACAGTCTCTGGATCCATCCACGTCTCAACAAATGACCCAATTTCATTCCTTTTTAGGGCTGAGTAATATTCCATTGTATATATGTACCTCATCTTCTTCATCCATTTGTCTGTCGATGGGCATTTAGGTCGCTTCCATGACCTGGCTACTGTAAATAGTGCTGCAATGAACATTGGGGTGCATGTGCCTTTTTGAATTATGGTTTTCTCTGGGAATATGCCCAGTAGTGGGATTGCTGGGTCATATGGTAATTCTATTTTTAGTTTTTTAAGGAACCTCCATACTCTTCTCCATAGCGGCTGCATCAATTTACATTCCCACTAACAGGACAAGAGGGTTCCATTTTCTCCACACTCTCTCCAGCATTTGTTGTTTGTAGATTTTCTGATGATGCCCGTTCTGACTGGTGTGAGGTGATAGCTCATTGTAGTTTTGATTTGCATTTCTCTAATAATTAGTGATATTGAGCAGCTTTTCATGTGCTTTTTGGCCATCTGTATGTCTTCATTGGAGAAATGTCTATTTAGGTCTTCTGCCCATTTTTGGATTGGGTTGTTCATTTTTTTAATATTGAGCTGCATGAGCTGCTTGTAAATTTTGGAGATTAATCCTTTGTCCGTTGATTCGTTTGCAAATATTTTCTCCCATTCTGAGGGTTGTCTTTTTGTCTTGTTTGTAGTTTCCTTTGCTTTGCAAAGGCTTTTAAGTTTCATTAGGTCCCATTTGTTTATTTTTGGGTTTTTTCCCATTACTCTAGGAGGTGGATCAAAAAAGATCTTGCTGTGATTTATGTGAAAGAGTGTTCTTCCTATGTTTTCCTCTAAGAGTTTTATAGTGCCCGGTCTCATATTTAGGTCTCTAATCCATTTTGAGTTTATTTTTGTGTATGGTGTTAGGGAGTGTTCTAATTTCATTCTTTTACGTGTAGCTGTCCAGTTTTCCCAGCACCACTTATTGAAGAGACTGTCTTTTCTCCATTGTATGCCCTTGTCTCCTTTGTCATAGATTAGTTGATCATAGGTGCATCGGTTTATCTCTGGGCTTTCTATCCTGTTCCATTGATCTATATTTCTGTTTTTGTGCCAGTACCATATTGTCTTGATTACTGTACCTTTGTAGTATACTCTGAAGTCAGGGAGTCTGATTCCTACAGCTCCGTTTTTTTCCCTCAGGACTGCTTTGGCTATTCAGGGTCTTTTGTGTCTCCATACAAATTTTAAGATTTTATTTTCTAGTTCTGTAAAAAATGCCATTGGTAATTTGATAGGAATTGCATTGAATCTGTAGATTGCTTTGGGTAGTATAGTCATTTTCACAATATTGATTCTTCCAATCCAAGAACATGGTACATCTCTCCATCTGTTGGTATCATCTTTAATTTCTTTCAACGGTGTCTTATAGTTTTCTGCATACAGGTCTTTTGTCTCCTTAGGTAGGTTTATTCCTAGGTATTTTATTCTTTTTGTTGCAATGATAAATGGGAGTGTTTCCTTAATTTCTCTTTCAGGTTTTTCATCGTCAGTGTATAGGAATGCAAGAGATTTCTGTGCATTAATTTTGTATCCTGCAACTTTACCAAATTCATTGATTAGCTCTAGTAGTTTTCCGGTGGCATCTTTAGGATTCTCTATGTATAGTATCATGTCATCTGAAAACAGTGACAGTTTTACTTCTTCTTTTTCAATGTGTATTCCTTTTATTTCTTTTTCTTCTCTGATTGCAATGGCTAGGACTTCCAAAACTATGCTGAATAATAATGGCGAGAGTGGACATCCTTGTCTTGTTCCTGATCTTAGAGGAAATGTTTTCAGTTTTTCACCATTGAGAATGATGTTTGCTGTGGGTTTGTCTTATATGGCCTTTATTACGTTGAGGTAGGTTCCCTCTATGCCCACTTTCTGGAGAGTTTTTATCATAAATGGGTGTTGAATTTTGTCAAAAGCTTTTTCTGCATCTACTGAGATGATTGTATGGTTTTTATTCTTCAATTTGTTAATATGGTGTATCACATTGATTGATTTGCATATACTGAAGAACCCTTGCATCCCTGGGATGAATCCCACTTGACCATGGTGTATGATCCTTTTAATGTGTTGCTGGATTCTGTTCACTAGTATTTTGTTGAGGATTTTTGTATCTATGTTCATCAGTGATATGGGTCTGTAATTTTCTTTTTTTGTAGTATCTTTGTCTGGTTTTGGTATCAGGGTGATGGTGGCCTCACAGAATGAGTTTAGGAGTGCTCCTTTCTCTGCAATTTTTTGGAAGAGTTTGAGAAGGATGGGTGTTAGCTCTTCTCTAAATGTTTGTTAGAATTCACCTTGAAGCCATCTGGTCCTGGACTTTTGTTTGTTGGAAGATTTTTAATCACAGTTTCAATTTCATTACTTGGGATTGGTCTGTTCACATTTTCTGTTTCTTCCTGGTTCAGTCTCAGAAGGTTATACCTTTCTAAGAATTAGTCCACTTCTTCCAGGTTGTTCATTTTATTGGCATAGAGTTGCTCGTAGTAGTCTCTTAGGATGCTTTGTATTTCTACGGTGTCTGTTGTAACTTCTCCTTTTTCATTTCTAAATCTATTGGTTTGAGTCCTCTCCCTCTTTTTCTTGATGAGTCTGGCTAATGGTTTATCAATTTTGTTTATCTTCTCAAAGAACCAGCTTTTAGTTTTATTGATCTTTGCTACTGTTTTCTTTGTTTCTATTTCATTTATTTCTGCTCTGATCTTTATGATTTCTTTCCTTCTGCTAACTTTCGGTTTTGTTTATTCCTCTTTCTCTAGTTCCTTAAGGTGTAAGGTTAGATTGTTTATTTGAGATTTTTCTTGTTTCTTGAGGTAGGCTTGTATAGCTATAAACTTCCCTCTTCGAACTGCTTTTGCTGCATCTCATAGGTAGAAAAGTCTTTAAGTATTAGAAAGCTGTAAAGCCTATGGTGGCAGATACAAGTTTCCTAAAATTCTAATTTTTGCTTGTAAACACAGTTTTATCATTAGCAACAAATACTGTCAGTTACCTTGAAGTGACTGTCACTTCATAAGAGAAAATGTTTGCCAAATGCCCAAGTCTGAATAATCATAGTTTGTCAGTAATGTGTGGCAAGTAAAATGATGTTCTGGAGGGGAAATCTAGTTCAGCTCACAACTCAAACAATAGCACAAATGCTTTTCCTCTAGAAAACCACTGTGTTCCTGGATGCAGCAAAAGTACACTCAACCATCGGTGTGAGAAAATTAACTATGTTCATCAAAGTCATTCTTAAATGAAACCCTTTGGGTTTTTTTTTTTCTTTCTTTCTTTTTTCCTGGGTGTGTGGCAGGAAAGAACATAATGACTACTAGGACAGTTTGGTGTCTCTGCCCTGATTCATGCTAAGGCACAAGCAGCTTCACCCACCTTTGTGTTTGCACCATCAGTGCAAATGTCAACACAGTGAAAAAGGCAAATAACCTCTTAGCGCTGTTATGAAAATACATCTGATCTTGCTGACCCCCTGAGAGGGTCTTGGGGACCCCTAGTGTTCTGAGGACTGTACTTTAAGAACCTCTGCACTAGAAAGCAATGCCAGATTCACCTTGGCTTCCTGTCTGCCAACTGGCTTCCAGAGAGAAAGAGGAGGCTGAACTCTGCATCCCCAGACCCTTCTCAATCTCAACAATCAGAACTCATTTTTCCTCCCCTCCAGGGGAGTGAATTAGAGTTCCTGCTATTACTGAAAATCCTCTCAGTTAATTACCATTTACAAAATCTTGCTCAAAGCTTTTAATCACTCAGTTTACCTCTTAAGGTAACAAGCTGCTTACAGCAGAGTCCCTGAACCAAGAGGGGGCATCTGACCCAATCTTAGACAGTTCGATGCTCTTTCCTGGGAATTTGACCCAGGTCTGCTTGAATCCCATCCCCTAAACAGTAGGTATCTGTCTTAGTCTTTTAACCAATAGGTCTGGGGAAGTAGTCCCTCTTGGAACAAAGGGAAGATGGCTTCTTGGCATTGTGCCCTCATCTTTTGGAATCAGCATCAGAACTTGATTTTGACTATGCAAACCCATGGCAGGCAGTCACCGTGAGACTGCCAATCAAAGTGCACTTCCTCGCAGGCATGAGTGAGAGACCCGTTAGAAAACCAAACATGCTTCCCTTGAATCCAAACCTTGAGCTGAGTGACTCTGAGGCTGAAGATGAATGATCATTCCCCCTAAAAGCAGTCCCAAAGAGACTGTCTGGTAGCTCTTGCTCCCTGTTTCCTAGTTCTATCAAAGGGCACAGTCCACGCATCTTTATTCCTGTTCTCTAAGCTAACCCATAGCCTCCCCAACAAAAACCCTTTTGCTAAATCAGCCAAAGTCTGTTTCTGTTGCTTGCACCAGATGACTCTAACTGATTCAGCCCCAAAGACAAATTGCAAACTCTGCCCTAGGAAGCACAAACTACTTACAACTCCCCAAACCACAATTTTCCAGGCTTGATAACGTTAATATCCACCAGGCGCCCATTATATTTCATTGAGGCCCAGGAGCTGGGACTTGTGCATATTTTCACGGCCACTGCATTCATTTCCATACCGCCTACTGTCAAGCCACACTGGGAAGTCTTTCCACAGCCATTTCCTGGGGAAGCCATGATATTTCCCAAAGCCCTGAAACAGAACCTTTTAATTACTATTTGATAGAGGAAACACTATTTGCTGGATTTTTATACCATGCTTTTAGCACAGAATATGCTAGGGAAATTAGCATTTATGCTTTAGTGCCATGGCTGAAACTGAAGCCATATAAAACCACGAGGTTGAATGTACTATTATCCTGATCGCACTGTCCAGTCTCTGGACAGGTATGATGTCTCTATTGATTCTCCACAGTCAGTGTTATCAAGCTTCTTATCACTGAACAGTTTGATGAAGAAGGGATTGGAAATATGGCAGTCAGAGTCACTATATGACATTCAGGGTCAGGTGAATATCCTATATGCTGGGCTCACAAACTGAGATGGCTAAGGAATCAGGCATGTACCAAAACTGAAAATAGCAGGTGGGGACAAGGGCCAACTGAAGAACTCATGCCTCGTTGCAAGGGAGGAGGCTGGCATTCCTCTCCAGACAGTGGGAGGCTTCCCTACAAAGAGATTTGTGAACTTTGTAACCACAGGCAAGTCTAGTTTCTTCACTGCATCTCACTTTTCACATCATGAAGTGGCGATGGAAATAGGGTCGCTTTGAAGTTCCAATGAGATAGGAATATTGAAATGTACTTGTAAAACTTTGAAAAGGATGGGTTACTATAATCTGTCTAGTATTGTGTTTAAAGTTTACATGCTCTCAATGTCATTATTTAGTAATGCAGAGATGAAAGTTGCCATGGGATTCTGCTCTTTAAACAGAAGACACTCTGACTTTGATGCAACAAAGAATTAAGAAAGTAAAAAGTATTAGCAGTTCCACACGCAGGCACAGAGACAGAGGACAAAGTCTTCAACATACTGACATCAGGATTAAAATAATGGCCCAATGGCAATGCCTGTCTTTTAGGTGTATCATAGTAGCTGCTTGCAGTTTTGCTAAGTAATCTATTATTATTATTTCATTCAAATGCTATACTACTGGCTAGAGTTACAATGAATTGATGGGCTTCCCTGGTGGCGCAGCGGCTAAGAATCTGCCTGCCAATACAGGGGACACAGGTTTGAGCCTGGCCCGGGAAGATCTCACATGCCGCGGAGCAACTAAGCCCGTGCACCACAACTACTGAGCCTGTGCTCTAGAGTCCGCAAGCCACAACTACTGAGCCCACATGCCACAACTACTGAAGCCTGTGCAACTAGAGCCCGTGCTCCGCAACAAGAGAAGCCACGACAATGAGAAGCCTGTGAACCGCAACAAAGAGTAGCCCCCGCCTGCCACAACTAGAGAAAGCCTGCGCGCAGCAGCGAAGACCCAACACAGCCAAAAATTAATTAATTAATTAATTCAAAAAAAAACCAAACAATGAATTGACAACCTGAATTGACATGATCACGCCAGATCATAGTGAGCAAAGAAGAGAAGACTGAAGTTCCTCTGGGCAAACTACTCTGTCTATGCTCAGTCTTGAGAGTAAGCAGAATGGTGGAGGGCATGCTGAAACCCAGGAGAAAAAAAATCACACACAAAAAATTTGTTCAAATATTTGTGTCTTAAAACTTCTCCTCACAAGAAAAAAAAAATCTATAACTACGTGTGGTAATAGATGTTAACTAGGGTTACTGCGGTGATCAGTTCACAAAACATACAAATACCAAATCGTTCGGTTGTATACCTAAAACTAATACAATGCTATATATTAATTATATATTAATTTTTTTAAAAAGGATTTGTGGGCTGGATTTGACCTATGAGCACCCAGTTTATATCCATTGACCTAAAGGGTGTCTGAAAAGAACAAACACAATTATCTCTTTAATTGAATTAAATGCCAGGTGTATTTGCATTCCTTGTCAAATACCTTCTCTCATTCAACGTTCACAATAACCCTACTAAATAGGTAAAGAATTCCTCATCTGTACTTATCAGAAAAATAAGATTCGTATATCTTAAATACCTACCCCATGTTACATAGCCAATAAGTGATTTTGCTGAACTTTTTTCCCGAGTGTGTCTAAAACCCTTATTTTTTCCAGGAAAAACCAACGGCTTAAATGTCCACATTGCACAGACAGATGTTTTGTTCAGCCTAGGAAGCTTTAAAAATGTTGAATTCATTACAAACACTCAACAATCAAGAAATGTCACATAAAAATCTGGGTTTCCAGCTTTAGGGAAAGACAAAATATTGCGCCTTTGGCAACTCTGGACATGCTGGAACATCTGGCAACCTTGGATGGACAGCTGCCATTGGCACTGCCCACAGGGGCTGGTTGGTAGCCTTACCCCTTTGATGGGGCCAGGTCTGCCCCTTTGTATCCCACTGACTCATATCACCTGGGTACATCTGCTGACTTTAGTTGCCTGGCCTTTTGTGGACACTGCAGTTTTTCCCATCCCCCCCTTCTGTTCAGCATGTGTTTTCATCCCAGACAAAGGGAAGCAGCTACATCCTCCATTACCCTCCCTGGGCAGGAAGTCTGGGAATTGCGATGAAGCCCACTCCATCCAATGAAGTACAGCTAATTTGCCTGTGGACTTCACTTGAATTCCCTGCCTATGGCAATGTTTAGGATTTGAATGCTTTAATCAAGGTATTTTCATATGAAATCAGTATGCTCTTCCCTGTTCTTACTGACCAGAAAGGAATGTGCGTCTTTGTTTAGACTTTAGTTGTGTAAATAGCCATTTTACTCCAAGTGGCACTAGAGAAGGTACAGCGCTTAACTGGTAGGACACATGAGTGTTTTGAGTTGAAGCGGGCATGCAGATCTGCATGAAAACACTTGTCAACTTCAAGCAAGCAAAACCAGCACTCTGCTTCCTCACCAAGCACAAATGCTAAAAGCTAACAAAGTCACCTTAAATGATATCTAATATCCCAAGTCTGAGTTGTAGAGTACCAAGAATCATTTTGACCTACACAGGTCAATGGGCTTATTATAGGTAAAAAGAAAAGAAAAGAAAAGAAAAGAAAAGAAAAGAAAAGAAAAGAAAAGAAAAGAAAAGGAAAGAAAGAAAGAAAGAAAAGAAAGGAAGAAAAAATACACACATACGTGTATACACACACACACACGCACACACTGTCAAATGAAATAATTCACTAGTAACTGGTTTTGCCTTACTTCCCCAAAAAGTCTTCCTTGACTAATTCAATCTCACCTTTATACAATTTCCCTGAGCAGTCGTGTATTCAGTCTACATTATATTATTTTATATTTATTGAATTATTAGTTCTTGGAACTGAATTGTCTAATTTAAGTGCCGAAGGGAACTTAAAGGATCATTTAATCCAGGCCTTCCATTTTATAGATGAAGAGAACTGAAACCCAGCAAATTTAAATCATTCGCTCAAGGTCACAAATATTGCTGATCAAGGGCACACCTGACCGAGTTCCATGGTCTTTATACCCCAAGGGGCACTCATTTATTATGCACCCTCCCAAGCACCTTCTGAAAATGGTGTGGCCAGGTTATGATGTCTGTAATTTACTTTAAACACTTCAGCTCAGACTGTGTTTGCTAGTCTCCATGCACACTCTTAGGACAGTTGGTTGCCCTAATCAAGAATTCACAGCTGCCATTTAATCAAAATGCCACACACCAAAGAGGAGTATCACAAGGCTTCAGCTACCTTCAATCAACACCAGAGACGTTGCTGATTTTAATAAATGTTATTAATAGTCTTTCACTGGTGAAATTAGTGACTCGTTTAGTAACATAATGGATACTATAAATGAACTGCCATTGGTAAAACCGTTGCTGCTCAAGAGAAAATGTTTTAGAGACACTCCTCACCTTTTCACAAGCAAGGTCAACCCCTCACCTTTGCCCATAAGGATGGCGCTCAGAGCTAGAATAAGAAATGGTCCTACGTCCAGCCCTGATTTCAGAGGATTCTGGTTGGCTGCTACCATTATAAGGTTAACTGAATCCTGCCTCTAGCTGGGGCATCTGTCTCAGCTGAATCCTTCAAACAAGATGTGGCTAGAGGCCCAAGAAAGAAGAGAACTGAGACTTCCTGAGATTATAGAACATGTTGTGTGAACTGTTTCTCCTTATTGATACGTGTTTTTAAAATAAATGTCCATATGTGCACAGAATCAGGCTAAAGGCTCACTTTGAATATAAACAAGTTATAGTGAGATTGTCAAGAAGCATCCACTGTTACTGAACCCTAAGATGGGTGGCTACCAATACCCACCAGAAAGACTTTGATAGTTGTGAATGACTGTTATGAGTTGAACTGTATCCTATGTTGAAGTCCTAACCCTCAGTACCTCAGAATGTGACCTTATTTGGAGACAGGATCGTCACACTTAATCAAGTTAAAATGAAGTCATTAGGATGGGCTCTCATCCAGTATAACTGGTGTCCTTATAAAAAGAGGAGATTTGGAGGTAGATACAGACAACAGAAAGAACCCACATGGAATGAAGGCAAAGATCAGGGTAATGTGTCTAAAAGTAAACAACACACAGATGGCCATCAAGCCTCCAGAAGCTAGGGGTGAGGAATGGAACAGATCTGTCTCATAGCCCTCAGAAGGAACCAACCCTGCCAGTACCTTGGTCTTGGACTTCTACCCTCCAGAGCTGCAAGACAATGAGACTGTTATTTAAGCCACCCAGAGTTTGGTCCTTTTTTACAGTGGCGCCAACAAACTAACACAATGAGCAGATAGGCTTAGGTCTATTTGTAAAAAGGTTTCAAAAATTGGTTGGACTGATAAAAAGTCCAGTGTCACAAGGGTTACCAATAGCTACTAACAGTGTAATTCCCAAAACATCTAATTGCATTAAGTTGTACCCCTGCTTAAAAATCTAGTGAACAACCTTAGTAATGATAGAAATGATAATGGAAGGATGAGGTTGACACTACCTAGACCCACTGTCGATGCTCTCTAGCCAAAGTCTATTGAAAACACACCTGCATTCAAAGAAAGTTGTGTTTACTGTCTCACTGTAACAAGGGAGAACACACACCAAAGGGAGTCATGGAGGTCTTAAGAAAAGGGTGTCAGAAAGGACTGATAGGATCTGGACTTGATAATGATTTGGGAGATAGTTCAAGGAAACAGGCTTTGCTCTTAATTGGATGCTGTCAGGAACAGGGTGATTCTATTATTGGGTATTTTAAATAATTCTCATATAAAAGGCAAAGGAACAAAGTGAAGCTAAAACTGTAACTGGTAAGGAAGCAGCAGCCACTCATATTAGCCCATAGGGAAGGGAGTTTTGTGGTCTGGACAATGCTCTTCTTGTTATATGGGCTCACACAGGATTAAGGAGTCCTCATATTTTTCCCTCGTTCCGTTACTATCACAGAATGATCCTGCATATGCTTGTGTTCTGTAAAATTTTTGATGCTCAACAAAACACCCAAGTTTTAGGCATGAATGCTAGGCCCACTCCTGTCAGGACCTGTTTCTCTCTTTCTCACCACTGATCAATCTTAACATCATTAAAAGCAGGATAGCTGGATAATCTGTATCTCCAGGTGTGATGCAAGAAGCAGTATACCATATGACCTCAGAAGTACTCTTGTCGTATTAAGCCTCTAGACCAGCACTGCCCAATGGAAAGAAAATACAAGCGACATACGTGATTTAAAATTTTCTAGTAGCCACATTTTAAAAAAACAACAATAAAGATGGGAAATTAATTTTTTTTTTTTTTTTTTTGCGGTACGTGGGCCTCTCACTGTTGTGGCCTCTCCCATTGTGGAGCACAGGCTCCGGACGCACAGGCTCAGCGGCCATGGCTCACGGGCCCAGCCACTCCACGGCATGTGGGATCTTCCCGGACGGGGGCACGAACCCGTGTCCCCTGCATCAGCAGGCGGACTCTCAACCACTGCACCACCAGGGAAGCCCGGGAAATTAATTTTTAAGTGTATTTTATTTAGCTAATATATCCTAAATATTATCATTTTAATATGTAATCAATATAAAAATATTAATAAATTGTTCAACATTCTCTTTTTTCATAGTCTTTGAAATCTGCTGTGTATTTTACACTTACAGCACGTTTCAATTCAGATTAACCATAATGAATACGCCTAATCGCCACACATGGCTAGTGGTTGCCATATGGACAGTGCAGCTCTAGACCCAACTCCCAGTTTAGTGGAAATATGAGGAATAGAGGAATACCTCTCTCCATCGAAGGAAGAATACAAGTAACCTAATCTAATTTGTGAAATTCTACGTGAAGGATTCAGTTCCTGCAACAAAAAAATGGTAAGGGAAAATAAACGGGAGGAGAGATGTTTATAGATTAAAGGATTCTCAAGGGACATATTATCTGTGTAAATGCAATCTGCGGACCCTGTTTGAATTTTGATTTCAAAAATCAAACCGTATAAAGATATTTTTGAAGTCATTTGGGGAAACTGAATACCAGAGATTGTCTTTTGGATGGTATTTAAAAAATATTGTTAAGGGACTTCCCTGGTGGCTCAGTGGTTAAGAATCTGCCTGCCAATGCAGGGGACATGGGTTCGATCCCTGGTCCGAGAAGATCCCATAGGCCGCGGAGCAACTAAGCCCATGTGCCACAACTACTGAGCCTGCGCTCTAGAGCCCGTGCACCGCAACTACTGAGCCCATGTGCTGCAACTACTGAAGCCCGTGCACCTAGAGCCTGCGCTCCGCAACAAGAGAAGCCACCACAAGGAGAAGCCTGCTTATGGCAATGAAGAGTAGCCCCCGCTCGCCACAACTAGAGAAAGTCCGCGCGCAGCAACAAAGACCCAACGCAGCCAAAAATAAATAAATACATTTATTTAAAAATATATATATTGTTAATTTTGTTGGCTGTGATAATGCTACTGTGGTTATATTAAAGAAAAGTGTTCTTATCTGTTAAAGCTATAGGCTGAACTATCTGTGTAAAATAGTATCATATCTGGAATTTGCTTTAAAATATTCCAGCAACATTTTTAAAAGTAGGAAGGAGGTAAATGAAACAAAAGTGGCAGAAGGTTGATATGATGTGTGATAGGTACCTGGGAGTTTATTATACTGTTTTCTCTACTGTTATGTGTGTTTTAATATCTCCATAGTAAAAGTGTTAAAAATAAGTGTGATAAGAGGAAAAATCATCTATCTTTAGGTTGTGGTGAAGTTTCACTGGTGCATACCTAGGTCAAAACGTATCAAATTGTACACTTTAAATATGTGTGGCTTATTGTATGTCAATTAAACTTCAATAAAGTTGTTTAGTAAAACAATCTATCATAGGACTACACATACCTGGGAGCCCAGTATAAATGAAATCTCAACTGAAGTGGGAGACAATTTGTTAGAACTTTTTGTTGCAAGTGACAAAATCTCAATATTTTTCTGCCTTAAAAACAAAAATAAGGAGAGGTTTATTGTCAGGTCTAGTATTTAATTTTACCCTACTTACAAGCTAATAAGTTAGACTGTTACTACTCCAGAGATGCTGGCAGAAGACACAAGACTCCTGGATCAGAGACAAAGGACTTGACTACTCGTGGCACAACAAGCAGCATGTGCGTGAGCATATTTACTTTGGTTCCCTTGACCCCTGAGTCCTTGAGGGTGACATGATACGGCTCAGATGGGTGCTCTGTGCACAGGAGGTTTGCATCACAGCTGAGGAATACTACGCTTGGGGAATCCATCACTTTTCTAGCAAGCAATAAGAAAGCCTCCTGTTTGTCCCGGAGGCAGACATCACCTCATCCTTCAAGGTTATCTGCTGCAAACATAACTGTGAAGAATGGCCCTTGGGTTCTTGGCACACTCAGCCATATATATATATATATAGAGAGAGAGAGAGAGAGAGAGAGAGGGAGAGAGAGAGAGAGAGAGAGCGTGAGGGATCCATGGAGAACCGTCTCTCTAAACAATTTTTAGATAATGTGACTGATAAATTCTAGTAGTAACTCTATAGCTTCAGGCATAGCTGGATCAAGGAGTACACATGATACATTTATGTCTCTCTCTGTCGCTCAGCTCTTTTCTCTGCTGTGTTGGCATTACTCCCAGACAGATTCTTTATGTGATACAATTACCTCCCATTGGTTGGGCTTGGGTCACTCCCTTTTCCCTGATCTATGGCCAGGGGATAGACTGCTTTAGCTGGCCAGGATCAGAGCAACTTTGTGCAGGTAGGTTATGTAGTACGTAAAGCACCACATATAGGTGGCACCATTCATACCAGATATCATAGATCTGTAGTATACGAATTACAATAATTTCCAAAAGATGGAAGTATAGGTGCTACATGGGTAGCCCTGGACAGAATCATCATCAGTTCATCACCAAGACGGGAGATGGGGTCAATCCTATCCAAACCACAGAGTGGTTCCCCAAAGTGACACCAAGGAGCATTTATCAGCAGTGGGAATGGATGCTGGACATACAAAAATAACAGATTCCCACTACAGGCTGGTACAATTATCCCTGTTTTCTAGATGAGGATAGTGAGATTCTATAGTAAGGAATCTGCCCAAATCACATAAACTACAAGATGAGACAGACTCAGATGCAGAGGTGTCTGATTCCAGAACACACCCAGTTTCCACTTAACCACCCCAATTCACTGTCCTTAATGGGGTAAGTCTGAGCTTATTTATTTGGTGTTCAAAGCCTTCCATTGAATGTTCCCACTTTACCCACCTACTCTCAACCTTCACCGTTCAAAACTGAATCTGCCCTAGGAAGGAGTCTTTACTACCCTCACTCATTCTTGTTAGGAACCCATGACCCTTCTATTCTTCTCATTTGAAATAACCATTCTTTCCAAAACTCAAAGACCTGTACTTCCTTGACGTCAGCACTTCCACCATAATCTCCAAGTTCTTTCATAAAATCAAATATTCCACATTTGTTTGAAGTAACCCCAACTCACTACTCAATTTCCCCAATGGAGCTTAAGTGCTGAGAAGCTAGAGGTCATGTCCTTCCTTACAGACAATAGACAACTTAACAGACAACTTTAGGAGTATCTGGCCAGCCCCAAACTCCCCTTCTCAGAATTCTTTCCACCCGGACAAGGGTGGACAACTAGTGGCCAAGTTCGCATTGAGCAAGGCTGCCAACCTGGCCTTAGCGATTGGACAGGGAATGGTCAGCTGCCCGACGTGGAGCCAATCAGATTCTCTCCTGAGACCTGGGCTTGAAACTGAGATCTCGCAGTGACTCATCTTCCAGGATGAGTAGCAGGATGGCTACATTTGATCCTGTGCTCTGGGAAGCAGTGAGAGCCATTTTGCAGAAAGAGGAATAAAAACAAACACTAGACTATGGGCAAGAATTGGAGAGCACAAGTTGCCTCTTCCAGGAGGCTTTCGAGTTTCTGATTCCAATGTCAAGGCCTGCTAGCACTGTCTACCCCTTTGTTTTCCACGTGAGACCCTGGATTAGTCTGAAATAAGTTCCATGCAATCGAAAGAGCCCAGGCAGACTTAACCCAAGACAGGGCACACCCCAAGCACTTACTTGTATACTTGGTGAATACAATGATAAGGTAAATGATTTACATGTTATTACATGGTATCCAGCCATTCATTTACCAGTTATTTCCATCTGTGCTTTAGAGGTGGCAAAGAGGTGCTGGAGGAGGGAAGCCAGTGACAGAGCAGCAGGATGCAGAGTCCCCAGCTGACTTCTGCAGGGCTGCAGGGATGGCACGGAGCGCAGATTGTGGGATGCTGTGGAGAGAATTAGGCTGAGCTGGTAGGAGGGAGAAGCGAGCACAACTCGGCGAGTCCCAGGCAGGCAAACAGAGGCATAATGCGGCCGCGTACCAAGTCCAAGAAAACAGAAGGGGAAGGACGGTGTGGGGCAGGGGGGAGTCAGGAGAACTGGGGAGAAAGATACATGCACAGGCTCTTCTGCCTTTTCTGAATTTCTGTAGCACAGACGGCTGGAGAAACTAATTTTAAAAATCACCTGCTTTCCATTACGGAATCAGATTCTCCTTTTCATTACCATCTCTTTTCTCAGACTCAATGACAGCCTGTTATTGGATTTTTAATCTGATGAAATTGATGTTGAAGGAGAGGAATGTATTATTTGAGGCCTCAAGGTTATGTCAATTTTGCTGGTTCTCAATGATTCATGTTCTGTGTTGGGCCCTACATGGAAGAGCCTCTCTGGGGAATCCTAGATCAAGCCTAGGGATGCAGGGAGAACAGGGGCAGTACTGGGGACCCTTTCCGCTCTGCCTTTCTTCACTTCAAAGGCCTAAATGTTGTTTGTCTCATGAAGGGAGAGACCTAGGAGTAAACACTCCTGGGAGAGCTGCCTGGTATGCAACTCTACCTCATCAGCTAGTTCAGAAAAAGGAGGAAAGCAGGGGTCTGATTAGGGTGTACATAAAGGAGAGTGGACAGGAGACTCCCAGGGACAGTAAAAGTTTTAAGAGCTCCACACCTTCATGTATACTGTTCCTTCTCTATGGGCTGCATTCTTTTTGTTTGGTTTTTTGTTTGGTTTTTTTTTTTGCGGTACGCGGGCCTCTCACTGCTGTGGCCTCTCCCGTCGCGGAGCCAAGGCTCCGGACGCGCAGGCTCAGCGGCCATGGCTCACGGGCCCAGCCGCTCCGCGGCACGTGGGATCCTCCCGGACCGGGGCACGAACCCGCGTCCCCTGCATCGGCAGGCGGACTCTCAACCACTGCGCCACCAGGGAAGCCCCTATGGGCTGCATTCTTAACCGCCTTCTTTGCTTGTCACACTCTTACTTCGAGACCCAAACGATGTCCTTTCTTCTTAATATCGTCTTCATACTTGTCCAGGAAGCACCAGTTTCACCCTCCTCTCTTTCCCCAACTCTATTATGGCATCTACCACACTGTACTAGAGTTTCCAAAGAATTTCTGGAAGGACAGCCGAGTAGTTAAGAGCACAGAGACTGGAGTTGAAACCACCTGCCAAATCCAGGTTCTGCCACATACCAGCTGTATGACTAAGACAAAATATTAAACCTCCAAGGTCCTTACTGTCTTCATCTATGAAATAGGATCATAGCACATGCCTCATAGGGTTCTTCTGAGGATTAAACATTATGTGCTTAAAAGGGTGTCAGATGTACAGCGGCACTGTGTAAGAGTGAGCTCTCACTAATATCATTCCCCTCTGGGCTACTAACTCCCCAGGAAGTCAAGCCTGGGTTTGATTTTATCCTTGGCCTCCAAACGTGACACTATTGACTTAAATAAATCTTTGCACTTGGTCAGCTGACCGAGAGCCACAACTACTTGGCACACAGCTCCACCCTCACCTCTGCCCAGGACTGAATTTCCGCTTGTCCCAGGAAGCCTCCCTTGGAGCACCAGGCCCCCCAGCCTGTCTATTTCTTCCTCTCCCGGATCTCCAAGTTCTATGCACACACTGCCTTTGAGTTCCTCTTATTAAAACACCAAAATTTCAGCAAGTCATCTCCCAGACCCAAGACCCTGACCAAAGCTCCTGGTCCTTCCCATGGCAGCGCAGGAACTACCTCTTCTGACTGGCTGACTGATCTTCTGTGTATCACTCATTTTGGCACCAACCCTACAGCTAAATAAATTCTACACTGAAATAACCTTAGAAGACAAAGACGACACTTTTTTTTTAATTACACATGGAACACATGAATAAATCCTCACTGCAAAAAAAGGGGGGAAGAATAGAGAAAGATAAAAAAGATGAAAGAAAAAAAGAAACTACAGAAATATAGAAAATACAAAGCAAAGCTCCTCTACACCCATTCACACTCTTTCCCCAGAACGCATCACCGTCGTCAGTTCACCGTCTCCTTCCAAAGCTTTCTATGCCCTTTTGCACATGTAAAGAAACAGCAGCTTCGTTTTGCTTGGTTCTATTTACATAAATGGGATCATCTGGGGGCTTCTAGGCTGCAGCTTGCTTTTTTCATACAGAAGTCTCCCTTAGAGATCTTTCCCGAATCTCAGAGGATTCTGTAAGATGTCTTTACATAGGCTGTTCTCCTGCTGATGGGTACTGAAGTTGTTCCAAACTAAATGACTTCATTTTAGCATATCTTCCATCACATGAAGTTATCATTTTAAAAATATAAATTTAAATAAAAATGACTTCTAGATTTTTTTCAGTATTCCAGTTTTTAAATTTCTGTAGCTGTATATAAAAATAATCATAAAAACCTTATTCCTAGGTTTGTTTCTATATACCTAAGTAGCATTATGATAAAAACAATGTAAGACAAACAAAGTAGAGGATCTATACTTTGCATTTCTTCTGACACACAAGCTTTTGACGTTGGACAAGTGTATTAGTTACATATTGCTGCTGTATAACAAATTGCCCCAAACTCAGTGACTTAAAACAACAGGCATTCATTGTCTCACAGTTTCTGTGCATTAGCTCAGCTGGATCCTCTGGTTCAGGCTCTCACAAGTGCAATCAAACTGTCAGCCAGGCCTGGAGTCTTTGCTGGCTGTTGCCCAGAGACATCAGTTCCTTGTGGTGTGAGGCTTTTCATAGGGCTGCTCGTATGTGGCAGCTGGCTTCACCCACAGAGAGGGCTCGGAGGGAGAAAGACAGAGAGAGAGCACTAAACAGAAGTCTTAGTCTTTTGTAACCTAATCTCAGAAGTACCATTCTATCACTTTGGCCACATCTATTCATTTAAAGGGTGGGTGGGGGGCATAAATTAGGAGATTGAGATTACCAGATACACATTACTATATATAAAATAGATAAACAACAAGGTCCTATGGTATAGCACAGGGAACTAGAGTCAACACCTTGTAATAACCAATAATGGAAAAGAACCTGAAAAAGAATATATATATATATACATACGTATGTACAACTGAATTACTTTGCTGTACACCTGAAACTAACACAACATTGTAAATCAACTATATTTCAATTATAAATAAATAAAGTGAGTCAGCACCTCTGGCTGTCAGCTGAAGGGAGGGGATGACACAGAGGGCAGACACCAGGAAGAGGGATCATCGGAGCCATCTTAATTAAAGGCTATTTACTCCAGGTAACTTGGCTTCTCTGTACTTCAGTTCTGTCATCGGTAAACATCTACCTTATAGGAGACATTATGAGAATTAAGAGAATTAAAACATGTAAAGTGCTGAGAACAGTGGCCGGCACACGATGAACACTAGAGAAATATTAGCTAAGTATGGATACAAGAATAATGCAAATGCATATGCCTACTTTGTACAATGCACAGTACTAAGTCTGCAGTGGTTGTTCAAGAAACACTTGCCTTAAAAGACCCCTAATTATTCAAAAGAAGTTTGAGCACGTGGAAATTACCCCAGAAACAAAAGTACTTTCTAAAGGTAAAAGTACCTACCATAATTACCAGGGGGGCCTCATAGTCACCTCCAAATTTCCCACAATCTCTCCCCTTATCGGAATTTCCAGCCAGCAAGCTCCAATGCACTCCTGAGTCACCTCTACCTCTAAACAGAAAAAGCCACACTTCACTCTGAAAATGCACACCAGTTACCTGACTGCAGAAGCTGCCTCATTTGCAAAACCACACAATTTGTAAGTTACAGAAAGAAGATCCGAGCGCCTGTCTGCCTAGCTGAAGCATTTCTCACCGGCTGCTCAGCGGTTTAGGTGAGATTAGGGGTCCCCTGTGAGTTTTTACAAACAAGACCCACCCTGATATTGTTACTTATTATACCCCTAGTCTTTATTTATTTTTTTTAAATATTTATTTATGGGCTGCGTCAGGTCTTAGTTGCAGCACACGGGATTTTTCGTTGCAGCTCGCAGGCTTAGTTGCCCTGCAGTATGTGGGATCTTCGTTCCCCGACCAGGAATCAAACCAGCGCCCCCTGCATTGCAAGACGGGTTCTCAACCACTGGACCACCAGGGAAGTCCCTACCCCTAGTCTTTAAAGGGTAGTACAGAGAGGGAGATGGGTTAAGGAGCAGTGTCCTACTTCACACATGTCCCTTTTGTGCAATCCAGGACTCAGTGGGTGGGGGAGGGAAGCCAACCTGTCCTCCAGCAGATGTGGTAAATGGGTCATGAATTAGGCGACAACAAAAGGCTGGACCTTTCCCCCTGCCCTCCCCAGGCCACAAGTCACCCAGCAGTAGCAGCAACTCCCAAGGGCAAATAAACACAACTCAGCACATGGGCCCTCCTGATAGAGGGCTCTAGCTCACAGCGCCCAGTGTGCAAAGCCACTTCTTTCTGATTCAAAAGCCCCAAGGAAGCAGGAAGACGGAAGAAGGACTAGAAAGGCCAGCCTGGCACCCTGGAGAGGTCACTGATGTGGGTGAGCAGTCAGCCTGTGCGTGCTCACCCCACTCACCCTTAGCCACTGCCCAGAGATTTTTTTTTTTTAAATTACCCAGGTCAACGTAATCAGAAGTGCAATGATGTGAAGGAGGAAGCAAGAAGAAATGTCTCCATATCACAGGAGGCGTCTGCCAGGGTACGAGTGGATGGATTCGTTGTATTTTTGGAAAAGTAAACCAAATTCTCCCTGCAGAGAATTGCTTTTCTGTCCTTTATTTCAACACCTCTAAAACCAAATTGCTTTTAGAACACCCAGGGCCTAGCTGGCTGGAATACTGAAATCTCATATCAACATGACAAGGGTAGGGACCCACTTCTCCAGAGAGTGCCAGTAGGATCTGAGAATGGTGGCCACCTGCTCTGAGAGGCCAGAGCTGGAGAGAAAGAAAACAAATTCTAGTAATAAATTCCACTTGCTTGGGTTTTCAATGAAAAGTGGAAAATATTCTATCTTCTCCAAGAAAAGTGAAACTGGGTGATTTATTTTTTCTGTTGTTGTCACTATTGTGTTCTTTATGCTATAAAAAGGTAAAAATGAAACAAACAGAATATGATTAAATTTTTTCCTCTCATGGCCAGCTAAGGAAAGAATTTATGTAAAGTGTACCCACAAAATTCAGTGCTTTATTACAGCTGTGTAACTGTTTTGTGTTGAGTGTGCTAACCTTGACTCCTTAACCAGACTGTAAGTAGTCGTCGGGTATAACTGAAAGGGATGTAGGCTAGTAGTTAAGAAGGAGGGCTCTGAAGCTTTTCCAATATGATCACCTGTGTGATCTCGAGCAAATTAATCTCCCTGTGTCTCAACTGTAAAATGGAGATGAGGACAATAATATCCATCATGTAAGATTATTGCAAAGTCCTTAGAACCATCTATGCCTGGCACATAGTGGACACGCAATAAATATCAGTTATTTTCTTGTATTCCCCAAAGTACCCTTCCAAAAACTCAGATTCAGCCATGTTATTGTGCCTTTCAAAACCTACAGTGGCTACCCCTTCACATTGACATAAAGGTCCTATCAGGCCAATTGAGGCTCCCATGCTCCATCTCCACACTCCCAAGTCCCAATGCATTCCCTCACTGTGCTTTAGCTGCTGCTACAGTATCTTCACCCCCGCCTATTCATCTGAAAACCTCTTCCATGAGTGTTTGGTTACCGGCATTGCTCCCTTACTATAACAGAGACTAAACTGGAAGCATTCTCAGAGCCCAAACAGTGGCTGGTACATAATAAATGCTCCGGAAACATTTACTGAATGACTGAATGACATCACATCTATTATTTTTCAAGATTTAGATCAAATTCCACCAATTCCATGCATGTAGTCTTTCTAGATGCCCTGTATAAGATTAAGCTTTCTTTCTTCCGGCCTCTAACAGTATATTTCTTGGACAGATTTTATTCACTGATACTCATTAATATTATTAAACATTCACTAAGTATTTTTTTTAAATAACAGCTAATGTTAAGCAGTGCTTATGATGGGCCAGGTTCTCGGCATATATCAAACTCACTTAATCCTCACTATCCCACCTATAAAATAGGGGCTCTTTTTATTCCACTTTCTCAAATGAGGAAATTGAGGCACAGAGAAATTAAAGAACTTGTCCAAAGTCACACAGATGGTAAGCGGAGGCCACCGTTCTTCACCCAGTCCTTACCACCGTCTCTCCTACACCTTGCACCAAAGTCTTGGACTTTGAAGGGATCTCAAAGATGAGAATGCGTTGTATTGGAGGATCACCCACTGTCTTCCGGGGGCTTCAGGACCCAAGCCACATTTCTGACATTCTTAGATTTTGGAGATCTCGAACTCTCCTTTTAGCCAACTCTGTCCACGAACTCCCTCCCCGGCCTGCTAGCAAGTCAAAGGCGCTCGATTCAACGAAGGCTTCGGCAGGTCCGATGAGAAAGGAGTAGTTTACCTCCTCTCCATCTTGGGAAGCAGGACAAAGGAGTGACCCAAACACACCCCTAACAGCCCAGCACTAGGTCCCGCGTCCGCTGCAGACCCAACCCCAGACCCTTGCCCTGCTCTCGCCCAAAGCTCCGGGTCCTGATCCCGCGCTCCAGACTAAAAGCTGGCCTGGCCGAGCGGCACGCCTCCCCCGCGCGCTGCTGACTCAACCCAGGGAAGTGAAACGCCTCGGTTTTTTCCGACCTGTTGTAGTCGGGCGCCCGCGTCCTGCCCCGCCCACCATCCAAGGCCCCGCCCCGCCTAAAGTTGTCCTGGATTGCGCCCGCGGGAAGCGTCGGCGTGACTCCCCGGGGTGCGGCCAGAGGGCTTGGGCAACGCCTTCCCAAAGAGCGGCCCCCGCCTCCGCAGCCCGGAAAATCAAGACCCCGCGCGCGGCGGCTACAGCGGCGACCGGACATGCTCACTGGCGCGGGTCGGGCCCTCAGCCCCGGCAGGAAGCGCCCGCGCTAGGCGGTTCCCCGTGCTGCCAACTGGAGTCGGGCGGAGCCGGCGCTCCAGCGCAGGGTGGCTCTGCCAGTCCCCGCGCGCCTGGGCGGCCGCACACGTATCCAAGCGTCACGTCCGCGCGCGCCCCCGGGGCTTGCGTCAGCTGCCGCTCCAGGAGCGAGTGGGCCGTGGTTCTGCGCACCGCTAGGCTTCGGGGCTGCGACGCCTCCGGGAGGAGGAGTCTGGGGGCGCGGAGGGGTGTTCGGAGCGCCGGGGACCGCGGAGATCGTCAGCGCGGTTCGGCCCCCCTCCCCCGCCTGCCCGGCGCCGACCGCCTCCGCTGCTCGGTCCCGGGCTGGGCGCGGTGGCGTTGCCCAGGAGCCCGCCGCCCGCGGGGCGCGCACCGCCTTGACCCCGGCGGCCCCGCGGCAGGCAGGCGCCCGCAGTTCCATGGTTGGTTCGGAACGCGATGAGCCGCCCGTCCTCCACCGGCCCCAGCGCTAACAAACCCTGCAGCAAGCAGCCGCCGCCGCAGCCCCAGCACGCTCAGTCCCCGACTGCGCCCCCGGCCGCCGCCACCATCTCGGCTGCGGGCCCCGGCTCGTCCGCGGTGCCCGCCGCGGCGGCGGTGATCTCGGGCCCCGGCGGCGGCGGGGCTGGCCCGGTGTCCCCGCAACACCACGAGCTGACCTCGCTCTTCGAGTGCCCGGTCTGCTTTGACTATGTCCTGCCCCCCATCCTGCAGTGCCAGGCCGGGCACTTGGTGTGTAACCAATGCCGCCAGAAGTTGAGCTGCTGCCCGACGTGCAGGGGCGCCCTGACGCCCAGCATCAGGAACCTGGCTATGGAGAAGGTGGCCTCGGCAGTCCTGTTTCCCTGCAAGGTAAGCCCAGGTGCCAGCCGCGCACCTCCACCCGGCGACCTCCCGGAACTCCTGTGTCCTCCAGCCCACTCTCAGGCGCTGAGAGGCAGGTGGCATCTCTCTTATTAAAAAAAAAAAAAAAAATGTTTACACCTTGTCGACGCTCCCCCATGCCCACCTGTCCACTTTGAGAGTAGCTCTGGGCTGACAGCTGCCCGATCACTGACCCCAGCCTAATTGGCACGCGATCGTTGTTAGAACACTTCACGCTCTCCCCACCCGGAGCCTGCGTACTCTGCAGACGTGTACTCAGGCAGGGTAGAGCTGGGCCGCCCAAGTAAAACTTGGACCGGGAAGCTGACTATCTTTGGGGGATTGAGGAGGGGGGGGAAGGGCGAACCAAACGCACCCTTTACCAGCGCTGGGCTTGGAAGAATTGCTACTGTATTCCTCCTGCACCCCGCGCCTGCTTTCAGCGCACCCCTGACACGTGGGAGCCCTCGGGAGGGTAGCTAAAAAAAGGGTGCCTACAGCCTGTTTTCCTCCAGCAACAAGAGAACCCTGTAAGCCACGCCTTTCCCTCTCCCAGGCTTCCAAGAACTGGGGAGTTGTGTTTTTTTCACTGAGTGGGGTGAAAGCAAGAGTTGATGGGAATTTAACAGGAAGGGCACGCAGGAGCGGTTGTTACAGTTCTTTAAAGCCCATCACTTTATTTTTTATTTAGTTAAAAAATTATCGATGATCTTGCAAAAAAAAAAAAGCACATCACTGAGACAAGAAGTCAAGTGGAAGAGCAAGTTGTCGCACCTCCTTTCCCACCAATGTTAGGTTTAGTATGCATCTGCATAGGGTTTTTTCTAACCATATATAAATATGCTCTTCCGCAGCTGAATATAGAATCGTAGATGTCAGTGTCAGAAAGGTTTATATATGCACACATAAGTTTTTCTCCAAAAATGGCTTCTGCAACTTGCTGTCTTAAATTCGTTTCATCACACGTATTTTTCTATATCTGCAACCTAGCTCTACCTCCTTGTATTTTAAATGACTGCATAATATTGCATTGTGTGGTCATATTGTAGCATCTGTTTACCTACATCTGTTATTTAAATATCTTCAGGAGCAGTTTCAGAGACATACCTCTCTATGTTACCTTATTATAACCTAGAATTTTACTATAAAGTTCACTCTCTGAACTTAGAAATAACGTCATTAATACTTCTGTGTTTTTTTGTAAAAGTAACTACTGTCTCTTGGGCCATTTAGGCTGTCTTGCATTGCTGCTGCTGACTTTTATAGGGCAAGAGCTTATTTTTAAATTAAAAATAGTCCAGCAGAGAATTGAAGCTTGGGACTCAAGTCAGTAAAATGAGTGATTTAATTTGGTCTGTGCCGTACCGCAAATCAAGTCTAAAATAGCGTATTCAAATAAGGGTTTGAAGCCGTGTCTGGGCTGTGGGTTTTCAGTCAACCTTAATAAATGACTCCGCTTTCAACTACTCCTCATGTAGTGCTTCCTAATTCACCCAGCCCAGTAGTAGGTTGTTATAAAATTTAGACAAAATAGTTCCAAAATTTTCTTAGGGTCGTGAAGAAGGTGGCAGCCTAGTGATCAAGAGAAGGTTTGGCGATAGGTGACATAAGAGTGGATATTTGAGGTTTGAGATATTTTGTGGGGCCTGGGTGAGGAGGTGGTGGATGCCCCACAGGGTTTCTGGGGAGCCATCTTCTCAGCCTTTCACTTTCCCCCAAACCTTCAGTGGCTGATAAAAGAAATTATTTTAGATGAATTGCAGGTCACAAATGAGCATTGGATATCAGTCAGCTATCCCTAATTTATTTTTAAAAAGCAGTATCATAAAAGCATTATGTTGCTCCCTAGAGAAAGGGAAAGGGACAGTTACAACATGCTGTCTGAAGTATGAAGTTTCACTTTCAGGATCCAAGATTCTGGTTCCTATTGAAGCATGTGTTCTTTCCTAATGTGAGGTCTCTCTTGAAGAAGAGTTCTCCTGGGAATCAAGGGTATCCAGCGTTTCTGTACATGTCAGTGATTTTTCAAGTTCCCATTCTGTAAGACTGCACTTGGACAAAGCCATCGCTTTGCAAGCTGAAATTAGACAGGGTCAACCATCGCCCTGCAGACCAGGAACCGAGCTTAGAAAGTGACCTGGGGGCTCACTTTTGTGCGCATGCATATGTGTGAGATTTGCAGAGCTGGAGTATGCATGCCTCAACTCTGGGTGATCAGTAATCCAGACTGTCGACAGGGCAGCTCAGCCAGCTGGTTTGGATCAACCAAACTTGGCTGGATACAGAGGCTCAGCAAGCAGCTGCGATAATGTTTGTTGGGGAGGCCGAGAGCAATAGGGAATGGTGAGGTCTGTGGCAAACTTCAGCAAACTAGGTCTGCCTAGCAGGCCCTATGCCTCACACTTGCCCCTGCAAATCATAGGGACTGCCTTGTCACTTGTCCCTACCTGCTCTGAGTCTGTCTCATGGGCTGGCTCATGGGAAAAAACGGATGTTGGGTAAAATACCAGAAGCCAGGTCTCAGGAGTTGCCTAGCACTGCCATTGTTTGCCTGCGAGACCACCTCTGGGGGCCTTGATGTCCTCATCTGTAATGAGGAGATTGGACTGTTCAACTTCTGAGGACCTGTAGCTTCCAGAATTCCATGACAAGAAGGGAGGCTCTGTGGAATGCTTGTTGGATGCCCTTTGCGTGCCAGCTCCTCTGCATGGGTCATCTTTTATGAGTTTGCTTTTCTTTTCCGCAGGTGAGGAAACAAGCGCCTATAGAGAGGTTAAGTGTTAAGTGACTTGTCGAGATCACACAGTGGACCAGCCCATAAACCTGCATTCGGAAGGCACACATCCTTTGTACTACTCACTATGTAGGGATTTGAATCTGAGCTTATACTCCAAGGCTCCAAAGCATAACTTGAGGTTGACACCGGTAACAAAATCATCCGACTGGATGAGTTCACCAGATGGACACGTCCCAATGAGACAACATAGATGCTGACTCTAAAATTCATTGGCAGGAATGTGGTAGGGCTTGTGGAGTGAGAAGATCCGGCGGGGTGGCGGGGAGAGGAGGGAGGGAACCGCCGACAGACCTAATATTCGGGGGGATTTCAACCCAGCTCTGAACTGCTTGTGCTTCAGTTGCCCCCAAAATGGATGCGTTGTCAAATAGCTTCCTTATGCAGGTGTGGGGTCACATAATTAAAGGCTAGAGTCCTGCCAGCACCTCTGATAGAGGGCACCATATGCGCTATTAGCTCAGGTCTCCTTTTAAAAAAAGGATCTCTATCAGAGCATGGCTGTCTGCCACCTGTGGTATTTTTAGTCCATTCTATGGCCTGTGCCACGCCTGAGAAGTTTAGGCATCCTATCCCCTTATCTCAAACCCACCGCCACCTCCGGGGAGCGTGGGTGTAGGGGGAGAAGTGAAGGTTGACACATTGGCGCCCCCCACTCAACAGTGTATTTTCATATTAGCCAAGTATTTCTCTTCGCAGCCGTGGGAAATGTTCAACCATCGAAGCCCACTTACACTGTGAGACGTTTTCTTTCCACTTTTTCTCTGGCTGCTCTAAAAGTTTCTAACAGCATTATCACCAAATAATTATGGAACTGGAAAGCCTCTGTCAGATTAAGTCTTCCCTGCAGTTGGATTGTGACAGTGTTGTTAGTGTCGCTCAAAAAAAAAAAGTCAAATTAGATAATCCAGCTGAAAGTTAAAAGCTCCTCAGTGTGGACTCATCTAGTCATCTAGACTCATCTAGGGACAAATTGTAAATACCAGCAGGGACAGGTAATGCAAGGGACAGAGGCATCTGACACGTGGCCTCAGGTTCGGGTGACGTCAGGGGCAGTGGGGGTGGTTGGGAGTTGGACCACACATGCCACCTTCAAAGAGGGCAACTTTTGCCTGAGTCTGGCCGGTTGGCAGGGATGGGAATGTGGATGCAGCCATGCCAGACCTTTGGATTTTTTCAAGAAAAGCCAGAAATCTGGATTTTTTGAATGTTACATATCTCAATTTGGGCTTCCCTGGTGGCGCAGTGGTTAAGAATCCGCCTGCCAATGCAGGCGACACGGGTTCGAGCACTGGTCTGGGAAGATCCCACATGCCGCGGAGCAACTAAGCCCGTGTGCCACAACTACAGAACCTGCGTGCTAGAGCCCACGAGCCACCACTGCTGAGCCCGTGTGTCACAACTACTGAAGCCCGCGCGCCTAGAGCCCATGCTCCGCAGCAAGAGAAGCCACCGCGATGAGAAGCCCGCGCACCCCAATGAAGAGTAGCCCCCGCTCGCCGCAACTAGAGAAAGCCTGCACGCAGCAATGAAGACCCAACGCAGCCATAAATAAATAAATTTTTTTTTAAATCTCAATTTTTTTTTCTTTAACATTGGCCAAATTCAAATGTAAAGCCAGTACTTGCAGGCCCAACCAACCATGTCTGCAGGCCAAATTCCAGCTGCCAGTGTGCAACCTCTGACCTGGTTCTCTTCTAGAAAGCATCCATTGAGACTGGACGTTCTCATTTAACTCTGAGCATGCATGAACTTTGAAACTCTGATAGGCCCCAACTGTTACAGCTTATTCCCTTTTCATCTTTGTTTTGCCCAGAGAGAATGCTCAACCTTCTGGCCTTTGGGAGACCTGAACTGTTGTCCCACTGACTAGATGTTTGACTTTGTACAAGGCACCTGAGTGCCTTTAAGAGAAAGAGTTGAACTAAATGATTATACCAAGGATCTTTTTTTGCCCTAAAATTTGGGAATCTAGCGAGCTGTCCAAGGGAAAAGGGCACTACGCAGGAGACAGGACTGGGTTCTCATCCTGGCTTTCTGTGACCTCAGTCCAGTCACTTCTTCCTTGAACCTTTTTGTTCGTCAGTTTAAAAGAACGGAGATAACCCCTAGCTGGTGGGCGCTCTCAGATCAGAAGTGCTGCAGAGGACTTCTGCTTCACCAAATCAGATGGAAGATGGGTGGGATCACAGTGGTTGCTAGGTGATGGGCGATCAGTCACCTAAAATTCTGAGGGTATAAGCTGATTTGCCAAAACAATTTCAAAGATCTCTTCTGAGCCTCAGTAATTCCCCTAAGACAAAATCCTTTACTTTGGAAATCGTCCCTGCCGTCCTCACTCCCGGCTGAAGTTGACCAGGTTGCCTCCTAAAAGCCTGTGCTGGCAGGCACTGGGGTCCATGTGCATTTCTGGAGAGGCTCAAGATTTTCAAGAACAAAGTTGACAGCTTTTGAATATAAAATCAAGAACAGAAGCCCCAACTAGGAAAGAGTACCAACGTTTAATGCTGATTCTCCACAGAGTTGGCCAAAGATGTTTCACAGGTCGCCACCGCCTGGAACTAGACTAAATCATTGTTACTTAGAGGTGATCTTTAGTACAAGCAGAGCCAAAAGGTACAGCAGGTCTGACCTATAAAGTCCCCAGGCTAGGAATGGATTAGAGTTGCCCTTTTTTTGTGAAGCCGCATGTAAAGTGCTGTATACAAATGACTACAGTAAGACCTCAGTGTAAAATGTCTTAAGAGCCAGACTTGCACATCTGATGAAATTTGTGAACTGTGGCATTTCTCATTCCCACCCGTAAGGTCCTTCTCACTCCTTGAAAGGGGCACAGAGTCGGTACACATTTGCCAGAGTGAACACCAGCCTTCAGAGTCATTGTGTGTTGCTGGTGAGTCACACAGAAAGGCTTCCTGAGCAAATGTGGTTTTGGGGGGTTCTTTTTAAATTTTTTAAAAAATTATTTTATTTTACTTTTTTTTAAAAAAAATAAATTTATTTATTTATTTTTGGCTGTGTTGGGTCTTCGTTTCTGTGCGAGGGCTTTCTCTAGTTGTGGCGAGCAGGGGCCACTCTTCAGCGCGGTGCACCTCTCACTGTCGTGGCCTCTCTTGTTGCGGAGCACAGGCTCCAGACGCGCAGGCTCAGTAGTTGTGGCTCACGGGCCCAGTTGCTCCGCGGCATGTGGGATCCTCCCAGACCAGGGCTCGAACCCGTGTCCCCTGCACTGGCAGGCAGACTCTCAACCAGTGTGCCACCAGGGAAGCCCGCAAATGTGTTTTTTTTTTTTTTTTTCTTTTTGCGGTATGTGGGCCTCTCACTGCTGCGGCCTCTCCTGCCGCGGAGCACAGGCTCCGGACGCGCAGGCCCAGCGGCCATGGCTCACGGGCCCAGCCGCTCCGCGGCATGGGGGATCCTCCCAGACCCAGGCACGAACCAGCGTCCCCTGCATCGGCAGGCAGACTCTCAACCGCTGCGCCACCAGGGAAGCCCGCAAATGTGTTTTTATATTAAACCTGAGTGTACTTTCTGATGCTTGTGAGAGATACAGAAAATTCCCTAGCAGAATTTCATCAACTTTGCCCCACGTGTGCATCTTTCTCCATTCGTTTCTTAAAAATCGGGAAGCTGTCATTCTCATTTCCAGTTGGGTAAAGGCTTTATTGTAATGAATTTTACACTGTACAGTGTCTGTGAGTAAAAGGTTATCCCCTTCCCAGTTTTCAGCCACAGACACTGTCGAGATGGTTGGAAGGTAACCTGTGTTAAATGTGTGGACCTGGGCCCTGTTTTATAACTTTCAATCAATAAAGGTAGTGTCTTTGGCTCACTCCTTCTTCCCCAGGCTACCTCTTACTCTGGTTGGTTTTTTTGGGGTTTTTTTTTGTTTTGTTTTGTTTGCGGTATGCGGGCCTCTCACTGCTGTGGCCTCTCCCGTTGCGGAGCACAGGCTCCGGACGCACAGGCTCAGCGGCCACGGCTCACAGGCCCAGCCGCTCCGCAGCATGTGGGATCTTCCCGGACCGGGGCACGAACCCGTGTCCCCTGCATCGGCAGGCGGACTCTCAACCCCTGCGCCACCAGGGAAGCCCATGATCGTTATTTTTAATGTAGAACATATGGGAGATTTCAATTTGATATTATTTTCCGTAATCCCCACCACCTAAAATAGCCACTGCACCATTTTTGCACAGGTCCTTGCAAACTTACCGCTACATCAAAATATACAAACAAACAACAAAAAACAAGTCAGATGGGAAATCCACATACTATTTCATAACCTGGTTTTTCATCTAACACGTTGTGACTGCTTTTCCACACTGATAAATATTCCTTAAGATCCTGTTTAATGGCTGCATAGTATTGCAGCTCCATAACTCTGGAATGTTATGGAATGGAATGTTGATTATGAATGTATCAGTTATTTAATCCAACTCCAGTTTGTGGTCATTTAAATCATTCTGTTTTCTTACTGTGTTTAAAACGAAAAGAAAGAAAAGTACTGCTATAACTGAATCCCTGTGCATAAGAAAATAATTATTTCCTAATGATAAATTCCTAGATGTTGAACGATAGGGCCAAAGGGTAGGTGCAGAAATCAGAAGCTATTGCTCATACAGCCACATTGCCTTCTCACGTAGAATCATTTACAATCAAGTGCCCACTTCTCTCCAGCGTCACCAGCAATGGGTGTTATCCTTTTGCTTTTCTTAATGCTGCTGCCTGCTTTTTCTCCCTCATGTAACATCAGGTGAGAGTTGGCCCCTCCTGATGACCCACTAACTTCATCAGACCCACCCCTGCCTTGGAATCCCCTGCAGCCCCAAGCCCTCTCTTCCTACAAACCATCTGCCTAGCCAGCCATCGCCCCACCCCTCCCACCCCATCCTTCTGAAACTCTGAGTCTAACCCTGGAGATGGATGTGCCAACAGGGCCCTTCTGAAGTAGTAGGAGCAGAGGAGTCTGGAGGCCTCCCTCAGTGGTGGTGTTGGAGCTGCATTAAAAAGGATGAGCAGGACTTCCCTGCTGGCGCAGTGGTTAAGAATCCGCCTGCCAATGCAGGGGACACGGGTTCGAGCCCTGGTCCGGGAAGATCCCACATGCCGGGGAGCAACTAAGCCTGTGCGCCACAACTACTGAGCCTGCGCTCTAGAGCCCGTGAGCCGCAACTACTGAGCCCGTGTGCCACAACTACTGAAGCCCGTACACCTAGAGCCAGTGCTGTGCAACAAGAGAAGCCACCGCAATGAGAAGCCTGCACACCACAAGGAAGAGTAGCCCCCGCTCACCGCAACTAGAGAAAGCCCGCGCGCAGCAATGAAGACCCAACGCAGCCAAAAATAAATAAAAATGTTTTTTAAAATTAAAAAGGATGAGCAGCGGCATGCCCACAGAGAAGGAAGGGATGGAAGATCCTGATGGGGCTGTATGGAAGGCCAGTGCTTGTAGAAATGTTGTTTACCTGGTCCGAGCTGGGTGCCTTACCTCACGTTATCCTCCTAATTACTTTGTAAAGGAAGTAGGACACGGTTAGCATCCCCCCTAAGAGATCTGCCCAAAGTTTGTTAGTTTGGGGAGCAGAAACTCCAGAATGTGCCTTATAATTAGACATAGCCTCCTGCCCTTTCTGCTACCAACTCCACCAGCTGAGGAACAGGGATCCCAGCCTCACGTGGTGGCTTTTGGAGGGATGGCAGTAGTGGTACCAGAAGGGGCCTTTTATTTAACTGGGCATACAGGATGCCCAGTTAAATTTGAGTTTCAAATAAATAACTTTTTGATATAAGTATAACCCAAACGTTGTCTGTAACGTACTGAGCTGCGTGTATCTTCATTTGCTACATCTGGCAACCCTACCACTTCAGCCTTCTTGTGAATTCAGTTGCATTCACTGAGAAAAACGTCCAGAGGGATCGTAGCGCCGTTGGAAGGGTGGGCAGGGCAGTGAACGTGATCATGCAGGTGGGAGCTTGGCGGGAAGGGTGTATTGAGAAAGTCTGGACAAGGCCCATACCGCCTCTCACTCCAGCTCCTACTTTACGATGCTTTTGTTTGCTTGAACAGAGACTCTGAAGGGACCTTACGAAACTGGTTCTCCAAGCCATTGTGGGGTTGCCTGCTAGCTCGAGCTATGGTCAGATGAGAGGTATATTTGGTCAAAAGTCAACTTTTGTTTAACATTTCCAAGATTAAAAAGAACCCCCTGCCAGCCCAAGGAGTCCTTGTAAGGCCAAACGCACACACACCCCTCCCCAAGAGTAGGATGTTCTCAGATGACTGCAATAATAAGATGCCAGACTCTTCCACCAAGTTCCCTTCAGTAAGAAAACTCTGCCCCGTGAGGCTCGTCGACTTTTTCTTAGGCAAAAAGGAGGAATTTTTGAGCCTAAGATGTGAATTAGCATTGCCTTCTCCGGAAGAAAGTTTTATAAAGTTAAATGTCAGTATTTTCTTAGCCTCACCACTGTTTGACAGCTCAAGTACTGAGTGACACTGTCTTCTCTGTGAAACTGTTACTGCACTATGGGTAGATAATTATGTCTTTGCACTACCTCATAGCAGAGGTGAGGAATATACCGTTTGAGTTAAGTGAAAATCCGCTGAAGTTCTTAGAGGAAGGATGCTAGACAGACAGATGCAGGGTGAGTATGATTATTATAATAAAGAAGAGGTGTCACTTTCTCCTGTTGCCCACGTCTGAAATTCTCCACTGGTAATAACAGCTAAGGGCTGAGTAGTAGGTAGCTTTATGGACCCACTCAGAGGTGACTTGGTAGGTAGGTAGGCTCAATCCAAGGTTACACAGGACA
Source organism: Delphinus delphis (assembly GCF_949987515.2). Taxonomy (NCBI): domain Eukaryota; kingdom Metazoa; phylum Chordata; class Mammalia; order Artiodactyla; family Delphinidae; genus Delphinus; species Delphinus delphis. Next base: position 126,513,740 of record NC_082686.1, on the reverse strand, counting down.
CTGGGTACTTGAGTTCTAATCACACCCACTCTACCAGTGGTTGTAAACACATTTTAAGCAAGAGGGACATATAGCCATCAAAACGACGAAAGCATCATGTTTCCCCATCTATGTAAGGTTTCAGAAAAGCTATAAACACCCCCGGACAAATAGTTTATGTAAATAAGGTGATAATGTGATATGCAGTAGATATTCTTATCTAATCTATAGTCCATATTCAAATTTCAGTGGTTGCCCCAGCAATGCCCTTTGTAGCAATTTTGGTTTCCCAGTCCAGGGTCAGACATTGCATTTGGCTGTCAGTGTGCATTCTGTGATGATGACAGCTTATTTAGATGGAAAGAAAGTGCACTTTGCTTTTGCTTACGCTTACTCCAAGACAAGGTCGTTTCTTGGATTTAATTCAAAAGTTTATAAGCATCAGCAGCACAATATATATCGTACTTTGTTTCTCTTGAGCCATTCTCGTTTGAGGCGCTGGCAGACACTCTGCGAATACATTTCACTGTTTCCTAGGAGGTAAGCAGGGGAGGCGAGGCGGTTACCTCACAGTCCCCAGGAGGGACCTGCTTCTGTGCACGGCGCCTCCAGTGTCATAGACTGTTGATTGTGGGAGTCCAGCAAGTCGTTCTTGAATCGCGTGGACTCAGATTTGATTAAATAGGTGAAAAGACTTATTCTAAACCAGCCACAGGATCCATGACCTTAACTAGCATGCAAGCTAAGAATTCTGTTTATATACCCATTCCATAAACAAATACAATATGCCTGCGTTTCTTAGGTAAATAACAGGTGTCTAGTGTTTGACTACGTTTCTGACACACCTCCTCGTGTGTATTTGAGTGTCAAGGTGTCTCTATGCCAAAAAGGGAAAAAAACCTTGTCTAAATTCCAGCCTAAGTAAAACAACCTTCAAACCCCACGTCCAGAAAACAATTGGCACTATTTACTGCTCTCTGCAAAGACATCAGAATGAGGCACCGGGTCACATGTTGCCCTTTTCATGGCAGGACGTGTTTGCACAAGACTTTTGAGCCATCGCAACGTGCAGAGTTTCTAAAAGAGAAGTCAGAAATGTTATTTCAACATCGCTTTGTTTCTCACTCTGCTGGGCCATCTCCCCCATGCCACACACATTCTTCTTTAGCTTTGAGCTCCTGTGTGTGTCCGTGTCTCCCCTAACCTCCCGTTAAAGAGGTTCACTTAAAGCACATCCCACTCAGCCCCGGAAGAGACGAGCAGATACTTGCCGGTGGAGAAATCTCATTTATAACCATGGATGTGTCCCAGGCTGCAGACAGCCCTCTGCGAAGCAGCCCAGGTGCTTTATCTCAGGAACAAGAGTGTGCAGTGAAGAAGCCGGCGTCTCAAGGAAAGCGGGCATCCTTTGAACCCTCCCCTTGGGTGGGCAGGCCCCAGCCAGACTGAGAGAAGGGAAGCCTCAGGACTTTCTTGCCAGAGGCCAGGGAAGGCTGGGAGGGCCTAATTACTGGTTACTTGTTTGTGAGGTAACGCCACCTCATTCCTTAGGGTGGGCTGCTATCAGGGCTGTTTTATCTCCTTGCCACCCAAGGAAGAAGTTCGTATTCGAACCTGCTTCCAGAAGCAGCGTATCTGTGGACGCTGGGTGTTGTGTGTGTGTTCCGTGGAGGGTACGGGGCATCAAGGCAGATGGAAATTGTCTCTTTTTCTCGAGAGTGGTTCTTAGACTGTCTGACTCCTAAGCTGTCGTGTGCCGAAAAAGAGCAGCAGAGGACCCGGAAACAGAGCTCTGACCCTGGTGTGGCCACCAGTGACCACGTGGCCAGGATGAGTCAGTCAGTCTGTGAAACGGGTGGAACCAGTGCCCCAGGCTCCCTCCACGCTGCACAGGCCATCAAGGTCTAGTCGTGCGTCAGGGCTGGCGTTCCTGAGCTGCCCTGGGTAGCGCCCGCTGGCTGGGCCGGTGACCCGCCCGACGGCTTCCTGGTGTGGCCCCTCCTCGCGGCTGCGAGTGTGGCAGCCCCGCCAGGCTGTCACTCATTGGAGATCAGTGGCTCTCCACTGGGGCGATTTTGCCGCCCAGGAGACATTTGGCCAGGCCTGGTGACATTTCTGGTTGTCAGAACGTGGTGGGTGGGGGTAGAGGGGTAGAGGCCAGGGATGCTGCTGAACGGCCTCCAGTGCACAGCCCCCCAAACCCAGACTCATCTGCTCTTTGTCAATAGTGCCGTAGAGAAATCCGGAAAGTAAACTAAACTGTCAGTGATGTCCCTGACGGAGCCTGGGCCCTCCTCCTCACTTAGGTTTTATCCCCACTGTTTGCTCCACTAACCCTCTGCTAAAACTGGATGGACCTGCACCATCCACAGTCCGCTTCATCCACAGTGAGGCTTCCCATCCGCCCTCTTCCTCCACCTCTCCCCACTTTGAAATCACCTATCACCGCCCCCCACCCCGTCCTCCTTTGCATAGTTACCCGTTCTTCTGATGTATTTGAGCTGTTTATTGTTGCATGATGTGGCCCCTCTGACAGCAAACACCACAGGGGGCGGGATCTGCGCCACAGAGGTTGGCAGCCCTTAGAAATCCTTGGAGCTTGTCGAGAAAACACAAGCCCAGGGACCAGTGCCGTTTGGGTTTGCTCCTCAGTGGCACCTAGACCATTTTATAGACAGTCTCGGGGAATTCCCAGACCCTGAAGCCTGCCCTCCGATCCCTGGAGGAGTGCCCCTAATGTAGGTGACAAGAACGTCATTCGAGAACAACGGCGAGACTGTCACAAGTATGAAGTGTGGCACGAGAGCGCACGTGTGTGTGTGCGTGTGAGTGCACACACGTTGAAAGTTTAGATCTTTCCTTTTGAGAGATACCTCTAATCTAGTCGTCCTAACAGTGGTGCCAATGGTCACGAAGACACACCCTCGCCCGTGATGGAAAAGAGAAGGAATAGATCGGCATTCATGTTCAGCTTGTTCACGAAAAGCAGAGTAAGCACATTAACACTTTAAAATTATATTTATTTAAGTTAATAGAGGCCGTAGCAAGATCTTTTCTCATAAGGTCACTGTCCACACAGATGCTAAGTAATGCCTGGTCTATTCGTGTAATCTGGGGAGGTCCCCTGTTCTCTGTATTTGGGTCGAAGGAAGAGTGTGTGACTTGTAAGGCAAACCAATAATTCAGAATATAAATATTCCTACTTGAGTTACGCAAGAAAAAGTTCTAAAATGATTGCTAGGTGATAAATATTTGTTGTACGTTTGGCTTCGTGAACCTGGAGTGGTTTGGGGCTTTGGGCTGGGGAAGAGGGGCAGGTGGTACTTTTCTGTACACTCTGTGCCAGAGTGCATCTCATTCCTGGAATTATTCCTAGGCAGCTGTGGTAAACAGCCAATGCTGAAAGGTCTTCAGAACCAAGTATTGAGGGCTTGTTTCAGCCAGGGAATCTGCCAGGCTCTGGGCCAATTCTTGCTATTTTTATTGTGTGGATGTGTGTTTTTAAACACCCGGCAGAAGCGCCTCACCCATCACTCACAGAAAACCATCAGAAGGCTCTGTGTTCCGAGCCTCACCCTAGATTTAAAACACAGTTAATAGAGGTGTGTCTTTTAGGGCCTTACACTATTAGGAACACAAACTATAAATATATATGGATAAATAAATTTGTTTCTCCTGATTAAGTTTCTTATACCTGTGCTTTTAAAATTAGTCTGTGGTTTTTTGTTTTGTTTTGTTTTTTGCGGTACGCGGGCCTCTCACTGCTGTGGCCTCTCCCGTTGCGGAGCACAGGCTCCGGATGCACAGGCCCAGCGGCCATGGCTCACGGGCCCAGCCGCTCCGTGACATGTGGGATCTTCCCGGACCGGGGCACGAACCCGCGTCCCCTGCATCGGCAGGCGCACTCTCAACCACTGCGCCACCAGGGAAGCCCTAGTCTGTGGTTTTAAAAGATGAATACACAATTCCTATGGGCAAAGTAAGTAACTGGTCAACTACTTCTGCCAATTTCTACTGAAGACTGTTATAATTCACTTTAGGCACAGAGGAGGAAGGACCTGCATCTCTCTCTTTAAGCCACCCTCTTCTTCCGTATCAGGGGAGACTCATCTCCCTAAGGGTGGTAGCTGCCTTCTCCGCTCTGTATCCACTCAGTGACTACAGCTTAGGGTCTTGTAAAGGAGAAGATGCTCAATGTCTGCTTATTGCTAGTGATGAATTCAGCTGTAAAGATGAGAATGTGACCTATTTAAAGTTTATAAGGGGTTTATTCCCTAAAGCAGGGTAGGGAGAAGCAAAAACAGCTGTGGGGTTTCGTTTTGTTTTTTGAGCATTGGACATAGCATCTTGGAAACATGACACGGGGGACTTCCCTGGCCGTCCAGTGGCTAGGACTTGGCTCTTTCACTGCTGTGGTCCTAGGTTCAGTCCCTGGTTGGGGAACTAAGATCCTGCAAGCCGCCTGGCACGGCCAAAAAATAAAGAAGAAGAAAAATGACGTGGCTCTTCACTTATTTGGTGTCTTCATGTCTCAACAGGGGGCAGGGGAATCCAAGTGGGGGAACCCAGATGGCATACCTGCCACCCTGGGCTCGAGGGGGATGGAGCTAACTTCTGGTTTCCCCTGAAAAGTTCATTCAGGTTTCGTCATCCTCGGCAAAACAACAGCATAGTACTCTGGGCAAGTGTCTGCTTGTGAGCTGATTCTCCATCTGGTATCTGGGAATTAACGTGGTCATTCTTATGAAGGTTGGGTATAGAAATCTAATTCCCTTTGGCGTGGTCTTGTCTCATGATGGATGTGATTTATCCATCAGGAATGTCATCCTGAGTGCAGGGAGAAAAAGGTTTTGTTCCCACCCTATTAAGGCAGCGTTGGAGGGAGAGACTGTCAGAAAACTCATCTAGGACGAGCGGCCACTCCAGGACCCACTTTAGTTCCCCTTCTTACCGGGCCTGTCACGAGGACCTGACCCACCGGGTCATGAAGAGATGTGCAGTGCACATGGACTTGAGGAAGGGGTCTGGGGAAAGTCCAGCGGGCTCTCTTCTGCCCTGGGCTGGTCACTCCAGCAGCAAGAGCAGGGAACCACAGGGCAGCCTTCCCGCAGGCTGCCTGCTGGTCACAATTTGAGCCAGGAAGAAGTGGACAGGGACAATGGAGGGGAATTATACTCTCGGCAAAATTGTCTGTAGGGGAAAACTAGTCTGGAGATAACATATATTCCTTATCCTACCCCTAAGCAATTCTAAATTCTTTTAAAAAATTCTTTAAATTCACAGAAAATAAGGAAAAGGCCAGATTTTCTAGGGCTGGCTTCACAATTTCGTTTGAGACATTTATAGTCAGAGCACTTGAGTTCTCATGTTTTTAAGTGTTGGCACAGGGGCAGGAATGCAGTTCATTCCTGGTTTGGGATGTGCCCCTGATTTTACGCACAGCAGTACTGAGGATGAATAGGCACTGAGACTCTGAAGTCTTCGAGGTTTAACTCCCCTCGAGCAAAAGTAGTTGAAATAAGAATGCGGTTTAAGTCTTGGAAACCTGAGCGGGTGAAGGCTCTTCGAGGTTTGCCCCCATAGAGGTTGAGGAGGCCCGAGGTCTCACTCTGACTCTTTCTGTCCCCGCAGTACGCCACCACGGGCTGTTCCCTGACCCTACACCACACGGAGAAGCCGGAGCACGAAGACATCTGTGAATACCGTCCCTACTCTTGCCCTTGTCCCGGCGCTTCCTGCAAGTGGCAGGGGTCCCTGGAAGCCGTGATGTCCCATCTCATGCACGCCCACAAGAGCATCACCACCCTTCAGGGAGAAGACATCGTCTTCCTGGCCACAGACATTAACCTGCCGGGGGCTGTGGACTGGGTGATGATGCAGTCGTGTTTCGGCCATCACTTCATGCTGGTGCTGGAGAAACAAGAGAAGTACGAGGGCCACCAGCAGTTCTTCGCCATCGTTCTGCTCATCGGCACCCGCAAGCAGGCTGAGAACTTCGCCTACAGACTGGAATTGAACGGGAACCGGAGGAGACTGACCTGGGAGGCCACGCCCCGGTCCATCCACGACGGCGTGTCCTCGGCCATCATGAACAGCGACTGCCTGGTGTTCGACACAGCCATAGCACATCTTTTCGCAGATAACGGGAACCTTGGAATCAATGTGACTATTTCTACGTGTTGTCCGTGATGTACTGAAACGATTTGGGTATAGTGCTTTATGGTTAATAAAGGTTTTTATAGATGTTTTATTCACTGTGTCTTCACAAGTCAAGACCCACAGTTACCCTGCGTTCTGTGTGAACGGCAGCTTCCCATCTGGCATTGGTTCAACAAAGTTCATTAAACTGGGACGGAGGAGGTTGGCCTGTTAGTCATTTGGAGGCCGCTCTGTGACCTAAAATCAACTTTATTATTCAATTCTATTTACTTCCTGAACAGCACCTGACAGGTCGTTCGGGCTCCTCTCGACCCGTATGTTAGGAATCGGGGGCCCTTTCCTGCCTGCCTCCCCGCCTTGGTCCCTGCAAGTTGACAAAAGCACAGTGACTGTCAGCAGATTCCTTAAGTTTACTCTTATCTCGTGTTTAAGGGGGTGTGAATTGTTTCAATGCAATTTAAACAGTGTTTCTCAAACCAGATGGCTAACCAATGTGCATAGAGTCACCTGGAGGGCTCACCTGAAACATGCAGTCTGGGGAGCCTGCGAATTTAACAATCTCATCAGGGGATTCTTTCCAACAGTAAAGTTTGAGAATTAATGGGTTAAATTGTGGGAAAGGGTCCAGATTTTAAAGGTGCTTTAAGATTGCCCTCTGCTGATACCGCTTGTCTTTCTACTATTTCATCCACACACACCCCCCACCCCAAAATTAAAACTAGAACTACAGACCCCCATGAACACAGTCCTGAGAGCTGGTCACGGTCTCGTGTTCGGGGTGGATTGCCTAGGAAAGCAAGTCAGATGGCTTTTGATGGCTCTCACGTCGTTTTTGCTCATCACTAGTCCAGAAGACCTGTTTACACGTGGCTTCCTTCAGTGGCCCTCCTTGACTTAGATGGTGGGAAAGACTAGATGAGTAGAGTTGGAAACGCTTTATAACCAGTGTCATCTGCTTGCTGTTTAAAGGAATGTGTTGGGTTCGTTTGTTTGTTTTTGCCACGTTCACTTTAGTTTTTTAATAAATATTTTTCAAAAATGAATATCCTGCTTCATCTTCTGAGTGGAATAATGCATATTTATCGGGTACCTGCTAGGTGCAGGTGCCGTGAAGCTTCACCCCTGCCCTGGGCTCGGAGCTCTCGCTGTTTCCATGTGAAGAAACCGTCATTCGTCCAAGATCATGGCACGGATTGGTGGTACCACTGGGGTCCAAACTCACTTCTCTGAACCACAGAGTGTCATTGGTGCGGAAGGTCTCCTCCTTGGAGCGGTTCTTTCTGCCTGACAGTGCCAGAGCTTGTGGAAGGAGAGTATTCCTCCTGCTTTACAGGATCAGAAGGAAGAGGCTTGGCTAGAGCTGACGTCCAGAATACTGGGTTCGAAGCCAGGGTGACCCAGTCCCTACGTCCCAACCCTAAACCCTCAGAGGAATTCACAATATTAGCCCTGAATGCCTGGTGAGGATTGACTGCTTACCTTGGTGGCCCGATGGCATTAGAGAAGCACCAGGTGGGAAGGATGGCTTTAGAGTTGTTTTGCTTTTTAGATGAGACTGAGTTTTTAGCCAGGAAAAGAGTTTTGGCAGTTAAGGAATTGCTAAAGCAACTTATCTCCAAGGCTATTCTTCATATAAAGGTGAAAAACAGTGTCGTGAATAAAAGAACGTGCTTATCACATGTTTAGTAAATGAATGAAAACCACAATCCTTGTCACCAAGAAAGTCACATTTCAAGCCAGTACATAGAGGGATGCCTGGAGGTGAAACTAGAATCCAGGAGCAGGTGGACTTTGACCCTCGGGGGGCAGAGCTGGTCCAGAGATGGCAGTCTAGGGCACGTATGACACCCAGGCAATGTGTTTTGTACATAAACTAGCCTAGCTTGTCATCATCCTGTGGTGTCCATAGCTCACCCTTCTTGTTATATGTGGTGGAGGAAATCAGGACCAGTTGGTCAATGAGGTACCAAAGGGTAAAACTACAATCAAAGACTGTAATGGAGCAGACAGTGGAATCAAACTACTCCCAAAGCATAAAATGTTAGATTATCAGCCTCAAGAGGTAAAGGGATGGGCCAGCAGTCATACAGCACATTAGTGGCAGCGCAGATTCTAGAATTCAGACTTCCTGACTCCCCATTCAAACACGTTTCTAGAACTTAACAATACAGTTGTAGGCAACAAAACGGAACTTTCACTTTCCATGGTTTTCTAGCTCTCTTTAATCTGTCACTGGAAATCTGTAAACTTAACTTTTACTCTGACTTTTTTTTTAAACGTAAGCATTTTCTGCCAGAAAACAAACAAAAATCCCCAGGTTATTCCCTGTATTAAGTGGAAGTGAAAACAGCAAAAAAGATTATGTAAATTAAAATCTCTTTTTTTGTAGTTCCAATTGCAAAATGCAATTTAAAACACAGTGATAGGCATTTGTCAAAACTCATCACATGGTACACTTATGTACCATATAAAAAAAATGTCTTTCTCTTTTCTGCCTTAGTTCTATATACTAATTTGATAGAAATCTGGCTGATTAAGATGGTAGATTCAGCTGGTATCTTACATGCCTAAGCCATTCTAAAGGAAAAAAAGATTCTCAAAATACCTTGAAGGAAATGTTAATAGTTATTAATTCTGGGTTGCAGGAACCTGGTGTATGTTATGTTAGTATTTACATTATTCTCTATTTTTTTTTAATTGTTTTAAGCTAACCAACCTTGAGATCAGGGGTTCCCAACTTTTCCGCAAGGCGGAACTGGCCTTGGTTTCCCTAGATCCTTAGGATTTAGAGGATTAAGAGGATGGAGTCCTCACAGCAAACCGTCCAGTGCAAATGATGGGAAACTTCAGAGAAGAGGCCATGGAGGCATCAACCATGGTGGAATGCACGTGAGTAGAATCTGAAACTCCACTCTCAGATTCAAACAAATGGCTGAGTATCTCTGTCTTAGCAGCAGAATCCTGCAACTCCCATACAAAACCATCCCCAAGAAGGTCTCCTTGTCTCTAACTTCAGGCTCTTGGGGCTGGCCAGATAGCCTGCTGTGTGACCTTAGGTCCATGAGTTGACCTCTCTGGTCCCGAATGTCCTGACCTGCACCATTTGAAGTTCTATTTTCTAAATGTTTTTACTCTAATACTAATTTCGTGAGACAACTGAGCTATTTAAATTTAAGGTGTGTAAGTCATTCCAGCGGGCCCTGAACAAGGTGGTTCAGGGATAATTGTGACCCAGCGTGTGTCATTCAGAGTTAGTAGGTGAGTCACACTCCAGCTGCCTCTCAATTCCCATGGTTTAGAGCCGGGGATGGTGCCTGGGCATTGAAATCAATTTTGCTTTGTAGTTCTGGCTTGAGGGGACTGCGGCCTTGACCTTTCCTGACTCATGCATCCTGTGCTTGAAGTACGATTATAATTTCACTGACCTGTGCTGGCCCAGAGGAAAGGGAGTCAAGAGTTCTTAAAGAATAGGAAATCTCGTACTCAGTATTAATTTGTCTTGGAGTCCCCAAATGACAGGGCAAGAAAGAACATTAGACCCTGTTGATACGAACACCTGCTACCACTACCACTATTTTAGAGAATGAATGGATGGATGGATGGATGGAGACATACAGAGGGGAAACCACTAGCCTAAAAACCACACAACTAGTTAGAATTTCCTGTGGTGATGACATGGTGTCTTCTGTATTGAATAAAAGGGGGAAAATTATAAAACTATTCAAACTACAAGCTGACATTTTATGATAATTAAGACAAATGAAGGGAATTCCCCCCCCAGTCTTGATCCCACCAAATTCTCCCCACTCCATTGCCACCACCATCTGGGCTTGGACTACTGTCAGAGCTCCTAACTGCCTGTCCTCCCTCTTGCCCTGCTTCAACCCAGTCTACACACAGGAAATCACAAGGCTTTTTTTAAGTGAAAACTGACGGCGCTACAAGCTCTTCGGTATTTTCTTTCAGGAAGCCTTGTTCTTTCCTTTCATAGCACTTTCCACAACGGCAACTGTACATTTTATTTGTTCAACATCTGCCCGCACCCCGTCGACAAACTCCAGGGTGAAAGAGATTGTGAGGTTTGTGTTTGTCCTTGTATCCCTGGCACCCGGGCAACCAATTAATACTGATTGAATAAATTACTACTAACGATTAGTCTGAGCGCAGCATTGAACCAATACGTTAAGAGCTAACGTTCTCTGTTTTTATACCAAAAATCACCAGGGAATGTCCACAGGTAGGCAGGGAACAGTAATCTAACAGTCCAGAGAAGGAAGGAAACAAAAGGTTTCTCTGCTCTGTCATTCTCTAGGCGAGGACACGGGCCCGAAGGTCCTGTGCCTTGAGATGTCATGTCATCGTGTCACCTGACATTCAGATCAAAGGCAGACTCTGCTTTGTGCAGAGGACACAGATCAAGCTTCCTCTGACTTGCAGGGAGCTCTATCACAAGATTAGATCAACTTGGAAAGTCCACCAAGATAACAGCGGTTGCCATTTGATGGGCACCTATTGGTACAAAGTGCTTTGTCTATATTAACCCATTTGATCCTTCCCACATCCCAATGCAATAAGGGTTTATTATCCTGAATTTGGAGTTGAGGAAATTAGGACTCAGAGAGATTAAGTAACTTGCCCGAACTCACACAGCTGGTAAACAAGAGAACTGGGATATAAACCCATGCATAGTCTCCGCGCCCCTTCATTACGTCCCATTGTCCATCAGCGTTGGTGTTCGGCTTTCACACATTTTGACCACCAAGAGAAATACTGCTCATTTGTAACAGGTAAGGATGACAGGATATAGAGGTGCAGGAAGCTTGGTGGATACAGAACACCTGTGCTTTAGAACTGCTTTCTCCACTGTCACAGCATATTAGAAGGGGACAGAAACCTAGGATCGTTAAGACCCTCACTATTCGAAGAGTGGTCCATGTACCAGCAGCATCAGTATCACCTGGGAGCTGCTTAGAAATGTAGCATCTCAGCCCACACCAAGGCCTGCTGGATCAGAACCTGCATTTTTTGTTTGTTTGTTTGTTTTGTTGTTTTTGCGGTACACGGGCTTCTCACTGTTGTGGCCTCTCCTGTTGCAGAGCACAGGCTCTGGACGCGCAGGCTCAGCGGCCGTGGCTCACGGGCCCAGCCGCTCCGCGGCATGTGGGATCCTCCCGGACCGGGGCACGAACCCACATCCCCTGCATCGGCAGGCGGACTCTCAACCACTGCGCCACCAGGGAAGCCCCAGAATCTGCATTTTAACGCAAACCCAAGTGGACTGGATGCAGTTCAAGTTTGACAAGCACTGGTGTAGACCAGGAGTTCTCAACCTACTCGCCCTTTAGAATCACCCGGGGAATTTAAAGCATACCAGGACCTGAGTTGGAATCCCTGGCAGTAGGGCAGGGATTCTGAGCTCTTTTTCACGCTTCCCAGAAGAGTCCAATAGGCAGCCAGAGTTGGGAAACACCAATCTAGCTCCACTCCAGTGTCTTCTTTTCTTTTCTTTTCCCCTTGTTTTTATATTACAATTAAAACAAGTGAAGTGACCTACCAAGCGTGATGAAGAGAGCGTGGACTTGAGAGCTTAAACAGAGCAAGGTTTGGATCCTGATTCTGCCACTTATTACCAGTGAGGCTTCAGGCAAAACACTAGCCTCCCTGGATCTGTTTCCACATTTATAAAATGCGAATAATAATGCCCACCTCAGAGGGTCCCTGTGAGAAATACAGGCACAGCACAAAGGATGGAATGTTTGCGCTTGTGCGTAGTAGGACCTGATGACAGGCAGCTACTCTGACCACCCGAGTCAGATCAACCCAGGCAGCAGCAGATGGCTGTCTGAGGAGTTAAGAGCTGAAACATTGCAATTCCTTCCCCCGGCATATTCTCCAAGTGTGGAGCCAAACTTTCATTAAGCAAGCGATGATGAAAAGATGCGGAAGAAGTGGTTGAAAGTGAGGTCCACAGGAAAGGAAGTCAAAGGCGGTCTCCTTTTCCACATGCCTCCACTGTCCCCAGCCCCTGCATCTAGTCCCACTCTGTCCCTTCCTGCCCCAGCTTGCTACCCTGACTGGAGAACCAGCTTGTACCAGTGGTCAAAGATATATAATCACTGACGGTTTTTTTAAATATACAAACAAAAAAACATTTTTCATACTGCATGTTGATCTATATTTACTGGAACGGTTGAATTAACACAGGAAGAAATAGCCCCTTTGACTGAAACTCTATAAGAAAATACAAAATGTGGCTTTGCATCTTCACCTGAGAAAGTCCAGGGCTCAAAGGGTGTGAGAAAGAAAAGAGGTGTTCTCAATCTTCTTTTAGCAGTTTTTCTTTTTTAAACGTTTTTTGGTGTGGTACAATTAGTTAACATAAAATTACCATTCCAACCATTTTGAAGTGCACAATTCGGTGGTATTAAGTACACTCGCATAGTTATGAATCCTTTAACAGTTTTATACTTCCTTCCTTTTCTTCCTGCACACACCTACACACATGCATACACAGTATCTGCATAATTTTGTGGCTCTGAAACCTTTCACATGTAAAATTAGAAATGATCTGCAAAGGGATTTCAGGGCAACATGCATTTTCTTCTCCTTGGGAGGAAATTGATTTAGTGAGTGACAACCATGTGTCAGGTGCTTTCACATACTTTATTCATAACAACCCCATAAGGGAGGGAGGGGGTCTTACACATCTGTTCTTTACAGATGAGGAAATGAGGAAACTGAGGCTCAAGGAGGTAAACTAGTGTGTGCACAGTCAGGGAGAGAGAAAGGACTACAGCCAGCCTTCACACCCATGTCTGTGGAATTCCAAAGGCTATGCTCTTTTTCTTAAGAAAACTGTTTTCTTCTTAGAGAAGTAATATATGAGTTATTATTTTAAGAAAACAGAAAAATGTAAAGAAAAAATAAAAATCACTAACAAACTCCTCTCCCAGAAATAGTCACTGATGCATATTGAGGTCTTCTTGTCCGATTCTTTCCATATTCCAGGTCATTTACTTCCATGATGTCCCATTTAAAGTGAGACAGGAGAGCGGGGTGGCACAGGGACATGACAGAGAACTTTCATGTGTTTTGTCTCTAGAGATGTATGTGTTGCTTGGATCTATTACAACAAAATGGATTCACATATTAGTTACATAGTAAAAGAACAGAAAATAACTGGAAGTAAAATCCAGAGAAAGAAAAAGAATGTGTTGATCAAAAAGGGAGAATTGTCAACCCTAGAAATATTTAAAAAGGAGAGTCCAAGAGGCAACAATTGGCTCATAATAAGAACGATAAGACTCGGGCTTCCCTGGTGGCGCAGTGGTTGAGAGTCCACCTGCCGATGCAGGGGACACGGGTTCGTGCCCCGGTCCAGGAAGATCCCACATGCCGCGGAGGAACTAAGCCCGTGTGCCACAACTACTGAGCCCACGGGCCACAACTACTGAAGCCCGTGTGCCTAGAGCCCGTACTCCGCGACAAGAGAAGCCACCGCAATGAGAAGCCCGCACACCGCAACAAAGAGTAGCCCCTGCTTGCCGCAACTAGAGAGAGCCCGCGGACAGCAGCGAAGACCCAACACAGCCAAAAATAAATAAATAAAATAAATTTATAAATAATAAATTTAAAAATTTTTTAAATGTTTAAAAAAAAAAAAGAACAATAAGGCTCAGGCTGGCAGGAATGTTTCTAATATGAACACAGATACATCAGGCTTTCAGAGCAGGATGCCATTAACCCTCCCTGTCACCTGGCCGGCTCCTTGTAGCTTGGGGTCTAATTCTGTGCCTGCCAGACCACTTTCTGAATAGAATTTAACTTCCCATGTAGTTTGCTTACGGGGTAAGAACGTTCTGGGTAGACTACTGTCAATATCCCAACTATCTGACAGGCCTTTCTGCTAACTAAATTAATTGGTTTTCAAATATTTCTTTATTCTCTGAGAGCTCTATTGGTCAATCAGCATCACTAAATTATGTCAAGTCAGGAAACTGCCTGGGTTCCAAGTTCCAAAATTTAGAAATTTGAGATTTCTGAATCCGTAAGTCTGGACGCTGGATCACGGGAAAGGACAATGTAATGCCATTTCACAGAGGACTTTCTAGGGTGAGAAGCAAGAGCGCTACAGCAACCACCCCTGCTCTTACACGCCCAGTACGTACCAGAGAATGCCATGACGGCACCATTGTTAACATGCCTCGTGCCACGTCCTGGGATAGGGCCAACCTTGCGACATTTAACAGCAGTGCGGGGCTTCCCTGGTGGCGCAGTGGTTGAGAGTCCGCCTGCCGATGCAGGGGACACGGGTTCGTGCCCCGGTCTGGGAAGATCCCACATGCCGCGGAGCGGCTGGGCCCGTGAGCCATGGCCGCTGAGCCTGCGCGTCCGGAGCCTGTGCTCCGCAACGGGAGAGGCCACAACAGTGAGAGGCCCGCGTACCGCAGAAAAAACAAAACAAACAAACAAACAAAAAACACAGCACTGCGATGTGGCAGTGGGATGGGGAGATCCTGGGGAGAGAGCCAGCCACAGACACTAGGGGGAATCGCCATCCAGCAAGCAAAAGGTCGTATCTGGCTCAGGCGGTAGCAGAAGATGCTACCAGTCTCAGCAAACAGTCAGCCACAGTGAATGCGGGTAGGAGTGAGGCGTGGTGAGGGCTGAGAAGAGCAGTGGTAGACGGATCTCTGCCTCTCACTTTTCAGAGTAAGTGAGAGGCAGGGATCCAGGCAGGTACTGACTTCAGGTGAGCCCATCTGCAGGCATCAGCTCCTGGTACCTAGTCACTAGGCCAGGTTTCTTTCACTCATTCATTCAACAAACGTTTACCACATTCTTCCATGGGACTCACGCACCTATACACCTAGCTGTGTGTGCCAAGGATACAAGGACTGACTGCTCTTTACTTGGCCCATTTCTCAGGGTTGTGTCGTCAGCAAGAAACCTTGAGAGATGAGGTCATGTTTCCCTTGGGACAAAGAACAGGCTTGCGTACTGCTGACTATCAAAGTCATGAATTTCCCAAGCTCCGTGTCCTTCACCTAGAGCACAGCTCACTGTGCATGTCCTCTCCATCTGGCCCAGGTCATGTCTCCCCCTTGAGAACACAGGGCAAGGAAAACCTGGTGCAAACATGCTGCTTGCTGTGCTGGGAGGAATAAAGTCCTTTGCTTCCGACCTTGGTGTCTCAGGTCTCCCGCCAGCACCCATGGAAGAGTAAAAGGCTAACTTGCTAGCTTGTAAGCGGGCTAGAATCAAATTCCAGACCTGACAGCACCTAGGGTGTGCTGGGCCCCAGGCTGGGTCTTGAGGTCAAAGCAGTGCACAAAACCAGCCTGGCGCCTGTTGTCATGGAATGTACGTGAAACGGCAGGGGCGGGGGGTGGTGTGTGTGTGTGTGTGTGGAGATGAACAACAGATGAGAAACCAAACAAGAAAATATGAGACGCATTCAGCGGAGAACAGGAATGGGGTAATGTGCTAAATATGACCAAATGGCTGCTTTAGATCAAATGGCCAAGGAATGCAAATGAATGCAAAACCACCTGGAGGGAAGCACCACAGCAAGAAGAGAACGGCAGGTGCAGACGGCCTGAGGTAGAACCAGCCAGCGAGGCCGAGCAAGGTGGATGTGGGGAGGGGGTTGAGGGGAGGTCAGTGGGGAGCTAGATTCTTGCCCCACGGGGCCAAAGCTAGGGGTTGGATTTCTTTCCAGGTGCAAGAGGAAGCCACTGGAGAATTTTAAGAAGGATTTAGATTTTTAAAACTAGCTCTAGCTACTTAGCAAAGAAACATGAGTGTAGTGGGCAGGAACGGAAGCATTTAGGAAGCTATCGCATTAGTCCAGGGGCAACGTGATTTTGGCTTGGACAAGGATGGGAGAGCTAAAGAGAAGTGGGCACATGGGGGGCCATGTTTTAAAGGTAGAGTTGACAGGAATTGCTAAAGGACTGGATGCAGAGACGGGGTGGGAAGGCGGTTATAGGAATAAGAAAACAGGAAGAGCCAAGGTGGTCACTTCTAGGTTTTTACCCTGAGTAGCTAGGGAAGTTCCATTTATCGAGATGAAAGAGATGGAGGAAAGAGCCGGTTCAGGGGAGAAATCCAGAAAGAGCGCATGGCTGAAGGCCGCAAGCAGACAGTTGTTTATCTGAATCTGGAGTTGTGAGGGAGGCCAGGCTGGAGGTACCATTTGGGGCCATCCCCATCTCTAGGGTATCTGAGCTGCAGGGCAGTGTGAGAAGACCTGGGGGAATAATATGGAAGGAAAAGAGAGACAGACTCAGGCCCCTATCCCAGGACTGCCAACCTCATAAGAGGTGACGTGAGGAACCAGAGCGCGGAAATGAGACTTCTAGGAGTGGCTGTCAAAGTGAGGGGAAATCCAAGAGAATGTGGTGTCACAAACCCCCCAGGAGAATACTGGGTTCAGGAAGAACAGAGGGGTCGGCTGTGGAACGCTGCTGAGAAGACTGTGCGACTGCCTCTCCCTGAGAGCCAAGCCCTACGTCCTGCTCTAGTTACTGGCGACCCGGGTCCTGGGACAGTGATATCAAGGAAGGAGCGCCATGCAGCTCAGAAGGCAGAGTTTCCATTACACCAGACAAGGGCGTGGCTGCTGCGGACACCAGGAAGAGCTGTCCCGTCCACAGTGTGGCACGCTGGCTGTCCCTCCACCTAGCCAACCCACCCTGTCCCCTGTCCCCTGAGGGCCTGGAGGGAGGGCGAGCCACTAGATATGCACTTTTCTTTCCCTTACCTTTCTCATCTTTCCAGCTATGCTAACGCCCCTCACCCTTCAAGGCCTAACTTATTGCTCCTCATTCAAGACACATCCATAAATGGCTCTGTGCTCGGTCCTGGGCTTCTACATCCTTGATAGAATTTAATCCTCACAAAACACTCTTAGGTGAGTATTATCATTCTCATTAACAAATAAAGAGATGCTCAGAGAGGCTAAGTAACTTGCTCAAAGTCACAAGCTTGCAAGTGGTGAAAATGAGATTCACACCCAGGACTCTAGCCCTTCCAACAGCCTGGCCAGCCTGCAGATGAGGCTAAGATACAGACTCTGCAGTCTAGCAGAAATCTGAGAGCAAAAGACGAAGAGGCAAATTACAATAACAGAAAATACGCAACTACAGCTCCATAAACTATATCATGACAATGCAGATTAAGGTAAGAAGGACATACGAATTGCTATGGAGCTCAAAGGGGGATCAGAAAATGCTTCTTGGGGAGGAGGTAGTGTGTGCAATGGGCCTTGAGAATTGGACAGGACTTTGCAGGGCTGAGGCTATCGGGAGGATGTGAAAGGAGAAAGGGGCAGTCTCTCCCTGACCAGGCCCAATCAACTCAGTGCCTGGATCCAGCCTTGCCCACCTCACCATCCCCTTTGCACGGTTTTCCATCTCTTACACTTCATTTCTCCCAACATCTCCAGCACCTAACCCAAGGCCACACACGTAGAAGGTGCCCAGTGAGTATTTGTTGAGTTCAACAGTATCCTGTCTGGTCTCCTAATTCTAGTCTCTCCTTTCCCCAATACATCCCCATACTTGCTAAGTTTCATGGCCAGCCCACAGTTAAACCTACTCCTTCTAGAGAATTTCCTGGCCCATAGTTCCTGGAAATCTCCATTTGAATCCGCAATAACTCACACACACACAGAGTAACAAAAGGGGCCACAGCTGACATGACCCAATCCAAGGCAGGCGGTTCACTGGCTGAGCTCAATCAGCTAGATTCTCTTGATAGAATGGAAGGCAGTCAGTGGTGGGCCCTGGAACCACATGGCCCTGGGATCCCAGTCGGGGCTCCACCAGGTTGAGGGAACAGGCACCAGCAAGGAAAGCACAAACGTGGAAGCAAGAGGCCCTGGGACGTGGAGGGAGGCAGGTTCTTTTCAAAACCTTTTATTATGTAATTTTCAAAAGAAGGAAGGGTGACTAATGACCCATCACCAACTTCAACAATTATCAACTCTTGGTCAGTGTTGCTTCATCTACACCCTCACCTCCATCCACATGTGTATTTTTCAAATCAAATCCCAGGCATTATGTCATTTCATCTCTCTATGCATATTTCAGTATAGAATAACTAAAGATGAGGACTTTAAAGTATATGACAATGGCTTTAAACTATAGGACAATACTGATATCACACCTATAAAAAGTAGTAATAAGTCCTTAATATAATCAAATGTCCAATTAATGTTTATATTTCTCTGATTGATGTACACTCTGAATTGGGATGCTTTGTTTGAATTAGGATCCATGTAAGATCCTTACATTGCTACCGACGAAAAGTTACAACTCTTTTAATCTATAGATTCTTCTTCCATCTCTTTTCTTTCCATGAATTTATTCAAGAACCCAGGTTTCCATAAACAAGAGGAAAAGACAACCCTCAGAATGGGAGAAAATATTTGCAAACGAAACAACTGACAAAGGATTAATCTCCAAAATATGCAAGCAGTTCATGCAGCTCAATATCAAAAAAACAAACAACCCAATCCAAAAATGGGCAGAAGACCTAAATAGACATTTCTCCAAAGAAGATATACAGATCGCCAACAGACACATGAAAGAATGCTCAACATCACTAATCATTAGAGAAATGCAAATCAAAACTACAATGAGGTATCACCTCACACTGGTCAGAACGGCCATCATCCAAAAATCTACAAACAGTAAATGTTGGAGTGGGTGTGGAGAAAAGGGAACACTCTTGCACTGCTGGTGGGAATGTGAATTGGTTCAGCCACTATGGAGAACAGTATGGATGTTCCTTAAAAAACTACAAATAGAACTACCATATGACCCAGCAATCCCACTACTGGGCATATACCCTGAGAAAACCAAAATTCAAAAAGAGTCATGTATCAAAATGTTCATTGCAGTTCTATTTACAATAGCCAGGATATGGAAGCAACCTAACTGTCCATCATCGGATGAATGGATAAAGAAAATGTGGTACATATATACAATGGAATATTACTCAGCCATAAAAAGAAACAAAATTGAGCTATTTGTAATGAGGTGGATAGACCTAGAGTCTGTCATACAGAGTGAAGTAAGTCAGAAAGAAAAAGACAAATACCGTATGCTAACACATATATATGGAATTTAAGAAAAAAAAATGTCATGAAGAACCTAGGGGTAAGGCAGGAATAAAGATGCAGACCTCCTAGAGAACGGACTTGAGGTTATGGGGAGGGGGAAGGGTGAGCTGTGACAGGGCAAGAGAGAGTCATGGACATATACACACTAACAAACGTAGTAAGGTAGATAGCTAGTGGGAAGCAGCCGCATGGCACAGGGATATTGGCTCGGTGCTTTGTGACAGCCTGGAGGGGTGGGATAGGGAGGGTGGGAGGGAGGGAGATGCAAGAGGGAAGAGATATGGGAACATATGTATATGTATAACTGATTCACTTTGTTATAAAGCAGAAACTAACACACCATTGTAAAGCAATTATACCCCAATAAAGATGTTAAAAAAAAAAAAAAGAAGATGTGGTATATATATACAATGGAATATTATTCAGCCATGAAGAAGAGTAAAATTTTGCCATTTGTGAAAACGTGGATAGACCTAGAAGGCATTATGGTAAGTAAAATAAGTCAGACAGAGAAAGACAAATACTATATGATCTCACTTATGATGTGGAATCTAAAAAAGAAAACAAAAATACAAAAACTAAGCTCAAAGATACAGAGAACAGATTTGTGGTTCCCAGATGCAGGGGTTGGGGATGGGCAAAATGTGTGAAGGGGGTCAAAAGTCACAAAATAAATAAGTCATGGGAAGTAATCTACAGCACAGCGACTATAGTTAATAATACTGTATTATATATTTGAAGGTTACTAAGAGAGTAAATCTTAAAACGTCTCATCAAAAGAAAAACAATTTTTATAACTATGGTGACGAATGTCAAATAGAATTATTGCAGTGATCATTTTGCAATATCAAAACATTACTTTATATATCTAAAACTAATATAATGTTATATGTAATTATACCTCAATTTCCAAAAAAAAAGCTAAAACATTTTGAAAAAATCACAGTCTAGGCATTAGGAGCATTCCCTTTATTCTTGAACCAGTTTGAAAGGATTTCCTGCCTCATACCTAAATAGACTTTAACTAGACTTCTCAATGCTTCCACCAAAGTAAATCACAAAGAAGCAAATCTAATCACAAAAATCTTATTTAAAATCTCCCCTTGTTTTAGACAGGGGTGCCAAAACAATTCAATGGGGGAAAATAGCTTTTTCAACGAATGGTGCTGGGACCATTGGATATGTATGTGCAAAATAATTAAGTTGGATCCCTACCTCACACCATGCATTAAAGTTAACTCAAGATGGATCAAAGACCTAAATGTAAGAGTGAAAATTATAAAATTCTTAGAAGAAAACCTAGGTGTAAATCCTTATAACCTTGGGTTAGGTGACTGTTTCTTAGCTATGACAGCAAAAGCACAAGCCACAAAAGAAAACTGAGGTAAACTGGACACCATCAAAATTTAAAACATTTGTGGGACTTCCCTGGTGGTCCAGTGGTAAACAGTCTGCCTTCCAATGCAGGGGACACGGGTTTGACCCCTAGTCAGGAAACTAAGATCCCACATGCCACAGGGCAACTAAGCCCACGCACCACAACTAGAGAGAGAAAACCTCATGCCACGACTAGAGAGAAGCCCACGCACCTCAACAAAGAGCCCCCATGAGGCAACAACAACAACAAAAGATCCTGCATGCCACAACAAGGACCTGACGCAGCCAAAATAATAATTTAAAAAAATTTTTTTAAGTTAAAACATTTGTGCTTCAAAGAACACCATCAAGAAGAGAGTGAAAGACAGCCCACAAGTTTTTGTAAATCATATATCTAATAAGCGTCTAGTATTCAAAATATATAAAGAACTCTTACAACTCAAAAAGACAACCCAAATTTAAAAATTGACAGTCATTTCTCCAAAGAAGATAGACACATAGCCTATAAGCACGTGAAAAGATGCTCAGCATTAGCCATCAAAGAAATGTAGACCAGCACTATTTATAACAGCCAAGACACAGACGCAACCTAAGTGTCCATCACGTATATATACACATATATATGTATATATATATAATGGAATATTACTCAGGCGTAAAAAAAGAATGAAATATTGCCATATGCACCAACATGGATGGAACTAGAGATTATCAAACTAAGTGAAGTAAGTCAGAGAAAGACAAATATTATATATCATCTATATGTAGAGTCTAAAAAGTAATACAAATGAATTTATTTACAAAACAGAAACAGACTCACAGACATAGAAAACTAACTTACGGTTACCAAAGGGGGAAGAGGGGAAGGGTTAAATTAGAAGTATAGGATTAAAGATATACACTGTTATATATAAAATAGATAAACAGCAAGGATTTACTGTATAACACAGGGAACTATTTTCAATATCTTGTAACAAACTATAATAGAAAAGAATCTGGAAATATATATGTATATATAGATATATATAACGGAATCACTTTGCTGTACATCTGAAACTAACACAAAATTGTAAATCAACTATACTTCAATTAAAAAAAGAAAGGAATGCAAACCAAATTCACAAATCATTTCACACCTCCTAAGATGGCTATAATAAAAATGACAGATACTAACAAGTATTGATGAGGATGTGAAGAAGTTGGAAATCTCATACACGGATGATGGGCAGTTCTCCAAAATAAACATAGAGTATCACATGACCCAGCAATTCTATTCCTAGGTATATATCCAAGAGAAATGAAAACATATATCCACACAAAAACTTGTACGTGAATGTTCATAGTAGCATTATCCATTAGAGTGAAAAAATGGAACAAACCTAAACATACATCAACTGATGAATGAATAAATAAAATTTGGTATATCCACATAGTGGACTATTATTCATCAATGTAAAGAAATAAAGTACTAACACAAGCCATAACATAGATGAACCTTGAAAACACTATGCTAAGTGAAAGAAGCCAGATATAAAAGGTCACATATTATACAATTCCATAGATATAGAGAGAGAGAGAATAGGCAAATCTACAGACACAGAAATAAATTAACATTTGATTAGGGCTGGGGGGATTCAGAGGGAATGGACAGTGACCGCTAATGGGCATGAGGTGCTTTCTGGAGTGATATAAATGTTCTAAAATTGATATTAGTGATGATCTCAAAACTCTGAATACATCAAAAACCATTGAACTGTATACATCAAGTGCGTGAACTGTATGGAATATGAATTATATCTCAATAAAGCTGGTATATATATAGTTTTAGAATCTCTTCCTGATAATCTGATGCCTCCAGAACTTGAGGCAACATTCATTCATTCATTTATCTGTTTATTCAATACATATTTATTGGGCTTCTACTATTCAAGCATTTATTTACTCAACAAATATGTATTGACCACATACCCTGTGCTAGGCACTGTTCTATACACGGAGGATCCCACAAAACATATTAAAAGAGCTGCTTACATTCTTGTGGATGGGCCATAAACAAAATAGGAGGGTCTTATACAGTGCAATACATTGAAAGTAATTGATGCTAGGGAGAAAGATAAAGCCAGGAAGAGGGATGGTCAGCAGGGGAATAGAGAGGAGGGGTCGCAGTTATAAGCAAGGTGGGCAGGGAGAACCTCAATGAGAAGGTGACATTTGAGCAAAGATCTGAAGGAGGGAAGGGAGTGAACCACGCAGATAGCTGGAGGAAGAACATTCTAGGTAGGGAAAATAGCAAGTACCGAGGCCCTGAGATGGACGTGCCTGGTGCATCTGAGGAATATCTAGGGAGCAGCGTCAGTAAGAAGGAAAGTAGAGGATTCGAAGTTAGAGAAGTAAGGGGAGAGACAAACTCCGTTATCCTGTTGAGGTAGGGCACAGTGGAGTGTGTACATCTGAAAACAGCAGAAATTATTCTGGCCCCTGGCTCCAAGCTTCATGCACATACAATACGCCCAGTTTCAAGATAAGGCTGCGATCACTGGTGTCCTGGAGCTGACACACACCAGTGGCGACAGAATTTTTGAGGAATCTGGAGGTTCAGTTGATAAACACAGCTCTTATTAAAAATTAAGTTATAGAAATTTATAATTAAATAAATTATATTAAAAACAAAAGTATTAAATACTGGCAACTTCCAAATTATTTTGCTACATCTAACTACTATCTAGGCTGTTACGGTTATTTATGTCTTTTGTATCTGTACAGTGGGAATACTATAAAAGGTGAGCTCTGCCCTTCTATTCCCAAATCTGCATCACGCTCAGTGGTGTCACACTGGTAATTTGAAACGGGCCATGGTAGGGGTAGTTACACCACAGAAATCGGCAAATGCTACAAATTGGGGCTTGATTTATTGTCTTATTATCCAGACATAAGAAAGTGAAGGAAAAGGTGTTAATAGTGCAGCTTTCACTTAAAAGTTTGTCACATTTGGGAATGCATTACATTGCAAATAGAACAAAAAAAGTGAGGAAATATTTTCCCAGGATTCAAAAACTCTTACCCATTTCAGCAAAGAAGTCACTCATATCATTGATGACAATGAATGGACTAAGTGAAATTCTGACAGATGTCTTTGTTGCTTCACTTTAACCTTGACGATATCAACCAACATCCATGTCTTAACACACTCATTCGTCAATTCCAACCACAGGTTGGCCACAGATGGAAGAGTTCAGCAAAAAGCAATGAAAGCATTCTGAAGGAATCAAACGGCTATACAGAATTTACAATAGAGAGTTCTGTGGGTTTTCTTAATTTGTAAATTGTGTGATATACAGGTCTTTGACATCAGTAAGATTTATACTATGTGTGCGTAATACATTTTCGGAAAGCCGGTTATTAAACATTTCCTGGCTACTAGCACACAGTCCAATTTCTTTTTTTTGGGCTGTGTCGGGTCTTCATTGCTGCGCACGGGCTTTCTCTAGTTGTGGCGAATGGGGGCTACTCTTCGTTGCGGTGCACGGGCTTCTCATCACGGTGGCTTCTCTTGTTGCGGAGCACGGTCTCTAGGTACGTGGGCTTCAGTAGTTGTGGCGCATGGGCTTAGCTGCTCTGTGGCATGTGGGATCTTCCTGGACCAGGAATCGAACCCATGTCCCCTGAGCTGGCAGGTGGACTCTTAACCAGTGCAACACCAGGCAAGTCCCACACTATCCAATTTCGAATCAGCTTTTACAGAACTTAGGGACCAGACAGAGGGGAGAGAGGCTGCTCAGCCAACCCTCAGAAAGGGATGGAGTTAATTCAAAATCATTCTGCTCTAGAATTCAGAGTCAGCCAGGCTGGAAACCAGGAATTCCTTTGTATTTATATGGATGGTCACCTTATTATTTATTTATTTATAAATTTATTTGTTTTATTTATTTATTTTTGGCTGCGTTGGGTCTTCGTTGCTGCGCGCGGGCTTTCTCTCATTGTGGCGAGCGGGAGCCACTCTTCGTTGCAGTGCGCGGGCTTCTCATCGCGGTGGCTTCTCTTACTGCGGAGCATGGGCTCTAGGCGCGCGGGCTTCAGCAGTTGCGGCGCGCGGGCTCTCGAGCGCAGGCTCAGTCGCTGTGGCACACGGGTCCAGTTGCTCCGCGGCATGTGGGATCTTCCCGGACCAGGGCTCGAAGTCGTGTCCCCTGCATTGGCAGGTGGATTCTTAACCACTGCGCCGCTGGGGATGCCCGGTCACCTTATTTAAGGTAGGTGAGTCTAGCTCTCCGTTCACGGTAGTGATCCAGCTTCCTTTTCAAACAAAATTGCTTACCGTACCAAAAAAAGGTCATTTTCAAAAAAATAGTAAGTAAATGATAATACAGGTAACACACAGAAAGGGTCAAAATTCGGCCTGAACGACAGAGAACCCAGCCTCTGGAGGTGTACACCTGGGCTCAAATACAGACATCCCTGGTGAATGGCTTTGCCCTCGTCTGGCCCACGGGGGCGACACCTACTCCACAGGGATGTTGTGACAGTCAGTGAGCTCAGGGAAGCCCAGGGGCTGGCACAACCCGGCTGAGTCAAGATGGGCCCCAGGGAGGAGCCTGGTCCGGGCCTGGCCTCCTCCCTGATCCAAAGCAGGCACCGCCTTCAACTCACCCCCGCCCTCCTCCACCCCCCCCCCCGCCCCCCCTCAATGTGTGTCAAATGTAAACATTCACACACACGCAGCATTCTTCCTTCTGTAATCACCTCCCCACGGCAGCCAGCACCTGCTCTCCATGACTCAGCATTCCGAGCCTCAAGTTGCTTTTTTGCTCCTGTCCCTGGAGTTTCAGCTGCTTCCTGTAGCAGGCCAGCTGCCCTGAGAGCGGGGGGAAGAAAAACCCACCAGCACAGTTCGTATATGAGTTTTGCTCTTTTATCTTGTTTTAAACTTCCGGGGTGGGGGGCGGCCTCTTGGTAAAATAACCTTCAATAGATAAACACAGTGCGGCATTGGTTGCGAGAGTC
This sequence comes from Delphinus delphis, assembly GCF_949987515.2. Classification (NCBI taxonomy): domain Eukaryota; kingdom Metazoa; phylum Chordata; class Mammalia; order Artiodactyla; family Delphinidae; genus Delphinus; species Delphinus delphis. The sequence goes on along the minus strand of NC_082686.1, from coordinate 126,488,095 downwards.
CTCATCCCTAAGTACAGCTCCAGGGGGCATCCAACAGCTCGCGATGTAAACAAAAAGGCCCGATGCTTCTCCCGGGCGCAGGACAGAAAGCAGGAGCGGCCTCTGTCCTCCCTGCACCAACGGTTGCCCCGCGAGTGAGGGAGACCAGCTGTCGCAGCGCAGCACACTGTGTGCTCTGTGGCTGTCCTTGCAAGGGATGAAGATTTGTCAAGTCTTCAAGTGACAGGCATTCATTGTCACAACAGTCACAGCCACCCTAGCCGGCACTGGTGCTGGACAGACGCCAAGGGCCGCCCTTCCACTCCCCACCCTTCCGCAACTGCCCTGGGCCCTGGAGGGCCGCCCTCTGGGTTCTGCATCCTCCTAAACGCCTTGCCCTTTGTCCCCCAGTTGGACTGGCCTTTGCGGGGCAGGGGCAGGAGACCAGAGCGGGCGAGGAGAGGGGCTCGGGGGTATGCATCCCCTCCACTCCTGTCCTGCAGGGCGGGCTGGCCCAGCGGCACTCCTGGCCAGAGCCCACAGTTGCTGTCCTGCCACCCTCGCCTGAGTCTGCCAGCTGGCTCGTGACTGCCCCTTCCCCTCGCCCCATCAGGCCCAGGAATGGAACCGGCTTCCTGCAGGTACCATTCTGTCGGCGTCCCTGCCTCTGAACCACACCTGTGTAAATGATCCCTTACACCCACCTCAGTTACCCAGCTGAGTGTTCCCCCCAGACCCGGGCTGCCACCTGGTCACAGAGCGCTTCACACGTGCCCGCCTCTTCTCTGCATATTATATGCATTCACTCACCCAGTCCTCACAACAGCCCTCTGAGGCAGACACCAGTATTAGCCCTGTTTACAGAGGCGGAAACTGAGGCACAGAGAGGTCAATTACTTGCCCAACTTCACACAGTAGTAAGCAATGGGGCAACATTCAGACCCAGGCAGGGCAGCGCCTGACGCCACTCTGTTAGGATGTGTAAGGGACCAGGGAAGTGGGTGTGTCTATTTTTGCTCCAGGGAGCACAGGTCCAGCCCTACAAAGTTTCTGGAGTCTGGGGTGTAGTTCCAAAACAAAAAGACCCTCCAGGCCCCTCCGGGGATCCCTTACTACCTCACAGCTCCTGATATGGCCACATCATCGGGACTCAGGCACGATCTCTCCACTCGTCCTGCCACCAGCAGCCCTGCTTCTCTCTGCTCACCTTTTCTCGTCCTCATTGCTTCTGTCTGCTGCCTTCCCTGTGTGTCCTTTAAAGTCCCCCAAAAAGGGTCTGATTGATGGGGAAGCCACCAGTGAGCCCTGAGTCACCAGCCCGTCCCTGAGTCAGGAGCTGCATGTTTACCACAGCGGGACGGGCTCAGGGGAAAGACCTCCACAGCCCCAGGGCAGGATTGTTTCATGGCAAAGAAAACAGAGCCACACACAAGCAGGAGATCACACAGCCTGCTCCAGGGTGTTCTTGTGGTGGGTGAAGGACGGTCCCTCCCCGGCCTCCCAGCTATTCCAGAGCCTCTCCCCGGGGCAGGACACAGGGGCAGGATGGCCTGGGTGAGGGGATACTCAGCTTCCCGGGGACCCCTGCAGAGGCTCAGGCTCAGGGCCATGCCAAGGCCACCCCTGCAGGCGCCCACCCCTGGTCAGCCACAGCCAGGGTGGGACCTCCCAGAACAGAAGGACAGAACCGGGCCGGGGACATGTAAGGAGCCACGCAGGGCCCTCTCTGCCCTCGTGGGGCATGGCAGATCCCTCGGTGCACTCCTTGGGTGCCCCCCACTCCAGTCTCGCTCAGCTTCCAGGTCCCCAAACACACCGTGTTCACCACCTGCCATCTCCGCCCAAACCATTCCCTCTGCCCAGAAAGTCTTCCTCCACTGTCTCCCAGCAAACTCATTCCCACTCATCCTTTAAAAGGCATTCTGGAGAAAACCTCCCCAGAGAGCCCAAACTATCTCAGATGTCCTATCGCCTCAAGAGCAAGGCCTGGGTCCGATTCCTTTTTCTATTTGGGGCCCTTCCCCAGACGAGGAACATTCTAGACGTTCCCTGCGTGAGTATTAAAGAAATGAAGAGACGAGACCAAAGAACATGATCAGAAAAAAGGACGGGTACTGTTGTCCGCCCCCCTCCCCCAGCAAGCAGAGCACGAGAAGAGGCTTCAGTGCCATGTGTTTGGGGAAATGATCCCAGGGAACAGGGGTGAGGTGCGGGGAGAGGGGAACAAGCAAGGAGGGAAGGCCGGCACGCGGGTGGAGGGTGGGCTAGCAGCTGCTCACCACTGTGGGCGTCTGGGGCACAGTGCCACGGGCACTTCTGAGGAGCTGTGTGAAGGGACCTCGGAACCGCCCAGCTGACAGATGGGGCAGGCGGGGGGTGGTCCTCACCCTCCAGTTCCCATCCCCCAGTCATCGGAGGCTGCCCTGCAGCAGGGTCAGTCCCTCACACGTCCAGAAGGCAACCAGGTGACCAGCGTGTCCACACTGCAGAGTCAGGGAGATGTCAGGCAGAAAATGAAAGAGTCTCTGTGCAGCTCAAGTGAGAGCTGTCGGGCCACAAGCTGGCTGCCACAGCAGCGGCGAGAGAAAGGAGCTGGGCCAGAAGATGTGGAGCATCCACACAGGTCTGTACAAGGAGTAGGGGATGTTAAGGCTGGAGAAGTAGGGTGAAGGTTATGTTGTAGACGGCCTTGAACATCAGCCCAAGCAGTACAGCTTTATTTGGTAGGCTACCGAGAGCCACTGAGGATTTCTTTGCGATACGGCAATAACATGGCCGCACCAATGGGCGGCTTGAGTTAGTTTCAGCCCCCTTCCTCCATAAAATAACAGCTCTTCACCAAGACCTCACCAAATAAACATATAATCATAGTAAAAACCAGTGCAGGTCCTCTACCCTACTGCCATCAATCAAGAGCCACACCTAATCCCCTCCATAAAGAAACACTAAGCCCCAGTTGGGTGCTGCCGTCTCTCTCTACCCGTCCATGAAGAAATCCCTATAAATACATTTTGAAACGTTCAGTTCTTTATTTAAGCATATCTTTCAGATCTAAAGAAAGAGAAGCTTGGGAACCTTTAAGGAAGAAACCAGTTAAGAGAGCCTTCCTTGTTGCAACCCAGAAGGGGTCTTCAGATGATGGGGAACCAGCCAATTCCATCCAAATTTCAAAAAAAAAAAAAAAAGCAACTTAGAAAAATGATAGGTGAAAAAAAAAAACCTTCAAATTGGAAAAGCATCAAGAGAGTTGCACCTGGAGAGTGCATGAGGTGCGATGACATGGCTTTTTAAATAATTCTATCAGTATACATACACTGAAAGCTCTGCGGCCCCCTAACACATGCTCTGATGTGTTCCCTGCTCCACTGTAGGAAGCATTTCTTTATCTTACCTCCTGACCCTGGTGGCACATTTATGTGAATATCCTCCAGGGTTGCTTTCTTTGTCTTTTTGTGGTAAATCAGATTTTCCTGAGTAGTCCAAGATCAAAGGCAAGATGAGGGATTAAGATTTATTTTCTTGTGTGAGTCACAGCCTGGATCACCAAACACAGAGTTCACTAATGTTTTGAGTGGTGGTGATACTACCAAGACAAGATTATAGAGTTCTGTGTGATGTTTAATTAAAACTTTTCATCTGATCAAGGACACCGTCACTGTTGGTGACAATGTAAATTACCCATCACCCAGCAATTCTGCTTCTGGGAATTTATCCTAAGGAACTAACAAAAAATGTGGGATAAGATTTTGCTACAAGGTTATTCACTAGGCTGCTCTCTAAAAGACCAAAAATTTAGAAATAACCTGAATTCCCAAAGGGGGGTGGGATTAGTTAAACAAAGATAATACCATCATGTAATGGAATCCTATGTTCCATGCTGCCATAAATATAAACACTCTATATATGTATACACACACACACACACACATATATTTATATTTTATGCTTTGAGGCAAGGTAAAAGGAATCTGTGGTATCCCAGCGTTTGGGTAGATGCGATTGTGAGTAATTTGTGTTCTTTTCGCTTGCTTTTTCCTTACGAGCATGAACTGCTTTTTGTTTGGTTTTGTTTTGTTTTGTGGCCGTACCACGTGGCATGTGGGACCCTAGTTCCTCGACAAGGGATCAAACCCACAACCCCTGCATTGGAAGTTTGGAGTCTTAACCACTGGACATCCAGGGAAGTCTGAGCATGAACTGCTTTTATAGCATAGAAAAAATAATTAAAGAAACTTCACTGGAGGGAGTCCCATTGCTCATGCATAAGGTGGTCCTCATTTCCCTCTTTTTCGAGCTTCAGCTCATGGAGCAGTTTGGTCCAGGAGACACTTACCCAGCTTCAGTGGGACATGCCAAGCACTGCAAACTTCTGAGGACACAAAGATGAAGAGGGGATATGGTCCCTGCCCTTGCAGGACTCATCTCAAGTGGGGACACATACACCTCAACAGAAACTCATCAGCAATCTCAGGGAAGTCTAGGATTTGAAGCACAGCTGGGCCTCCCAGAGACCAGATATTATGTTAAAGTGCTTTGAAAGGCAGCACTATAGTAATGTGGGCTCTCAAATACTTCCCATAAGCAGGACCAACTCACAAGAGAAGCTAAGTGTCCTCAAGAGAACTGATACACGGCGTGTAGCATGTGAGGAAATGGTTGTACACCCTCTTTATGCAGGCGCACATAGGTAGAATCTGAGTAATGCTGCAGCCATCCTTCCGGAAGCAACACCCCTCTGATATAATAATAATAACCTTTTTCTCCTATAGAAGAGTACCATAAGATACTATATTAAAGGAAGACATTTCACTTTCCTTTGACACTAGACAGCTTAGGTCTTTTTATGGTCTGAGTTTCAAGTGTGATTTTTAACTGCAATTGCATGTCTCCCCCTAGTGTTCATCCACATTATTGCACCCTGTTGTAACAGGGTGAGGAAAGGGTGAGGATAGGGTGGAGGTAGGTCTGGGTCCCTCAACTTCCCAGAAGGAAAAAATAAGTGTATCGGACGTGTGATAGAACCGTCAAAAGCACTCAAAGAACCGCCACTTCAATTGCAAAACATAAGTCATGGCTCTATATTTTCTGTAACCACATAAAATTTGCTAGTTTTTGGTTGGGATAATAATAACAATTAATATATATTGTACACTTCCCATGTGCGAGGCACAATGCTAAGTGCATTGCATATATTAACCCATTTAGTCCTCATAATAATCCTAAGGGCGAGAACAAGTTGTCACTCTGAGCTCATGCAGTGTCTTGAATTCAAGGGAGGGGACGGACATAAGATGTCCTGTCAAAACAAAGCAAAGGGGCGGGGGCTTCCCTGGTGGCGCAGTGGTTGAGAATCTGCCTGCCAATGAAGGGGACACGGGTTCGAGACCTGGTCTGGGAAGATCCCACATGCCACGGGGCAACTGGGCCCGTGAGCCACAACTACTGAGCCTGCGCGTCTGGAGCCTGTGCTCCGCACCAAGAGAGGCCACGACAGTGAGAGGCCCGCGCACCGCGATGAAGAGTGGCCCCCGCTCGCCACAACTAGAGAAAGCCCTCACACAGAAACGAAGACCCAGCACAGCCAAAAATAAATAAATAAAAATAAATAAAAAACAAAGCGAAGGGGCACATGATATACAGAGCAAGGACACCGGAGTGAAAAACCACATGCAGAAGGCGTGGTCAGCGCTCCATACTGTTGTTTAATTGTTAGTAATGTCTGGGTGGTGTGCTTTCAGTTTACCCTCAAAAGTAAACCATCTTTTTTTCTTTTAGCAGCTTTATTGAGATATAATTCACATCCCATATAATTCTCCCACTTAAAGGGTACAATTCAATGGCTTTTAGTAAGTTCACAGAGACGTGCAACACCGTAATTAATTTTAGATCATTTCCATCACTCCTTAAAGAAACCACATACGCACAGGCAGTCACTCCCCATTTCCCCAAACCCTACTGATCCTAGACGACCACTCATCTACTAACGATCTCTGTACATTTGTCTATTTAGCCTATGCTACATTTCATAAAGATGGAATCACACAACACATGGGCCTTTGTGACGGGCTTCTTTCACTGGGCGTAATGTTTTCAAGGTTCATCCATGTTGTAGCATGTGTAAGTACTGTATTTCTTTATATTGCTGAATAATATTCCATTGTATAGATATGCCACATTTTAGTTACCCATTTATCAGTATATGAACACTTAGGTTGTTTCCACTTTTTGACTCTTATGAAGAGTCAAAAATATATTATGAATAATGTTGATATGAACATTCATGTACAAGTTTTTATGTGAACATATGCTTTCATTTCTCTTGGGCACATACCTAGGAGTGGAATTTCTGGGTCATATGGTGACTCCGCGTTTAACATATCAAGGAACTGCCAGACTGTTTTCCAAAGTGGCTGCACCACTTTTCATTCCCATAAGTGCATCTGAGAGTTCGATTTCTGCATATTCTTCCCAACACAATTTTTTTTTTTTTTTTTTTTTTTTTTTTTTTTAGCGGTATGGGGGCCTCTCACTGCTGTGGCCTCTCCCGTTGCGGAGCACAGGCTCCGGACGCGCAGGCTCAGTGGCCATGGCTCACGGGCCCAGCCACTCCGCAGCATGTGGGATCCTCCCGGACCGGGGTACGAACCCATGTACCCTGCATCGGCAGGCGGACTCTCAACCACTGCGCCACCAGGGAAGCCCAACACATGTCTTTTTTTTTTACTATCGTCAGCTTAGTGAATGTGAAGTAGTGTCTCACTGTGGTTTTGGTTTGCGTGTCTCTGATGGCTAATGATGCTGAGTGTATAAAATCACTTTTTCTGATACTAGTAATACAGTAGCCACAAAGGCCAAATTAATCTAGTTTTACTTTTATTAATAGTCTAAACACCCCAGATAAAATATGAGTAAGGAATAATCAGAGGAGATGGAGTTGAAAATTCTGAAGATGGCAAGTCATTCATTTATTCTTTTATTTGAGTCCCTGTTAGAGGGAAGAGACTGCTCTGGGTGCTGGGAATGGGGCGGACAGCCACACAGGGGCAGTTTCTGTCCTCCTGGAGTTTAACAGTCTATCAGGGGAGACCGACTAAGCAACTATTTACATAATGAAATCATTACAGTCATGAAAATCTCTGTGAAAGAGAGGTAACGGAGGCTGTGAGACATATAACACAGGGTCCTGACTTCGTCGGGCTCTCCCCCTTCATCACTTTAAATATGTCATGCCACTCCCTTCTGGCTTGTAGTTTCCTCCGAGAAATCAGCTGTTAACCTTACAGGAGTTCCCTTGCATGTTATTTGCCGTTTTTCCCTCGCTGCTTCCAATAATTTTTCTTTGTCTTTAATTTTTGCCAATTTGATTACTGTGTGTCTCGGTGTGAAGACTGGGTGCAGACACTGAATGAGGAGAGGCTGGCAAAGCAAGCCAGGTCACGCAAAGCACTACGACTAGTGTTCAGGGTTTCAACCTTTTCCCCAAGAACAACAAGAAGTCATTTTTTGTTTGTTTGTTTTGTGGTACGCGGGCCTCTCACTGCCGTGGCCTCTCCTGTTGTGGAGCACAGGCTCCGGACGCGCAGGCTCAGCGGCCATGGCTCACGGGCCCAGTCGCTCCGTGGCATGTGGGATCCTCCCGGATCGGGGCACGAACCCTTGTCCCCTGCATCGGCAGACCTTTCAGGAAGCGATTTTGACTATTCCAGGCCAGAGAGAAAGGTAACTTAAGTCTAGGGCTGGAAACAGTAGAGAGACGTGAGAGATAATTAGAAGAAATGTGAAAGAAACTTGGTGAATAATTAGATCGGGGGGCTAGGAAGTGGCACAGTCAAGGATGACTCTGCAGTTGGATAGAAGATGGAGCCATAGACTTGATCATGGAAACCCCAGGGAGGGAGCAGGGTGGGGATGAGAGAGATCATGAGTTCATCGCTGAGAAGCTAAAGTTAGGTGCCCAGGAAACACCAGAGGAACTCAGAGGAAAGAGCCAAGCTAGAGGTACCCATGTGGGATACTCAGGGTGTTGATGGTAAATGCGGCCTTGGGTGGAGATGAGCTTTTTTTTATATATATAAATTTATTTACTTATTTATTTATTGGCTGCACTGGGTCTTCGTTGCTGCATGCGGGCTTTCTCTAGTTGCGACGAGTGGGGCTACTCTTCATTGCGGTGCGCGGGCTTCTCATTGCGGTGGCTTCTCTTGTTGCGGAGCACGGGCTCTAGGCGTGCGGGCTTCAGTAGTTGTGATATGTGGGCTCAGTAGTTGCGGCTTGCAGGCTTAGGTGCTCCGCGGCCTGTGGGATCTTCCCGGACCAGGGCTCGAACCCATGTCCCCTGCATTGGCAGGCAGATTCTTAACCACTATGCCACCAGGGAAGCCCAAGATGAGCTTTTTAAGGGTAAAGGTATAGAATTAGAAGAGAAGGGAGCCCAGGGATGAGGGAGCCCATGTATTACTGCAATATTTAAAGGTCATACAGGAAGAGGATTTGCCAGCAGAAGAGGGAGGCTGTGGAGAGAGTAAACCGGTAGGATGAGAAATGGGAAAGTTATTCAAGTCAAGAGATAAGACAGTTTCGAGGAGCTAGTGATCAACAATATTGGAAACTACCGAGATGTATAACATGACATGCATTGAATTTAGCTACAGAGGTCATTGCTGACCTCAGCAAGATCTAACATGGCTGGGCAGTAGGGGCTGAAGCCAGGCTGGAGTGAGGTGAGGGGTGTGTGGGAGGTGAGGAAACAGAGATGATGCTAGTAGGCAACTCCTTCAAGAACTATGGAGGTAAAGAGCAGAAGAGGGGGAGTAGCTGGAAGGAGATGTGAGGTCAAGGGAGAGTTGAATTTAAGATGGTAAGATGAGGCATATTTAAATGTGAATGAGAAGAATCCATCCTACTGGTAGAGATGGGAAGATGAAGATACAGAAAGGCAACAAAGCTGAGAGACAACCCAAGTGGTCTGGCTTCTAGAGCTAGACCACTTGGGTTCAATTCTGGCTTCTCCATTTGCTGCCTGTGTGGCTTGGCCTCTTTATGCCTCAGTTTTCTCATCTGTAAAATGGAGAGAAAATGGAACTTCCATTGGGAGTGTTAAATAAAAGAAGAGCTGAGGTTTGGATTGAGTTACTTTGCCAGTGCAGGATTCCAAAGCCACATTGACTATTTTCACCCCTCACCTGAGCTTTGCCATTAGAGACACCCATTTGCTGCCTTTTAATTCTTCACAGCACCTACCATATAATTCCTGACTCAAAGAGGATGTTGGCGATGGTAAACTATTTCTACAATTAAAATAAAGTGCCTGGGACGTCCCTGGTGGTCCAATGGCTAAGACTCTGCTCTCCCAATGCAGTGGGCCCGGGGTTCGATCCCTGCTCAGGGACCTAGATCCCACCTGCCACAACGAAGATCCCACACGTGGCAATGAAGATCCTGCGTGCCACAACTAAGACCCGGTGCAGCCAGATAAATAAATAAATAAATATTTTTAAAAATAAATAAATAAAATGCCAAGGGAAGGGGGAAGGATAAATTGGGAGATTGGGATTGACATATACACATTACTATATATAAAATAGATAACTAATAAGAAACCTGCTGTATAGCACAGGGAACTCCACTCAATACTCTGTAATGACCTATATGTGAATAGAATCATAAAAAGAATGGTGGACTTCCCTGGTGGTCCAGTGGATAATACTCCACATTGCCAATGCAGGGGGCCCGGGTTCGACCCCTGGTCGGGGAACTAGATCCCGCATGCATGCCGCAACTAAGAGTCCACATGCCACAACTAAGAAGTCTGCCACAACTAAGAACCAGCACAGCCAAACTAAATAAATAATAACTATTTTTTAAAATTTAAAAAATAAATAAGAGTGGATATATGTATAACTGATTCACTTTGCTGTACAGCAGAAACTAACACAACATTGTAAATCAACTATACTCCAATAAAAGTTAATTTTAAAAAAAGTACCAACAGAACGTGAACATGTGCTTACCAAAAGTCATAAACTAGAAAGTTCACAGCAGCGTGACTCATAATAGCCTCAAATTGGAAGCTACCTCAAAATCCATCCACAGAATAATCAGTAAACAAACTGGTATATGCAGACAATGAATACTTACAGCAATGAGAATATACAATCCACAACTACACAGTGACAAAAATGAAAGAAGCCAGATACAAAAGAGTATATGTTCTGTGATTCTACTTATATAAAGGACAAAACTGACAAAACTAATCAATGCTGTTAGATATCAAGACAGGGATTCCCCTTGGGGGTGAGTAGTGACTGGAAGTAGGGGAGGGCTGGACAAAAGGGGCGTTTCCTGGGGAGGTCACGAATATGTACTTTAATAATAATTTTTAAAAGAACATTCTATAAAGGACATATATATTTGGAAAAAATACTTCTTAATACTTCCCACAGCCATCTTTCAAGTTCAAGTTCCTTTATCAGGTTAGTGAAGTAAGTACATACATTCTGAGATGCAAAGCAGCAATAGGTTTTTGCATTGTTCCTACAAAGGCAATAACCCCAGACTCTAAGGAAGGCGTTTAAGAGGCACCGCTTTTCAGAGGAAAAGACTTTTGAGTCTTCTCAGGATTTGAGGTCTTCCGTTTAGTTAAGACATTTGAATAGGTAGCTTTAAAGAAAGCACCTTCCTGATTCAGCCTGGGTATCCAAAAAACCTCAGCCCCAGGGAGAGTCACTTGGTCAGCCCAGGCAGTGTTTGAAACGGCCAAGAAACTGTTCCGATCTTCTCTACAACGTGCTTGCCCAGAAAACGAGTGGATTGACAGTTACTTCTCCGCATGATATCTAAATGCCTGAATGTTTCAGAGACACTGTTGGGTGGTGGCCATAGTCCTACCTGACCTCCTGCATAGGTCTCTTGACGTTTTCTCTCCATTCCGGGTTTTTGCCTGGATTTCTGACAGAATGACTGCAGTAATCTAGCTCTGAAACTAACATAAGGATCTTTACCAACTTTTCTTTCAAACCGTACCTCCAGCTTGTTCCCACCATATTAGATTTGCGAAAGTGAGAACTGCCCTGGGTGAGCCGCGTGCTGCTTGGGAGTTGACCTGAATGGTGGCCTCCTCCCTGGCCTTGCTTCCCACACTTCTTATTCTCTTCATACTTGGGATCCTTCCCATTTTCCCAGTTGTGTCCCCTAATGTTCCGCTCAGGGTCAACGGCCATACTGCGGGGTTAAAGATCACCCTTCTCTCTTTTCCCCACCTGCCTGCTAAATGCCATTTGGAATTTGAAATAAAACCACCCAAAGCTCAGCCAATTGGTGGAAATCAATAATAAAAAATGAAGCCGGGAAATAGATTCCATCCATTCCATCCAGTCTTTGGTAATTTCCTCAGGAAACAATTATTTTCAAATTGATCTGTCCTTGTTTTCAATTCTTTTTTTTTTCTTTTTTTGGCCGTGCTGCCAGGGATTGGACCCGGGCCCCGGCAGTGAAAGCGCTGAGTCCTAACCACTGGACTGCCAGGGCATTCCCTCAATTCCATTCTATAAAGAGTATACAGAAACTCAGGTCCCTCACTTAGTAAAAACAATCTTTCCTAATTTTTTTTAAAGAGGAGGAAGCAACTAAATAAACCACTCTGTGACGACCTAGGTGGGTGGGATGGAGGGGGAATGGGAGGGAGGTCCAAGAGGGAGGGGATACAGGTATACATATAGCTGATTCACTTCATTATACAGCAGAAGCTTACACAACATTGTAAAGCAACTTTATTCCAATAAAAAATAAATATATCATGTTTCATTTTGTCCTGAAGAACCAAGACCTATATTCATAAAATTCTCATTGAAATATAAATAAAAAGCTGCAAAAATAATATGCTGCACATATCTTAGTGAAGTTAACACCCAGTGAAATCTGCTTATCAGAGGTGCTTCAAGTGAAGCGCTCTAAGTGGCTTTCCAGGATATTCTATTGGAATTAGCAGGGAGAGAGAAACTGGGGATTAGGAAGTCAAAAGTAAAATGGTTATGCTCGTCTATGTTAAGGAGTTTACCTAGTCTAGACTGAATAATCCCGTCCATAATACCATGGTGAAGGATTCCAGAACTTTACAACTGAAAACTTGGTGCTCAATTATATTATTACTGTTATACACACCCCTTTTTGTCAACTCTCAGAAACAAAGCCGGTCTAAGCTAGTCCTGCCCAAGATGCGGTGTTCTCAAAGTTTGATCCCTGGACCAGTACCATCAACATCAGATAATTGTTAGAAATGAAAATTCGCAGATCTACCCCAGACTCACAGATCAAAACTCTGGGAAGGCACTAACAAGCAACCTATATTTTAACAAGCCTTTTAGACAATTCTGACGCATGCTCAAATCTGAAAACTGCCACTCGAATTCACCCTCCCTAACACACGGAGACATCAGGCGCCCTTAATTTTTTTTTTTTTTTTTCTTTTTTTGTGGTACGCGGGTCTCTTCTCACTGTTGTGGCCTCTCCCGTTGCGGAGCACAGGCTCCGGATGCACAGGCTCAGCGGCCATGGCTCACAGGCCCAGCCGCTCCACGGCACGTGGGACCCTCCTGGACCGGGGCACGAATCCGTGTCCCCTGCATGGGCAGGTGGACTCTCAACCACTGCGCCACCAGGGAAGCCCAGGTGCCCTTATTTTTGTGTGAAGTCATACTGGTGTCTCTCCTCCTTGTCCCATTAGCCCATCCTGGGTATGAGGTGTCATTCTTCCTCTCTTATCCAGGACCCACGACAGAGACTATGAATTGTTCAGGATCCATTCCACTCTTCTCTCTCCTACTAATACAAGCGGGAAACTACATATCTAATCCTCTCTTGCCTCTAGATACGGCTCTGCAAATAATTAGTTTGGACCAAGAGTATATGAATGAAAGTGATGCATGCGACCTCCAGATTATATCTTTAAAAAACAAGCAAACCTGGTTGCCTTCCTCTTCTTTCTCCCCTCCTCCCCAACTGGAATGCTAATATGATATTTGGCTACGAGGATGAGGACGACATTGCTTTGGGGCAGCAACAGGACAGACGTAACCTGGGTCCTTAGATACTCCTCGATCAGAGCTGCCTCAAGAACCTAACCTACCTTCTTCTGAAGTATTATGTGAGAGAGAAATAAACGCACTGTGACGTTGTTTGAACTACTGTATTCCTCTTTGTCGTAACCTAGCCTGTACCTTCTTTAGAGAGCAGAGCTTCCTTCCTAGAGTTATAATCCTATTTCCTTTCCTAAGGCTGAGATTTCATGCATTTGTCCCCATAAATCCACCTTTTATATATGTTCCCATCCAAAACAAGTTGCCACTTTACATAAAGGACTTCTACTTCCACTACTGATGGGCTAGGTAATTTGGACCAACTTGCCCACTGAGGACCTCTACGAAAGCCAGGTGCAATTAATTTTAAAAATCTACTTACAGGCATTGAAGAGCTAGCAAGGCAGGTAAAATAAACTAAGAAAATGGAGAAGGGGGAAATCCAGAGATGCATTTGGACTTGCTACTTTCCTGGGTACTTGCCAATTCTAGAAGAGGCAACTGAGAGGCCAAGCAAGTTTTCTGACAGCCTTAAATGGGCTAAGGGAATAAAAAAAAAAAATAAGAGTCTAAGCCCACCAAGTCTGGGAGAGAGGTGCCGGTAACCCCACACTTGAGACTGGGACGCTGAAGGCTGCATTCTAAGCACAGGTTGAAGTGGAAATAGATTAACCCTCGTAGGGATGCAATCTAGCATTAAATCATGGCAATCACTGAAATTGGATTAAGGTGATCCTGCATTACGAGCTCTTCTAGGTTCCTTCCTACAGCAAATGTAATTCCTCTCCAGAGACAGATTACATAATCCTAAACCTCAAATTACTTCTACAATTTTTTCAAATAACAATGTCTGGCATGCAATAAAAAATAACCAAGTGACAAGATTACATGAACAATAACAACAACAAGTGAGCAGAAAAAGAAACAATAGAAACAGACCTAGAGGATTCTGGATATGGGAGCTCTCAGACATAGGCTTAAACATAACTATGCCTACAATGTTAAAGGAGACAAAAAACGGGCTTCCCTGGTGGCGCAGTGTTGAGAGTCCGCCTGCCGATACAGGGTTCGTGCCCCGGTCCGGGAAGATCCCACATGCCGCAGAGCGGCTGGGCCCATAAGCCATGGCCGCTGAGCCTGTGCGTCCAGAGCCTGTGCTCCACAACGGGAGAGGCCACAACAGTGAGAGGCCTGTGTACCACAAAAAAAAAAAAAAAAAAAAAAAGGAGACAAAAGACAAGTCTGAAAATTTCAATTCAAAAATATTAAAATATGAAGGACAGAGAAGATTTTTTAATGTATATTTAAAAATATACATTAAAAATGAATTAGGAAATTCATTTTTAGAATTAGGAAACCATGTGCCAACCCCTGATTATGGCGAGAGGTTTCGAGAGATCCTCCTCATGGAAATCCCATGAAATGGGGTCTCCACAAGGAAGGAGTAGAGAGAAGAAATCTCAGCAATCACTGTCCACCAGAAGGCTTTATAACCACGAGTACCAGATGGAGAGCAGACAGATCGTGAAATTAAACCAAGGGAAACGTGACCTTTCATAATGTTTCCATATCAAACTCACCCCTAGTATAAAACTTCAGCTATCAGATTTTCCTCTCTGCTCAAGCCATGTTCTTTTCCTACACAAACCCCTGCTTCTTCTTTTGTCTCCGGAAGCCCAGACACTGTTTGCAACTTTTCTGCTCTGCATTTGAAACCTAAGCTCCCACAGCTTTTCTACTGCACCATCCAGTGAGATTTGGAAGGAGCTTCTGGGTCAGCAAATGCGATGACGGGACAGACCAGAACAAGGCCCTAGGCACTGCCCTCAAAGACCTGAGGTTATTTCTTCGCATCTGGAAACAGCAGAACACATTTCTACTTCCTCCTCCATCCCCTTCTCCCCAACCCACCGCTCACCCCGGCTTCCACCAGTGCCCACAGCAGGTGAAAGGGGAGCAGAGAGCTTCCCAGCTGCTGCGAGGCCTCCCATACTGAGCCAGGTTTGGGCATGGTTCCTCTCACCTCCTGAGGGAAAGGCAACCCCACAGGGCTATGGCTGAGAGGGAAGGGGACTTTAGTCCTCCAGGCCACAAGTTGGGGACATCATGAAAGCTCCTCAGCATGATTACGGGTATGTACTTACTTTTCAAAATAACTCGGGTAATATTGTAAATACACATGTGTTGCAAAATATCTATACACAGGTATACATAGAGCTGAAGTTAAAGGACTTCTTCACTCTCCCACCCCACCCCCATTCATTCCTGCTTCCTAGAGGAATTTGTTTTTAACATTTAAAACAAAAAGCCAGCCCTCTCCTGCATGAATGCGTATGCGTGTGTGTTTATCTCCATCTGTACCTAGGGTGCTGCCTGCCATACCTGAGGGGCATCACACGTGTGTTTGTTCCTTTCTTTAGAGAAGTTTCAGCTACTGAACTCTCTAGGCTAGAAGAGAAAATCACTTTTAACTCCGTCATCTATCGCCATATAACAAACCATCCCCAAACGTAATGACTTTAAAAACAAACCAGGACACTCACCATTTTACTTCGTTTACAGTTCTGGAGTTCAGCTGTGCGGTCCTGACCTAGGCCAGCTGGTTCTTCCCTGGGGTCAGCTGGTGGGTAGGCTGGAATGCCCATTCACAGGCAGCTGGCTGGCCGACTGACTGGTGGAGGTAGGGCCCACAGCTGCAATAGCTGGGCCGGGCCCCAGCAGCCTAGCCCAGGCTTCAGCCTACGGAGACTTTGGGGTTCCCAGCAACAGAAACAGGCAAGCCTCCCAAGGCAGGAGTGCTTTTGTACTTCTGCTTACGTCACGTGTGCTAATGCTCCATTGGCCACAGCAAATCACGTGACCAGAACCAACTTCAAAGAGTGGAGCAATGGACTCCACCTGTTGAGGGGAGAAGCTGCAAAGTTACAGCTACATTACAGAGGAGGGGAGGGAAGGAATTTGTAGCCACCTATTCAAGACCAGACTCCCTAAGGGCATATGTAGGGCAGCTGGGAATTCCTAGGGATGTCTCTCTGAGATGCTATTTCACCTGGTCAGAAGGGCAAGAAGTTCAGTGTCTAGGGGAAAGGCACACCTCCTTTTCAGATTCTTCGTGCTCTGAGTGTTTAAGGGAAAACTCCTCCCTCAAGGGCAGAGCCTGGGAGAGAAGGCAGACAGTGGTTCTGGGTCTGAGAGGGGTGGGTACTGGGGCCTGGTCTGGGGCAGCTACGATGGGAACCGAATGGGATAAGAGCTGTAAGTTTGTGAACCCAAGCGAGGGGCGCTCAGCAACCAGGATGTGGCTTCTCCTCTCTGGAAAACTCAGGGCAGCAGCCTGCGCGGTTGAGATAGTGCCAGCCAGGCAGGTAAGGGCTTAAGTGATTAACTTGGAAAAGACAGTGAGTGTGACCACTTTCAGGCTTATATTAATTATACATATTTTAGTTAATGTTTAGTCACTAAAACTTGTCCTAATGTGTTTACTTCATGAAATTTGTCAAGCTGTACACTTATAATTTATACACTTTTCTGCATGTGTATTTTATTTTATTTTTTCTTTCAATAGTTTTATTTTTTTTACATTTTTATTGGAGTATAGTTGCTTTACAAGGTTGTGTTAGTTTCTACAGTACAGCAAAGTGAAACAGCTATACGTATACATATATCCCCTCGTTTTTGGATTTCCTTCCCATTTAGGTCAACCCAGAACATTGCGTAGAGATCCCTGTGCTATACAGTAGGTTCTCATTAGTTATCTATTTTATACATAGTATCAATAGTGTTTATATGTCAATCCCAATATCCCAATTCGTCCCACCTCCCCCCTTTTCCCCCTTGGTATCCATACGTTTGCTCTCTACGACTGTAGACTGCATGTGTATTTTAACTAAAAGTTTGCATTTTTAAAAATTGCCCCAGGTTGATCATAAAAGTGCCAAGGACATGAAGTTTTTCTGGTTTTGTGAAAATAGCATTGCCCTGGGAACCAGGTGACTTGAGTTTTAGTTCCCATGCAGCCACTAACTAGTTTTGGGCTAAGATAAACCATCAAGTATCTTTGAGTCAGAGTTGTTCACCTGTGAGGTTAGGGGTTATTTTAAATTATACCTAAAACCCATTTACTTTTATGGGATCCATCTACTTTTATTAAGTATCTACTAGGCCCTCTGAACACAGTGGAGGACAAAATAGATACATTTCCTGCCCTGGTGGGACTTAGAAACTAGTAAGTGCAAATAGACAAATACACAAGCAGAAATGCCTGTGATCTGTGCAATCTCTGAAGGGAGTAGCATCAGGGGCGATGGGAGAGGGGGCACCTCCTGGAAACCCTGAAAGACGAGTAGGTGTTAGCCAAGTGAGGCAAGGGGAAGAGCACACAGGAGTAGGAACACATGCTGCAAGCCCTGAGGGGAGAGGCACACGGTGGATTCAAGGACTGCAAAGACATCAGTAGGACCTGAACACAGGAGTGGGTGAGAGTTTAATGAGACATCACTGGAGAAATAGGGCCACAGCTTATTAAATCAGCCCCCAACCAAACCCTGGCTGCCCTGTTCACTGATACCATCATTGATGGGACAAGGTAAACATAGAAACACAACCCAGACTCCTGAGACACCCTCAGAGGGCCTCTCCTGAACCAACAGGCTGTACACCTTACCCTCCTCATTAAAGCTGCACTAGGAAATAAAGCAAGACTTTTAACCCCGTGGCCAGCTGCTCTCGCATGTCCAAGGCCTGGTGGGTTGTCAGCACTTACTGGAATGTAAGGATGAAAATAAAAACTATAATCCAGAAAACAGAGTAAAGAGCAAACCTGTGCATATCTCCCTGCTCACAGATGTTGCGCCTCTATGCTCTTCCCACATGTAACATTCCTATAGGGTCAGCCATCATTTATTCAGTTACTCATTTGCTAAAAAATTCCAGACAGTAGGGAGCTAATGAGTGGAGGAGAATCCGACTTGGCAAGGAATTTCCAATCAATCTGCCGCTTCCTTCCCAGCCTATAAATACACTTGGGTGTTTATCATCTATGCCTATTGAAATCTCTCTCTTCTTAACCTTCTCACTTATTTTTTGGATCCATGACAAGCTTTGAAAGGGGCCTCCACATGGCTGCCTCTGGCCACAAACTTTAATTTCATTCTCATTGCCAGACAATGAACACCCTAAAATGTGAACAGATAATGCAATATGTACAGTGTGCCAGGAGCTGTTCTAACTTATTATGTATATCAACTCATTGAACCCTCGTGAGCAGCCTATAAACCAGTTTCAAAGAACATTAGTGCCCACTTCATGCGCTTGTCAGGAAGATTAAAATATTATTTTCATTTTGCAGATGTGGAGACTGAGGCATTGAGAAGTCAGGTATCTTAGCCAGGTAGTGCAGCTGGTCAGTTTGGAGGCCAGGATTTAAACCCATGTCGTCTTGCTCCTCCAATCCATGTCCTTAATCATGTCACTGTTGTCCTTCTCAATAACACCACCTGCTAGGTGCTTGGATGGAGTGACAAAGAGTCCTCTGGGAAGACCACAGTTAAGTTCCAGGAGAGGAATCAGAGACTGCAAGGAGGAAGGTGGCTTTGAGCAGGTTGTGGCCGCCATGAAAATAAACACTTGTACCCTTGCTTTCTCCCAGCCCACATCCTGATTCCCATTCTGCTGAGGACTCTGGAAACAAACAAACTTGCCTCTCCTCAAACAAGCCACTTCCTTTAAGTAGAAGTGGCCAGCTGAGTTTCATGACTTTTTGGATCCCTTCCAGCATCAAAATGTTTTTATTGCCCAGAAAAGGGTTGGGTAATTTTTCAATCCATTTATCTTAATTGTATCTTGACATCTCCACCCATACTTCCCTGCGCTGGCCCCCTTTCCTACCCTGGGAGAGCTGGAATGCTTTTGAATGGGTTTCACTCTCCTCTCCAAACACCCACATTTTCCCCTTCCTTCCAAAGCAGCTCAAATGTCCTCTCATCTGTGTTGACTGCTCCAATAGCCTGCAAGAGCTCTTCTTCCAACAATATTCTGTGTGTTTTCTCTCTGACTCCCTGAAGTGCACGGCAATTTTGTGCCTCTCACCTGCCGTGTTCTGTCCCAGTGCCTGAGAGCTTGCCGGACCCTTGCCCCATGCTCAGGTACTGCTGGCAGGTAGTGAGGGCAGGACACACTTCTCCTACTCACTCATGGCCCAGCACCCAGCAGAGAGCTGGCTCATAGTACTCAATAAATATTAGTTTGATCTGATAATCATAAAATATTGCTTAGTGATTCTCAACTCTTAACTTTTCACTTTCTGCTTCCTTGAAAGCCCTGTATTCGTCTCCACATACATCTTAGGGGTAAGTATTATTATTGCCAATTTACTCCCAGGGAAACTGAGGCTGGACAATGTAGGGTTATTTAGCAGAGATTATACAAGGGGACTTCTAGGCCTAACCCTGGTCACTTAATATAGGGATCAATCCAGACCCTTTTCACAACATCCAGATGTCCTCAGCCACACAGAATCTCAGTTGGCATCCTTTCCTTAGAGCTGAAGTCAAACAGCAGGAACAGAATCCCTCCCACCAGGAACCCTTCTCAGTCTTAACAGGCTTTTCAAAAGAAGCTGAACTGGACGGTGAAGTCATAGCTTCCAGTCTGAGTAGTAGGTAAACAGATGTCCATTATATTATTCTGCATACTTTTTTGTGTGTATACAAATATCTTACACAAATTTTAGCAAGTATGAAACCAAGCAGGATCCTGCGGGACCCTCCCAGGTACAACAGTTCTTCTGTGCCCCCTGTTTCTTGTTTGTAGAAGAAGGCTTTAGTCTCCTAGGAGCCTCCCCTGAGTCACAAAAGCCTGGTTCAAGAATTAATGATTGAAAGGATGTAGACATGTAGTGACAAAAATAGCAATTAGACCTAGAGAACTGGTAACAATTTAAACAGGAAATCGGGACTTCCCTGGTGGTGCAGTGGTTAAGAATCTGCCTGCCAATGCAGGGGACACAGATTCGATCCCTGGTCTGGGAAGATCCCACAAGCCATGGAGCAACTAAGCCCGTGTGCCACAACTACTGAGCCGGCGCTCTAGGGCCTGAGTGCCACAGCTACTGAGCCCGCATGCTGCAACTACTGAAGCCCGCATGCCTAGAGCCTGTGCTCCTCAACAAGAGAAGCCACCAGAGTGAGAAGCCCGTGCACCGCAACGAAGAGTAGCCCCCGCTCGCCACAACTAGAGAAAGCCCGCGCGCAGCAACGAAGACCCAACGCAGCCAAAAATAAATAAATAAATAAACAGGAAATCAGCCAAAGAGCAGTCACAGAATCTTTAGTTCTCCCTGAAGGACACAGATAACAATATCTGAGACACATTCCTGAGTTGTTTTGCAGATACTATAACCACCAAAAGAGGGAAAAAGCTAACTGCATGATGACCAGACTGTAGTCATAATATAAGCTGCTCCATTCTGAGCAGTACTGAACCTATGGCTAGCACCATTCCAGGGACTGGCCTCAAGAAAATGGCAACACACCGATCCTGGAGCTGAAGATTTACTGTGCTTAAAACAATCAAGATGACGCTGACCAGACCACCGCATGACCAGTTTCAAGATGATGGTCAGAGCTGACTGTGCTGCTCTGCACATAGCCCCGGCCTGCACATCCTTGGAGCTTTCCTTTAAAGGCTCTTGCACTCTGATCTGGCCATTGCGGGATGGTTTGGGGGACACTAGTTCGCCACCTCCCCAGGTTGCCAGCTTCCTGAACAAAGCCCCTTTCTTTTTCCACCTACCCTTGCTTCTTGACCATCGACTTCTGAGCAATGAGCAGCCAAACCTGAGCTGGTTTCTGGCTCCGGGGGTAACAAGTACAATGAGCTGAAAACAAAGCCCCAGAAAGACGCAGGAGATGCCTTGGTGGCCAGATGCCTCAAGCTTTTTCCACCTCCTGGATGGATGGATGAAACAAGCATCAATCAGGCCCTGGACTAGAGCAAGGCACTCACCTCGGTCGCAAAAGGTAAGCGGCATCAAAAATCTCACTAATCAAGATAAACAATATTTAAGGCAGTGTTTTAAAAAACCAAGCCAGCAAACTACGACCAAGGACCAGTGCCAGCTTTTGTAAATAAAGTTTTATTGTAAGCTCCAGCAAGCACCCAAACGCCGGCATCAGCACTACCAAGAGGCCTTACGGGTGCCCATAGCTAGTAGCCACGCCCCCTCCCCAGTCCAAAAAGAAAAAGACTGGCTCCCCAATATTTTATAATAAAATTAAATGGAGTATGGTCTACAAAAATATTGAAATCATTATGTTGTACACTAGAAACTAATACAATATTGTAAGTCGACCATACCTCCATTTTTTAAATTTTAAAAAATTTTGAAAGGGCTTCCCTGGTGGCGCAGTGGTTGGGAGTCCGCCTGCCGATGCAGGGGACACGGGTTCGTGCCCCGGTCCGGGAAGATCCCACATGCCGCGGAGCGGCTGGGCCCGTGAGCCATGGCCGCTGAGCCTGCGCGTCCGGAGCCTGTGCTCCGCAACGGGAGAGGCCACAGCGGTGAGAGGCCCGCGTACCGCAAAAAAAAAAAAAAAAATTTCGAAAGACTGTCTCCAAAGGAGCTGAGAGAGATTGGAAAGGAAGATCAGTTCACGGCAGGCCGCTAGGGTTCTCCGAGACTCCGGAGAGCAGGTGCGAAAGGAGCTTTCAGTGGTCCTAGTTCCCCCCATGGTCGCTCCGTGCCTCTCCGCCCCTCTCCCCGCAGCGCCAGTCCTCCGGGCTGAAGGGTCCTGCGACTTTAATCTCCAGACTCGGGGGCCGCGCGGCCGGCCGTTGCCCAGGGAGACGGACGCACAGGCGGCCTTGCGCGCCCCAGGCCTAGACCCGCCGGTGTCCCCTGCGCTGGCCGCGATCCCGCTTCCCTCCCGCCGCGGCCAAAATGCACTCTAATCACAGCTTCAGAAAGCCCGAGGAGGAGGACGAGGAGGACGAGGAGGACGCGGCGGCGGCGGCGGCGGCGGACCAGGATGGGGGGTTCAGCGAGGAGTACTTATGGAAGCTTTTGGCCTTCGGAGATGGCAATGAGGAAGAATGGAAAGCCTTTCGTCCCCGCTCAGCCAGCGTAGTCAGCCCCAGCCTGAGCCCGACGCCGACGCTCAGCCGAACGCCGAGCCTGAAGTGGAGCCAGACGCCGGTGGCCAGCGAGAGTGCACCCTCCAGCACCTCCTCCCCAAAAAGTACCGTTCCCCGGCCCGCCCAACCCGTTCCTCGAAGGCTTCCCTGTCCCTAGGGGAGGGCAGGTCCAACTCCTCTAGAGCCTCCGTCTACCCGGCAGTCTGTTTCCAAATACACACAAGACTTCACACACACCCTTATCTCAGTCCCTCAAGACACTGAAATCTTGGCTGAGCGGTTGTGATGGTCCACAGTTGAGCCTCGTCAAACTGGAAACAGGCAGTGCTGTACGGAGTGCTCATTTTATAACACTTCGTGCCTTCAGTGACCGCGTTCTCTTACATTCATTCTCTCCCCGCGCCGCCCCCCTCAAACACGAGCGCGCGCGCGCGCACACACACACACACACACACACACACATACACACACGCGCGCGCGCCCCACTCCTGAAGAAGAAGTAGTGCTTTAACGGCGCTCTGCTACTGAAACAGCCCAGCCAAAAATAATTCACTTTTGTGCTTAACTTCCTGGACTGAAACCACTCCAGCCACTTCCTTAAAAAGAGAGGCACAGCAGTTACTTACAGTAGATTTGTCCATCTCCCAGCATTGACATTTTGGTCAGGATCATTCTTTGCTGGGGCCGCGTGGGTTGAGGGCAGTTGGATGGACTACACATTACAGGATGTTTAGCAGCATCCCTGGCCTCCACTTCTGACCATGCCAGTTAGCCCCTACCAGGCTCTGTGACAATCAAAAATGTCTTTAGACGTTGCTAAATGTTTCCTGGGGGGCAAAACTGTCCTTTTGAGAGCCACTGATTTAAAGGGAATGGCTAAATTGTTTAATGTTTCATTCAACAGGTTTTCCTAAAATACTTCAGACATTTAAAAAAGACATGTCTGAAACGAATTTAGATAGGTAAGAAATTGTTTTCAGTGTTCTATATTATTATTTTTTTGAAGCTGATGATGTTTACTTTTGGAATAAACATGTCAGGAAGTAGAGTAAAATCATCCAGGGCATTTACAACCAATTTATTCAAAAAGGTGTTTTTTTAATCTACACTGTTAGACACTTTGGAGGAGATAGATAGGGTCCCTGCCCATCACCGGCTTATTATCTACCTGTAGAGATGACACGTCTACTTACTAATATAGCATGAAATCATAAATGTCATGTGCACAACAATAAGTGCTATGAGGCTGTAGGACATAAGTCTCTATTGGCTAAATTTAGGAGTGATCAGGGACACCTGTGGTGGAGAGTGGACCGTACGGTTTCTTTTTCTTGTTGTTATTGCTATTAGCCTCCAAGCACTTCTAACTATAATAGGAAGACACCAGAGAAACACATTTGCAACATCTTTATCAGTCTTCCCTGAAACCTCACACCAAACATGGGTCCACAATCTCACATTATTGTTCACCTAAGTTTTGCTTTTATAAGCAAATTTCCATTTTTAAGCAGAAAGAGAATTGTTCTGCCCCACTAATATGTTTTTATTTATCCAAGTCAACATTTTAATAAAATATATGTACATGGTTAAAACATTAAAGTAGACAAAGCTATAAAATTTAAAATTTCTGTACCCTTCTCTGCTCCCACTTCCAGTCACCCGAGTTAACATATTGTTAACAGTTTGTTTTGTTTCCAGTATAATTTAAATAGCATATTTTCATTCCTTGATTTATTAATCTTTGACATAGCTACTGACTTCCCACCATGAAAGCTGAGGAATGTAACACACTACTTCCCTCCTCTCCATTTTCAGTAGTTAGATTATTTTTATACTTTCTAACCTTTAGGACTTTAAAGTATTTAAACCTCTACTTCTTGACTTATAGTAACTATTAACTCTATTTTGAAAAATTAACACCTTAATGCACTTCTACTTCCTTCTCTCTCTCCTCTCACCCTTTCCTCTCCCAATTAACAAATTATGTAACAGACTTTATTAAAATATATAATATATAGTCCTATAAAGTCATATTACTTTACCAAGTTTTATAGTGTTTGCATATTTTGTAATTATAATTAGCTCTTAGTGCTTTGGGTACAAGTTGATTCTAAAAATTGAGGACCAATAACCAATACTCACAATTTGCTGCTAAGAACCCAATGATGTGACTGAATTCATGCACAAGAAAATGAAATCCTATGTCTGTAAAACTTGGCTCCTAAAAGAAGAACTTCTCAACTCTCAGTTGTTTTTAGTTGTCTTCAATTTTTCTGAGTTGGGCTCAACGGCCATACTTTCTTGTTTTCCATATTGTTTTCTTTCTTTTATTCCTTTTCTTTTTGCTGGAGAAACTCCCCAGGTAATTATTTCATATTGATCTCCTGCATAGTCAAATTTCTGAGTTCTCGCCTGTCTTGAAATTTCTTCCTTTTGCCCTCATACTTTATTAATAATATAACCTGGAATAAAAGAATAGGTTTAAAACCATTTCCCCTCAGAGCTCCGAAGACATTGCTTCATTGCCTTCTATTATCCAGTATTGCTGATCAGTCTGATTTTCAAACCCTTCTAATATTTATTTCCTCCCCTTCATTTTCTCTAGTCTTTCCTTTGGAACTGCTACTAGCTGGCCGTTGGACTTCTTGGATATCTTCAAGATTCTTGGTGTTTACATGCTATGATGTAGCCTTTGTACAGAATTTTTTATTGGGGGATTCATATAATTTCCAAGAACCGATTCTTACTCTCTGAAGAGGTGTGTGTGTGTGTGTTTAAATCTCTTTGAGGGTACTGTTATAAAATACTAAAGTTCTCATTTGTTCTTTGTATTTCTTCTTTCTTCTTTCAAGATCACTTGTTCTGTTTGTTTTTCTTGGTCCTTCTATTCCATGCTATGGATTGTCCTTCAGTGACTGGTAATCCTTGGTTATCCAATTGTATTTATCAATGAATGACTGACAGGTAGCTGAAACAGGATAGGAGTCCTGCAGCCAAGTAGTTCTGTTTCTTGACTGGGCTGGCAGGGGAAGGATGACTGTGAGTCCTGCGTGGGTGGGTAGGGCAGTCACAGCCAGCTTCCTGTGGGGTGTCAGCAGGGAGCAGGCAAGGTGGGTAAGCCCACTATTACTAGTTATGATAAGGACACTTTACTGTGTGGCTGGAGTTCCTCATGCATTTCTTTCATGGGACTCTCCCTTCCTCCTCTTTCACCCAAGCCTATTGGGTAGGTCCTGAGTAACTCATCCTGCACTCTGCTTCTCTTTCAGACCTAAACTTCCCCAGGCAGGCTTTTTAGAAACCAGTTCTTTGGGCTTCATCCGGAAATAAACACAACTGCTGCCAACTGCCCCGTGTAAGAGGAGAGGAAGGGGTCTGACTGGCCAGCTGTCCCATGTTCACTCCTTGAACTACCCTGATGACCATCTCCAGCCCCCTCCCCTGTGCATTTGGTCGAGTCTGGGCTAGGAGCTTCTCAGGAGTTCCCTTTGGAAGAACTTTACTTATGTCTCTTATCTTGAGCTGTGGCAGTCTCTGCTCTAGTTTTCCATCAACCTGACGCCATTTATTTTCTTTCTTTCAAGGACTTCTTCAATATTACTTGGCTACTGACGACACCGCTCTTGTTTTCCAGGGCTGTTGCTTGTTTGTGGGTTTGAAGTGTTAGTTCAATAAGATCTTGGAAGGAAGGGGAGAATTGCGTGTTCAGGTGCCATCTTGACCTGGACTTTCTATCATGTGGGAACTTCTCTTTCCTAAATCAAATTCTTAATTTCTCCTCATAAATCTTCCTAAGAAGATGCTTCTTCTGTACTTCAAAGCATTCTCTGGTGAATTTGGTGAGATTTTGTTTTTAAGGAAATCTGTCCTTAAAAGAAACAGAAATGCAACCAATATTGGCTCAATTTCCACTTTTAATTGCCCTATTACTATTCTGGGGCAAACTTTAGGAGGCAGATGAATCGGGAGAAACACAGGTTTTGGAACCAAATAGGTCTGGGCCCCATCTGCTTCTGCCATGTTTGATTTTGAGAAGGCCCCCCAGAGCCTCGATTTCCTTGCCTATGGAAAAGGAATACTACCTGCTGTGTAGCACAGGGGACTCTACTCAATACTCTGTAATGGCCTATATGGGGAAAGAATCTAAAAAAAAAAAAAAAAGTGGAAATACGTATATATATATAACTGATTGACTTTGTTGTACACCTGAAACTAACACAACATTGTAGATCAACTATACTCCAATAAAAATTTTAAAAAAAAAGGAAAGGGTATACTAATTCCTACCTTGATTGGTTTTTGTAAAGATAAATGAAGTAATGTAAGTAAAGCAACTACTATGTATCTACTACAACACAGTAAGTTCTCAGGAAATGTTAATTTTGTTCTTATCCTCCAATGTCTGCCATCTTTACACAGAATTTCAGAAACAATCTTTCATGTTGGTTCAAGGGAGGCAGAGACCTAGATGAGTTATGTATTGATTTTGTTAACTACTGTATTGGGAAAACACTGAAATGTAAAATGTTGTCTAGGGATTGCTCGTCAATGTTCCTTTACTCTTGGTCCCATAACTTCTTTCCATGGGAACTTAGACAATCAGGACTCCCCCAGACACTTGTTCAGGTGGCTTCTGCAGAGGAGTTCTCAACACACAATGTTTCAAGGAACAAAGCACCAAAAAAGGAAGGTGGAGACATAAGAGAACTGAGAAAGGTGAAAAAGTGACAATCCTAAAGTTGACTAAATTATTTGGGAAATTTTGTTTGATAATTTTAGAAGAGCCAGCAAATTATGGCAAAAAAAATTGAAATTCAAAGAGGCAAAGGAACTTGAAAAGCAATAGGTATTGTTTACTTGTTACCAGTAACAGTCATTTTAGCTAGTAAAAGTCAATAAATTCCTGCTTCCTATCATGCAGATGGTAACTAACTGGTTAAACTGCTTGTGGAAAGAATACAGATTGCTTAATTACAACGCATTTAACTTCAGCCCTTTAAAAAGAGCTATTTTAAAATGAACAACACGTTCTAATTTAAATTCAAGTAAATGTTTAAACACACATACCATCATCGCCACCACCACCAGCAACACACAGCACAGATAGAGGGGTAGTAATTTACTCCGTGAGAGAAATACTACGGTATTGGGAGCCTCCAGGATTGAGAGAGGAGTGCTTTGCAAAGAACAGATATGATGCAAACACACTGTGCCTGACTTTACTGAAGACACAGAACGGAAGAAAATATTTCAAAGGAAAAAGAAATCAGGATCTTCTAAGAACATCTGTTATTTGATTGTTAAATGTACTAGATTTAGAAGAACTGCTAACAACTCTACAGGTATACTGAAAACTAACATTTTGTCTAAATTTCAGGGCTGTCTATCACAATCTGTATCCAAGAATTTCAACCTCAGTACAAACAGAAGAAAGTTGGCTTCAAGAATTGTCAGGCATGCAGCAGCCGAGTGAGTAGTTCGGTTTTTTAGCTTTTGCTGGGAGATGGGATTGTACACTGGAAAGGGCACTGGTGTAGATGGCCAGGAGAGCTAGGATTGAATCCCAGCCCCAAAACAAACTAACACCATGACAACTGGGCAAGTCACTTAACCTCATTGACTCTGTTTCTTTCTCTGTTGGCCTTAATAATCCGTCTGCAACAGGACTGTTATGGAGATCAAAATGACACTCAACATTTAAACTCCTTGGCACTGAGCCTTTAATAAATGGTAGCACCTGTGTTCACATCAAGAAATAACCTGCCATCATATTTTGAAACACATCTTTATTTTTTATTATAGAAGTAACAGGCGTGCCGTTTTTAAAACATCAAACCATTAAGAAAAATATAATGTAAACATTAAGTTTTTAACTTATCCCAGTATATTCCTCAGAAGTGATCATTATGAATAGCCTTTCCTTTCAATTTTATTGTTTTATGTTATATCACTTATTCATGAGATGTTTATTGAGCACACACCAAGCACCTGTCATAGGTCAGTTTCCTGTTCTAAGGTAACAGCAATGAATAGAGCAGACAAACCCTCTGTCTCAATGGTCTTCTATTAAAGTGTGGGAGGTGGAAGTAATAGTGAGATAAATGATACACAAAGTAAGGAAATACACAATATCTTACATAATGTAAGTGCTAAGGAGGAAAATAAAGCAGGGAGAGGGATGGGAAATGTTGGGTAGATGGGTACAAGCTTACCCAGGATGCTGAGAGAAATCTTCACTGAGAAGCTGAAATATTTGAGTAAAGACCTCAAGGAGGAGAGAGAGTGATAATGATCTCTGGGGGAAGAGTGTTCCAGGCACAGGGAAGAACAAGTGCTTCCTTCTGGAACAAGGAGGCAGCCAGCTTGGCTGCAGTGGGGTAAGTAAGGAGGTGAGCCCTACGGGATAAAATGAGAGACAATGAGGACCAAATCTTACTCAATGAGAATGAAGTGGGAAGTCACTGGAGGGTCTGCACAGAGGAGTGACACAATCTAACATAAAAATTAAAAATTTGGGCTTCCCTGGTGGCACAGTGGTTGAGAATCTGCCTGCCAACGCAGGGGACACGGGTTAGAGCCCTGGTCTGGGAAGATCCCACATGCCGCGGAGCAACTAGGCCCGTGAGCCACAACTACTGAGCCTGCGCGTCTGGAGCCTGTGCTCTGCAACAAGAGAGGCAGCGATAGTGAGAGGCCTGTGCACTGCGATGAACAGTGGCCCCCGCTCGCTGCAACTAGAGTAAGCCCTCGCACAGAAATGAAGACCCAACACAGCCAAAAATAAATAAATAATTTTTTTAAAAACTCAGACGTATAATTAATATTAATATATTAAACCTAATATTAAAACATGTTAATTATTCCCAAATTAATCTATATATTCAATGTAATTGTGATGAAGTTTTTCAATAGAGTTTGACAAGTTGATTCTTTGGTCCTGCTCTGCAGCGTTCAAAGATAAGTTGAGGCATTTTCAAATTTTTAAGAGTTTATTTGAGCAGATGTGGATTGGAAACAGGTAGTGCCAAACCAGAAGTGGTTATGTCCACAGACAAGACCTAAGGACAGGTTTTTATAGAGAAGTCGTGGGAGCAAAGCAAGGAAATCATTTGGCTGTTGCTCAAGGTTGCATTACAGTAGGTCACCTACATACGAACGAGTTCCATTCCGACAGTGTGTTCGTAAGTCCAATTTGGTCGAAGTCCAACGAAGTTAGCCTAGGTACCCAACTAACACAATCAGCTATATAGTACTTTACTGTAATAGGTTTATAATACTTTTCACACA